>NC_088996.1:8620219-8922781 GCF_963932015.1 Anas acuta | reverse complement strand
AGAGCGGAGAAGTGTGATTTGCATATTAATAAGTGTTTGTATTGTTTATTAAAAAAGGGCTGTTTATCTGAAAAGGGTTGCATGTTAAATTCACTAAAATGGATAATCAAGAGACAAATCTGGGCCTGAGAGAGAGCTGAAACTTTGGGAGTTTCCTCAAAAGCAGCATTTCTTTGGGGGAATTTATCTGCATGTAAACTCATTAAGTATCTTGTGCTGAGATTCTGGATCTTGAAATCCAATTAGCTGTATCAATGATATTCAGCCTTGAGGACCTGAAAAGCCACTTTCTGAGGAAATGGAGAAGCACAAACATACAAAATAGCACAACACAATTCAGAATAACATCTGACTACTCTTGAATTGTAAATCGCGTGAGCTGATACTGTACTGCAATGGTTTAACAGCATATAAAGCAACATTCTGTTGCTCACTGGATCTTTATTGTGCAAACTGGATCAAAGGTATATTTGGTAAATTGCATTGCAATCCCATTTGCTTCTGAATGGATTGGGAAGAAGTTTCTTCTCAGCCTCAAGTCAGATGTATAAACTCACCTGCTGTGTAACAGGCCACAGGCACCTGGTAGGCTGTGGAGTAGGTAGACAGTAATGTTCTTTCTTCATACTCTCCTTTTAGACCATTCCTTTTCTTTAGGAACATGAATATATATTTTTTTCCCAAGTGGTCTAAAAAATCGCAGGAATGCCTCAATACAGTTTACTAAAGTGTCTTCCACTACTAATACTAAAATAAACTCTCTGATGAAAGAGGCTAGAAAGGTGAGAACTTAAAAGTGGAATTCTGAGTCCTGATAAATTGAGTAATGCAAATGGTTTGGAACAGTTTTGGTCTGTTGTTGTAGAGATTGAGAACTAAACAGGTCACTGGTTTACAGAAACTAAGCAACATTCTACAGCCCCAAAAAATAAAGTCCCAAGAGAAACCAATGGTAGGGAATGAAAGAGTTTGGAGGAAATACTAAGTGTGTGAGCAAGTTGCCCAGCTGTACATTACTTGAATTGCTCTAGACTGGTCTTGAATTTTGTTCCTGGGGTGAACATCTTCCATTCCTTCTTAAGTTAATTAAAAAAGTGAAGAACAGAACGTAGAAATGTGGTTTTCAAAATCAGAACTCAAAAACAATTTCTACTTTCATAGAAGAAATCTTTGTTAAAAATGCGAAGTTACTGTTTCAGGAGTAATTGGTATGAAAGCTTCCTTCCCTCTAGCTGCTCTCCTAAGGCATGACTCTTCCAGCTCCCTTTTCACAAGCTATGTATAATTTTGTCTCTGTATGCAACTACCTGTCTCATGTGTATTTAAGTTAGCTTATTATAACTTTGATTTGAAACCACATCAACCACCTTTTTTATTTATTCATCATTTTTCTTAGGATCGGTTCCATAAATTTTTTTAGTGTACAGCATAATCACAGTAAAGACTTGTCTACGAAATTCCCTGGCTGCTATACCAATTGGTTCATTGCCCTGAAAACTGAAGTGCTTCAGCCCACATGAAACACACCTCAGTATTTAACATATAAAACACATTACCCCAAAAGTGAGCATAAATATACTACCTGCCAAATCAAGTCGGCACTGAAGCCTTAACTATGAGAAAAGATTTTTTTAAGGCATCAAATTGCAGTCTTTTCCTTAAAGGAGAATTTTGATTCAGCCATTTTAGAAATATCTCTAAAATAGATTAGCCATAACTAGAACAAATCCTGTTCTCATAACGTGATAGAAAGCTATCTCTGCTTGACAGCAGCAGGATAACATTTGTGAGTACGATAAGAATATCTCATTACTGATATAACATCTCCCAGGCCCTTCATGCTTCTGATATTTTATTAATAATCAGACATTTGCTTCATCCTGAACTGGCATAAAAACCAGTTAAATTCTTAGAACTGCTGAAGACATTAAATAGTCTGAAACTCCTTGCTTTGATTCACTGACAATGTGCATTAATTTTTTTCTTGACTATTGCATTATGTCATACTGTAGTTTGTAAATAACCTGAAAAATGTCATTCTTTACATAAATAGCAAAATTGATACAGCTCCGTTTTTTGTATCAAAATGAAAAATCTCAATGCATTTCTGTGTAAAAAGCAAAATGTGCATATTCCCCTGAAATTTGGACCATAGTTGGGAGCATTACTGTCCTTCAGTAAGTAACAATAATACCATTTTCTCATTTCTCTGAGGAAGTTTGCATCAATTCTGGCCTATGTGCACGTGTACCACCAGAAGCTCAATGGGAAGTACAGAGCAAATTCCCATCTCGCGTTTTTTTTTTCCGTAAGAAATCTAATTTGTCAAGACAACAGGAGAAGATAAATCATTTTGGAATAATCTTTTGTTAGAATCTCTGCTAGTTCCAATATTGTAAGTCACTGTGCTTTTTCATTTGCATTGCTCTGTGTTACAGAGTCTGAATAAAAGAACTGTCCACATAGAATCAGCAACAAATCTTTAAAATACCATTTTAAACATGCCCACATAGGGGAAGAAACAAACAAAACAGAAAAATTAAAACTAATGATTGTTTCCAAGTGTACTAACAGGCTCTACTAGGAAAAAGATGTTTCATTTGTAAAATAATTTGAGAATTGAAAAATAGAAACCCTCCAGTGGGATGAACAGAATTGATACATCATTTTTTTGAGGATTTCTCTTAAGCTTCCATACTGTGAAAATATTCTTTAGTAAAATAATAATAAAATCATTAAGGATAATCAAATTAATTTCAAATTAATATTTCACTCAGCATGGTAATTTGGGAACAAAATGTATCTCAGAAATGAAAGTGGCTGATTCTTTCAGTACTAAAATTTGTCTGCACCCCTAATTTTTAGTACGTATAATTCTTTAGTAAACATAAAAGGGAAGAATGAATTGGTACCTAACCTCAGCAATGCAGAAAATCATTTTAAGAACAATGTATGTAAAATGTCCCTAAATATGCTACTAGTATGAACAGGAGACTACTAAGAGTGAAACATGTTTGGGATCCAAATCTGCTTTCATTGTTTAGATTTCCTAACTTGCCACTTTTTTTTTTATGTTATACACTGATATATAAAAGTTTTAATTCTGCTTATTAGCTCTGAGTCAGCAAGCAAAAATGCACATACTTGAGTGTTTTTAAAATTCATAGCCATAAATAATTTCTGGTGAGTTACTTTGACCTATATGCATGTATTAGCACAACATTGCAATATCTGAGATGCAAAAACTTGTAGAAACATTACTGAACTTGAGTTTTTTACTATGATAAAAAGCTTGTACGAATTTTATCTTCTACCATAACTTAGATACAGTATAAAAAGATCTGAGGACCTATCAGTAGTGTTCTGGTGTGTACATGTACCTCAGACAACAATCTCTACCTGTTTGAACAGCATGTCTAGGTTCCTGAGCCACAGGTAGACACATTAGCTAACACAAGATGACTGTGGTTGCACACCTCATTTTTTAAGATAAACTTCCCAAATCTGGTTAGGCAAGATAAGGTTTCTATATACAGCATTTAAAAAGTATTATTGGTCAGAAACAGAGCTTAACAAACTAGTCAGCCATGTCAGTCACTTTTCAACAAGGAATTACCATGCTGATTTTATCTGAAAAATATTATTTTAAGCTGAGAAAGTCTTTGTCAACCTATTGTTGCCATCCGATCCAGTGTCTTTGGACATTTACTTATGATCTATTGAAATAAATGTCATTTTATTTTCTAATTAATGTATGTCCAGATATGTCCAATAAAAAAAATCTTCCTATGAGTCTAAGTGCCAATTCTCTCCAGATGACACAGAAACTAGTTTATTTTTTGAACATGTTTATCTGCTTGTCCAGTCATCAGATATGCATCACATAGTTCCCTTTATTTCTTAATACAAATAAAGTCATTCATCCCTTCCTAACATGACGTTACTGCAATGTGATACTGATTTAGATGAATAAAAGAAGGTTCTGGCCATCTTAAACAACACTTTTAGAATAATGGCTTTATAATGCCATTCAGGGTGAACACCAAATTTAATTATAAACACACAGTTTCTAAAAATGAGATACTTGTCTTCCAGACAGCAGAGTTTCATGTAATAGTTCATATGAAATTATAAATATGGGCTAGAAGACATCTGAAAATGTATGGTTGCTATCTCCCCAGTGGTGAATGAAATTGAACAATTTGCAAAGGATTATGTTGCTCTTATTCTGCCTCAGATCCAACTGAGATAGAAGTGTAAATGCTTTAGAAATATAAAGTACAGCAAATGTTTGTAAGTCTATTAATGTCTTGTTTTTATACCAGAACATGATAGAACACCTACCTTCCTTCCCCCCGTGTTTATGCGAAGTGGTGTTAAGAAGGGATCAAAAATCATATGGCTGGTTTCAATATTGACAGGTGACTGTCTTTTCCCAACAGAGCAAAGATTCCAAGCTGAGTTCACCAAACCCCAAAAGGAGGGAACTGTAAAACAAAAAAAGTGCAAGTTAAGAAAAGTCTGGAAAAAGTAGAGAAATACATGCAAGGCAAATAGCCAGACAATTAAACTTGCCATACTCTCTGCATGCACACATTGGAAGTGAACACTGGCAAATTCATCTAGCAATTGATATTTAAAACTTCCTACACAAAGACCAAAGCATATTGTTTCATATATTTTTGTATCAGGAAAGAAGGTGTATTGTTTTTGCCTTTATGAATGTACCTAGCTATAATCCCAGATTCAATTATAAATAGCTTCTTTGTTGCCAGTCTTATAGAATATTTACTTAGCATAGGTATGTGACTCATTTGTCCTTATGCTAATTTTACATACATACAATGTGTCATTGGACTGAAACCCTTCTGTTTTACTCAACTCCTTAAAAGTTTTTATATTTAGTAGAATTCATTAAAAAATACGGCATAATTGTAGGAGAAACATACAGTGTGATCCCAGAGAACAGGCCTGCTCTGTAGACAGGTTCTGTTCGTTTCTATTCCATTCACCCAAGTCTTTCTTAAGTCAGAATTATGATCTAAAAAAAATCCTTGTTGGAAAAGCCATGCTCTGGTGGTGATAGTTCCTTCCCTGTATGTGCAATGGTTTGGGACATGGAGGAAGCCCTGATTTTTGACAAGCCGAGTTACTCTAAAAGGTTCTATGCCCCTGACTGGGAAAGGAAGAAATGTGATCTGATTAGCTACGTACTGCTTCTCATCAGATAACCGCAGGTTGAAGGTTCATATTGTATCTAATCTGCAATTTACAGACAACGTCAGCCTCTGACTGGATGCTGAAAAAATCCTGACTAAATGAGCAATAAGCAACTAATAAAATACACGGAGACAGATTCAAACTTAGGTGTACACTTTATCCCTGTCTAAAGTACATAAGGCAACTTTGACTTTATCAGAATTATTCTGTGTGGTTTTGTGTAGCAGGTGGGCATTTCAGAGATGCTCATGTTGCTGTTCTTTGTTGGTTTTCCTTTTTTCTTTTTATGTTTTGTTGAAAGTTTTCATAACCTTTGAGCCTCCCAGCATTCTTCTAATCAACTGTGTGACAAAGGCTATAAACCCAGGCTGGGGGAAGGAGCCCGTGGCTGAGCCCTGGGGCAGAAGCACAGGTGTTTTGCCTAGAGGGTGGAGCTGCACACAACCCATCCCTGCTTATAAAAAGCCTTCTGGTTGCTACAACTTGTTGTTTGGAGGGCTTTGTAGTGTGAATACTTGCTTCCACCTGCAAATTTTAGTTATTCTAGTAAGAACCTGCATAGAGCGTTGCTTGGATTTGACCCAGATAAGTCCATTTGCATTGGACTTAATGCACTGGGAAGGTATTTCTTTGTGGGGAGACAGGAGGAAAATATCTTCTAAGTAGTGTAGCCTCAGGACAGTGGCTGATACTTGTGTTTTTGTGTTATGCTTTATAGAACAGATCATTTTTTTGCCCTCAAAGTTTAATGTTGACCCAATCGAAGTTTAATTTTAACCTGTAAGTTAGTATATAACTTCATGTCTAACTGTGCTACAAAAGTAAACAATCATTAGGATTTCTCAGGATGTTGCTTGCACAGCAAAGCTCTAGCTTAAGTATCTACACGGAAGCAATGAAAAGTGTTTTGCGGTGGAGTATCAGCCTATTGCTGTAGCTTACAAGCTGTTGTTCATAGATATTACTTCTTTTATAAAATTCCTGAAAACTCCTTTTTCAGTGAAAGCTTTTTATTTTTTTTTCCTACTCATCTCTAGTCTATGAACCTGCACTTCCTCTGTCTGCTCTACCAGTCAATTTCTACTTCCCTAGGAAACTTAGGTAACTTCAGGATTTTCCAGAGTATACTAAGCAAGAGTACTAATGCGCTGAGAATGAATAAAATAAATGTAGTACAGTACAAAGTACACTTCATTATTTGTCTGCCCCTTTTTCTTAAGGGAAATACCACAGGATCTCACTATGGATTTCATCAGAGAGAAAATCCCTCTATGCAGAGGCCTAAATTAAGTCTCGCTTAATCGAGATGATCAGGTTTACCTTGATAGATCCCACTGCGGTGTTAATTCAAACAAAACATTAATGATGAAACTGTAGAACTGTAGGTTCAAGAGAGAAAACATTTAAAAGGGAATATGTTACTGAAATGCTTTCTAAAAATCTTTTGGGCAGGAATACTGTTGGTATTGTTAAAAGTGCATAGTTCTTTAGCAAGCATTTTAGAAACAAGCCTGATATGGTAAGGGCAATAAAATGGTAAGCTAAACTATCCATTATCTTAAAGTTTGTATTACTTAAAGAACTTATGATGTAACTGAGATTGTCTCAGAAGAGCCATGATGGAAAATATCTTTTATGAGTGGATATTTCATAATGTCCCTTCTGGTCCTGACAGCGCAACTCTGTGTTCTGTGCACTGCTGGTCATGCTGGCCCACTGCTGGGAAGTCAAGGAGGTGGAGGTCTGACTTGATGCTGCACAGGAAAGGTTAGTCTTGTCACCTAAACACATAACTTTGTGCTGTTATTTTTGATGTCTTTCTAAATGCCTGGGTAGCTTATGCTTGAGCATCTCTTCAAGATGTGCTTGGTGCTATCTCTATTATATACGGTTGGACGGAAAGTACAGCAATGGTAAACTTTCCTCTGTGATCAGAAAGACTTCGCTTATGCTTCAACCGAAGGTTAATTAGGGAAGACTGACCTAAGACTGCACACCTAAGTTAACTAGTGGATGGGGATATCATGCAATATTAACGTCTAATTATATTTAATTAAAGTAATTAGTATTGCTGCTTAGATGCTCAAAGTAATAGAAAAGTATTCAGAACCACGATGGAAAATCCCAGCAGTATTCATGTAGAAAACCAAGGCTTAAATTAAATATAAGTACCGAATTAACTGATTAGCCTAAAGAAATTAGTAGCTGAATTTAGGAAAACACAGCAAAATATTCGTTATTCTGTTATTCCAGGTTAACTATCAGGGAACGTTCTACTAGAGAGTAGGTCCTTAATGAAACAGTACTTCCTTCATCACGATTACCTGCGTTGTATTTCCATAAATATCTGGTCTTGTGTGAGTGGGAATACACTGCATCTTTGTGTGTGGACCTCTGAAGCATTTTTGACAGCAGCCCAGCTCCTGTGCTGTCCAGCAGCTGCTCTTATAAGTTAGTTCGCATGCAGCCCACACAGTAGTTTACAATCTCATCTAACAAGGTTCTCCAGCTACTGGTCATTCTGCCAAAAGTTTTGGTGTATTGATTGTGTCATCTCTGCCTTTGTCTATAAATTCTCCTGAACTTCCACTGCTTGAGCTCATTTCTCACGAACATGTTACACAGATATGAGGTGACAAGTTTTTGCCTGACCAGTGTCATGCCTTCAGCCTTCTCATAACAGAAAGAAAATTGGATAAATTCAAAGTCTATTTACTTTGTGTGGTTGTGCACTACAGACAACGGGTTTTGTGTGTGTTATGTGGGGAGGAGGTGAGAGGATCACATTTTATTATACCTATGCAAAAATTGCTGACATACTTATTCATAGCCTGGATCTTATTGCAGCTGCTAGTTTTTTCAATTTACTGGGAACAAGTTATATTGAGATATATGAAGATGCTCTACTATCAGTGTGACACGATAGAATGAGGGATTCTGATGGCTTTCACCAAACCTATGCATAACAACAGTGAAATAATAGCAGCTAGAACAATAAAGTAAGGATTGAATGCAAGTCTCCTAGTGATCACTACTGTGGATTTGCTTGAATAAATGCATCTCAAGAGGAAAAGCAAAGCAACGAATGCCAAGTGTCCAATAAGGATGCCCTTCTGTAGGTACAGTGAACTCGCAGATAAGTGTGATCATACTGTCTGTAGTGTGCGTTGGACATGTAGCAGTATGCACCTGTGTTACACAATCACAGAACGGCTGAGGTTTGAAGGGACCTCTGGAGGTCATCTGGGCCCTGCTCAGGAAGGGCTGTGCAGTACCAGGTGCACAGCACCATCTCCAGATGGCTTCCGAGTATCTGTAAGGACGTGGAGGAGGCAGTAGTAACAAATCTCCGTGCTGTGAGAGGAGACGCACAAATTTTCCTAGTATGGGATCAGAGGTGCATACTGTGTACTACATCTGAAATATTACTCGATCTTCAAAAAAGATGCTAGATTGATAGGTCTAGGTCATGAAAGGGTTGGGGACAGCTAAGTACTGTCTCCCAGTTTTTCTCTGGCACTGGAGGGCTTATTTATGAAGAAGCTTGGGTTCTGCCCTGTTCTCTTTCTGCACCTTGCTCTTAGCAAAGCCACAACAAGCCTAACTAGAACCTCTCTGAGGTGCTTTCTGAAGAGTCCTTGTGAGGCACTGGCTGAAAGAGATTTGGTCTAGCTTGGAGGAGAAGAGATACATCCAGAGTGGGGGACAACTCGGCACTTCTTGCACACCTGGCTCTGGGGGGCAGAGTGCTCCTGGGGCTCATCCTGTAGTAAGGCTGCTCCAGGTTGTCAGTTTGCTGCATGGAAATCCCAGATGTTTTTCATTCTGAAATGACTCTGTGACTCTCTGTGTGACTGCAAAGTTTTAATATCCAGGAAATATCTCAGTGTTTCTCACTATAGCTTCTGAGTTTAGAGTAGAACACAGGAGCTGTTCCAAAATGTTCCTTGTTGCCTCATGTAAATAGATGAGATGGAATTGCAGCAGAACAAATAGAGGATGTCTGAGAGGAAAGTGTGATAATAGATAATACTATACTGAACTTAATATTTTCATATATAAATTAAAAACCCTTATGTAGTGGATTTTTGTGTAACACCTTTAAGAAAAAGATCTAAATGGTAAAGTGGACACTGGGACTGCTGGAGTGTAAGCCAAACTGGGTGTTGTGTGTTTATTCAGAGCCTCTGTTTAAATAGGGTCAAGGAAAACTCAGTAAGCATCAACAAAAATGAAGAAAGCAGCAAAAGTAAGAGCATCCTTCAAAAAACGGTGTTCAAATAAGAAAAATGGAAAAGATGATAACTCTGACATGTTAAATATAAAACTAAAATAAGACAAGTCAAGAGAAGATATTGAAGAACAATTTGCTAAAGTCATAAAAACCACTAACAACTTCTCTCAAGTGTATGAGAGGCAAGGATCCTGTCAGAGTCTGTAGGACCAGCTGATTGTTGTAAAAGAAGCACATGAAAGATAATGTAGCAGCAAAGCTATATCAATTCCTTTCCTTATTGCTTACAAAGGTGCCAAGGGAGGTTCCCAGATGGGAGCTTGTTTATGGGGAATGAATCTGAGAAACTGTCTCAAACTTGAGCATCAGAAAATTACTTTCAGTATAAACTGACAAAATAAAAAAAATCACTGAGGTCAGTCAGAACTCTTGGATGAATACCGTGGTGACTTGAATTGCCAAAATCATCACTTAAAATCTGTGCTGTTTCAGAGGATAAAAAGTAGCAAATAAGATCATATTTTTGAAGAGACTTAAGGAGTATTCGACTTGCAGGTCTCCAGACCTAAAAGCAAACAGGCACGTGGTATTAATTTCCACCTTTTCCCTCCCCACAGAGAACAGGACTGAAGAATTGAGCTATTTGTTCCAGAGAAACCCTAAATAGCAACTTGCTGGAAGCAAAAGGAAATATTGTTTAATAGTTGTTTATTTTTCCCAAGGCTTCTGCTACTGATCACAGTCCATTATAGGAGATGAGATCTAGACAAGACAGGGAAGTTATCTGTGCTACACTAAGACTATAACTTTCTCCTTGAAATTTTCTCAGCTTTCAAGAGCACAGATTTTGTGAATTTAAGTTACTCTAGAATCCACAAGTTTAAATAAAAGGAGTCAACTTATTCATGCAGCAGTTCTTGTTTATATATTTAAGCTTTAACATCAGCCTTGGCAATAGCATGAAACACAATCAGATTGTATTTGTGCAGCAATTATTCTTGCCCTGTGTAATTACTGGTCCCTCAGATAAAATCTCAAGCTACTTTATTGAAGCTGGGAATTGAAACCACAGAGAGAATCAGCTATCTATGTACATCAATAAAGCAGTCCATTAATTATTTCCACCTACTCAACTTGAAGAAAATTACCATACTAATGCCTCTGGATAACCACATGACCTGCTTTGCTTCTACATAAAAGCCAAATGTAAAGTCATAAAGGCTTTGAGAGATAAATCGGGGACACTAAAGAAATGACAGAGTATAGAATGGCATTCATGTAAGTAATTGGTCACAGAAATCTCCAGACCGCAGGAATATCAGACAGTATCATAATGGCTTCAAACTTGAGAACTGAAAGTATTCCGATTTCTTTTTAACAAGCAAAAAGTTGATAGCTGAAATAGATCACTGAGAATAAGACAGCACTGCCATTATCGAAAAGAAATAAATTTCTTCACTGCTAGATCTTGAAACATATCAAAAAGTAGGAATCATGAAGAACTCAGCAGCAGCATACTAGTCGTTCCATACTGGTCTGTTCAAATGTCATCTTCCCTTTGTATGGAGGATTCTCAATGACAGGAAAAGTTCAATAGCTCCACTGGCTAAATGAGGGGAAAAAACTAGAAGGGGTATACAAGGGGTTAAGATTCTAGAAATATACTTTTAAAAAGTGTATCTTTAATGCAGACACTCTGCAATACTTTTCTCAATTTACCTTTTAAAATATAGCTGCTCATTTCTGCCTAATTAAGCATTTTCTTCGATTAAAGCTATTACCTGGAAAAAAGTATTTAGTAATCACAATTAGTGACCTCTAACCTTGCAAAGCTTTTGCTTATTTTCATGTACACATTCGGGATACCGGTGTAGATAACACCTCAACTTCCTTCATCCCACTGATAAGAACAAACTAACTCACATTTTTAAACCATGTTAATGATAAGGTAGAGAGCAGTTATACAACAGTATGTAATTAGATCCTGTGTGTCACAACGTGGACAGTTAACACATACCCTGAAACTGTACAATCACACGCTACTTTAGCCTTTCCCAAAATATAGGTCAGCTACTTAAAAGGTACTTGTAGATGCCTTTCCCATTCTCTCATCTTTTGCATTATTAATATGGCAGTGGTGTGTCTACAGGCAGAGGTATGTCCAGCAGCTTCAGTAAGCATCTTCTAGGGTCTTTGCTACTACTGTTTTGAAAATATAACGTTCTTTCTCTCATTCAGAAAGGAGATACAGTCTTGGGAAAAACTATTTATCTCTGTAACGTTAGTGAAAATCCCACTGCTGAAAGATTTAGAATAACTATGGCAAGAAATGAAACTGATGAAAACAGGTTCAAGGACAGTTTGCCTCAAAGGTTAAAGAAACCGAGCTGTTTAGTGGGGATGGCATAGATTGAATGTTAGTCTTGGATAAAGGAAATCCTTCTTTGTAGAAGAGCTAAAAAGTAAAAGATGGGGGTGGGGGAGGAGGGAGGGAAGCACCACCCTCTCCCCCTTTTCTCAAAGAACACAAGATACTGAGAGTCCATGTGGTATGGATCCCTGCTTGCCTGCCATTCAGTTAAAATGTTCGTCTCCCTTATGTCTGCCCATAGTATCCCGGTGCCTGGGATGCCTGTATGAGTAACTAGCTGCATCAGTTATTTGCCACTAGCTGGCAGCTTCTCATCGAGCCCGGTCAGTCTCTCAGTGATCAGTCACTGCCATGGTTCAACACGTTCCCCTTGAAGCAGGCAAAGAACAAGTTGGCAATCACAACTGAGTAAGTTTGCCTGATGTACGTTGTAACTTGTGGGGTGGAAAAGAGGAAGAGTTTGTCCTGGATTTATAGGTAGACTGAAAGGGCAAAAGAGCTGTGGTGGTCATTCTGTCCTTTAAACTGAAATGTAAGATACCCAGGTTTTGAGCATTGCATATCTCTAAACGCTACTTTTCCTCTTCATATTTCATCTTTCATTTTTCTGTTTGTGTTGTTTTTCAGTTTGTAAATCTGGGGACTTTGCTGCTGCTAAAATGAGCAACTGATCTGAGGCAGGGTGAGAGCACTAAGGTTTTAGAGAAGATCCAGAAGAAAAGTGAAGAAAGCTTCAAATAGATGAAATTGGGACACAGTAGAAAACTGTTCAGATAAAGTAATTTAAAACATTTTTAAAGGAAAAGGAGAGACTGCTTATTCAGCAAATAATTTATGTCCTAGAGATTCAGCTTTATTTTAAAGTCTTCGGGATATTATTGATCCTTTTGCTGAAAAATATAAATGAAAGAAGGAACATAAATATGAGTTCTTGTAATGTTTTATTCTTCCACAAGTGTTCTTTCTGGAGTAGTGGATGCTGCAGTGCTTCACAGCAGACTTACTAATACTCTGCTCAGGTAGTAAGTCAGAAGCTAATCATTTCTTGACAAACTGAATACATCTGCATCTGTTTAGTGCTTCACTTGTTCATTAGCCTGGACATAACAAGCATCATGTTCAGAAACTGCAGGGCATTACGGGATTCAGTTTGGAGAAGCCTGGCGCTGAAACTTAAGGGCAGTGTGTAAGGAACATCAGTAAGGGTTAAGTAGTCCTGATCTCTAAAACATTTGTGGATGACAGTGGCCTCTCGAGAATTACTTGTAGCTGTGTACAACAGGACTCTTACAGCTAATGACAGCACGTAATGCAGAAATGTCCTGGCTCTGCTGACTTGCCAAGACAAGCGAGGAGCAAGCACAGAGCTCACCGCTGAGTGCTGCAGTTCTCATCTGTACTGACAGTTCAAGACAGTAGCAGTGATGTTCTATGCTCTCATATTTTCTAGAGTAATCAGATTTCTGACCCCATTCCACAGGGCTATGGCCCTGCTGGGGGATGTTGTTTCCACAGTGAGTTTACCAAAGCTCTAACTTCGATTGTTCCTGGAAAGGCCAAAAGTCTTTAGGACAGCTGACTAAATGCACTTATGGACTGAAAATATTGTCAGGGAAATACTCATTTATTAGAATTCCAACACAATGCTGCCAAGCCACAACTCTAAACAGAGCCATTACTACAAAATGTTTTGGGATGGAAAGAAACCTTGGCCTCTCCTTAGCTGCTACATCAGACCGCTCAGCTAACTGCTGTCCAGGAATTGATCTTCCAAGAGATCTACTCATTTTCCTAACTGCAGTCACAGTCTGAATCTAGTCACTGGTTTCTTGATTTGTACATGCAGCACATATCACACAGCCTCTGCAGATATGCTTCTGCTGCTGCATACAGAAGCTAGTTTGAGTTACCTAGGAAAACCTGCATGTGTAGGAAGAATTTCACTCTTATACTGAGTGATTCAGCTCAAATACTCGTGGCTATTTTTGCTGTGCTGCATGCACAACCAGAAGAAGCAAAAAAGGTTTAGTGGTCCCTCTGATTTAGGGTGAACTTAGTTGCACAGGAGCCCCAATAACTAAGCATCTTCTAGAGGACGGTCTCACTAGCTGCCATTTCCCCTTTCTCCAGAATAAGCATTTGTATCCTACTGATCTCTACGTTTGACAAACTCTTTATGTAGGAATTACTGTCTGAGATGTAAGTTGATAGCTGAGTGCAAGGGTATTCTTCTGGTTGATGCCACATTATCTGATTTCTGTATTCTGTATGTGCACCAAGGGACAAATACACTGCATAGGAAATGTAACGGTTTTCTACCCAACAGATCCCTGCATCATCAATCAGCTGAATGTCAAATGGTAACTAGTATAATAAGTGTAAGGCTGGCCATTATTGGCTTAATTTTCAGAAATGCTGAAATACATTCTCAGAATTCTCTTAAATCAGGGAAAATAAAGGACAGTGTGGAAGGTCACTTTCTTGAAAAAAACAGGCCATTTACATAAGCTGAAAATGTTATCTGTGTGCTGTATTGTCCAGAAAAAAACTGTACAAACAAATTATAGAGAAAGTGCTTAAAAAGGAAAGAAACTGCATTGGTACAAGTCTATCTGCAAGCCCCCAAACAACCGGAGAAGAATGAAATTAGCCATTTGTTGACAATGAATAAAACGTACTAAAAGCTGAAGTGGCATCTCATGTCACACACTTCCTCTTCTGTCTTTGGTTGTTAGAGTTACTCAGGTGGGTTAGTCCCTGGTCCTGTTGGCTTCTGTAGCAAATGCCAAGTAAATGCTACTTGTTTACTCATGGTGTTGCACACCTATCATTCAACCAAGTTTCCTTAAGGAACTTGCTATTACTGGGAGCTGTTCTACTTACTATTAGATTAATTGCCATATGTATTGCTCAAATATACTGCAACTTGTTAATGACAAGATCATATTTCAAACCTTTTGGTCCACTAATGCATTCGGTTTTGAATTGTGCTGTGAATCTGAGCTCCCAAACTACCTTGCTGTTCTTGCTGAGGCTGCTTTTGAAGAGAGATGCAGTGCATGAAACTGCTGAGTTCTGCTGTCAGTGAGAAAACATTATGAAAATGTATTGGTTTTCACAAGGCTATGAAGGTTCTTAAATACTCACCTAAATGTGTATTTAATGACACCACTAAGTGTTTTCTTATTTACTTTGAAGTTTCTGTATTTGCAGTTAAATACAGAAGAATGTTCTGCAGCACTCCCATCAGACAGGCAACTGGGAAGAGACTCAAGCTGGTTTTGCCTGCAGCCCCCCCTTAATAAAAATAATCTAGAAAGGAAAAGGGGAAGGGAACCAAGCAATTAATACTCAGACATTGCTTGAGAGTGAAGAAGTGAATAACTCTAAGGAGAGTTCTGGATGTAAAGGGAATGGCTTTGTGCAGGAATGTACAGAGCAGTGCAGGGACAAGGCAGTAAGTGTGGGGACAGTGAGTAGGTGGGCAGGGTACACGGTGATCCACCGCTGTTCCACATGTTAAGAAAGCCTACAGATTTTAGCAGCTGTAGACTTAGCCCATAAGGGTTGAAGTGTATGTTGAACTTAGCACAGAATATACATTTTCATCTATTTTGCTGTTGAAATTTTGAATCAACACTGGAAGAAGGTAAATATATATATTTGGATATGTTATGGTTATTAGGTATTTGGTGCTAAGAAATCTAAGTATGTAACACCAGGGCATACATGATTTTCTTAATGATTTTTTTTTTTTAAATGTAAAGGCCTTTTCAAATGCTACAGTGAATTCTTAAATCAGAAGATGATCGTTCAATGCTGAAGTATTGTCGTAATTTCATCTAAAAATAGCCACCAGAGGGCAGACCGTGTGTTCTTAAAAGGTTTGTGTTGGGCCAGGGAGCTGAAATGGCCAGGACCCTGTTAGTGCATCCCCCGAGTTCAGTGTCTTCAGTTCCCTTGTAAATGGACCTTAGGATGGATGGGGGAGAACAGGCCAGGGATTATATAAACAAGGAGCTGGAGAAGGGCGAGCACGGAGGCTGTGCAGTAAGGCAGGGCTGTGCAATGTGGCAGCCTCCCAGCTGTTGGCGGGAGGCCAGTAGCTACATGACTGAGCATCAGGTCAGAGAGCAGACCCGCAGGACAGCCTGTTCAGACAAGATTACTTGCAAACAGCTCAAGGAGACTGTTAGTGTTAGCCGAGGTGCCAGAACATTATGGATACTCTGAAGATGGAGGCTGAAGGAGCTATCTTCTCTCAGTGTTGTAGGGTGATGCTATCACACTCTTGTGGGATTCTAATATACTGCTAATGCTGTTTCTAATCTGGTCATGCCTGATCTCACTGTTAACACGTACATACAAAGAGTATGTCCCCAGAATAATTTGGAAGCTTCTGACTGTTGGCAAAGAAAATTCAATCTAGCAAGTGAATCATAAGATCAAATTTGTTCTGAATGTGCCAGTAAAAATTGATGTGGGCTATTGGCAAGGAGCGGACACTTCCTCTTGATGCAAGACAGGATCTGTAATAGTGCTGCAGTGCTGCCATCAGTGCTTGAAAATGGAAATGCACCACCTCAAATAAAGCCAACAGGAGCAACCGAGCTGTGGATGCCAGGTCTGTGCTCAAGGTTAGATCAAATAGCTGCCACAAGGAGAACCCTCTATTATTTCCAGCTAAGAACTCCACAAGTTATGACTGCAAAGCTGTTTAGCACAGCAGTAATCCTTCCTGAACCTTTCCTTAGCTAACTGTTTTCTTAAGCTGTGGGTGTGTACGCGTGCCTCATGCTAGTGTCACTCAGAGCACTACAGAAAAATGCTGCTCCTCTGACCAGTACTGGTAGGTGGCATGAGTTTGTAAGGCAGTAACTGTGTGATGCCTTCTTTCCATGGCTTGCAGCAACTTATTTCAGCTTGTGAAAACTGTCAGTAGCAAAAGTTATGTATGTGAGAAATACAGCAGCGCACAAGCACCATCCAATCTGCAAGGTAACTGTTCCACCTTGAAAAGCACCACAGCAGTACCACCATGTTTTAGCAGAGCAGTGGAGAGACCACTCAGAGGTCTGATGCCCAGAATGCAAAACTGTAAAGCCACTCACAGGCACAAAAACTATAATCTACTTCCCAGAGTGTCACAGGGAGAACAGGAGACCTGTAGCTCTAGAATGCTCCCGACAGCCTATTTCTCTCTGCCAGAGACTGTAACAGCTCAGAAAGAATGAGCATCAATTGCTTCCAGGGGAAGCATGTAAAGGATAATGTATGTTGCCTTTTTGGCAGCCAAGATTCACCAGAAGATAGTGCCTTGGAGGCTTTATTACTTGTGACCTTCACAGAGACCCGAATACATCTTATTTTCTGAATTATTCCAGCCTGTGGATACAGCATTTGATGGTCTTTCTAGCAGTATAAGAAAAATCATACCTTCCCTGAGAAAGAGGTTTAGGGGAAAGAAGTATTAAATGGTTACATCCAAGTGGGATAAAAAACTTATGGCCATGCACATGGAAAAGGCTGCAAAGGTGACTGATGTCAAAAGTACTTTCTAATGGTTCTGAGCTCCTAAATCACTATGAAATTTATTAAGAATATTATCAAATACACTGGGTAATCAAAAAAACATCTGCAAGCAAAAATTGTAGCCTTATAACCACTGAAAATATAAGTTTAAGTTGACTTCTTTGTTACAGACTTGCTACCAGTTTTAGAAATCAAAATTCAAACTAATCCTGGAAATATGACCAACTGAACTAGTAATTCTGAAGTCTCAGAAATTATCAGATTGTAATCTTTCCTACCTGGTTTCCTTTTGGAAGCAAAAAAAATTTGAGTGAAGTTGCCACTTGGTTTTTCAGTTTTATGTTGAATTAGTTGAATAAACAGACTGAAATAAACGTTCTTTGTACCAGCAGAGGAATTGCTCCTGTCTAACGGTCATTTAGGACAATAAACCGATTCCGTACAATTGGCCAGTGTCTATCAGTGCACCGGTCTGGCCTTAACACTAGCAAAAAATACAGCACTCATTTTTAAACACAAACTGTATTAGCTGAATACATTTACTGTTAGTTGGCATGATTTCAGTTTGTACTTACAGTGAAAATGAACACAAATTATTATTTATGAACTGAACATTTATTTTTGTATAACAGCCTTTAAATATATGGCAATGTGTTTTACTATTGCGCACTTCCAGTAGAAGTAATATTCAGAGGGCTTAGTAAGTACAGATTAGCTACCTTTAATGTTCTTACTTCTGTTTAAACTTAGTCTAACACAAAGCTACCAAAGCTAAGTCAGTAATCATAAATCCTATTACAATTGCCATGTGCAAATACCCATTCACTACAGATGAAGTTTACTCTCAACAAGTTTTTCCAGCATCATCTGGCCAAATAAAGAAAAGTAAATACCAGGCTTACAATCAAAATTGTATTTCTTTCTGGTTCACTTCATTGAATTTCAGCACCTTCCCTGGCAGGCAGGAAAGGGAATGGAGAGACTTGACAGGACAAACAGTTTTTCTTTTAGGAAAAGCTTTCTACGTTCATCTCACAACAATACATATAATTATTTTTCTGTCTGAGCTTTAAGAAGAGTATTTCAAGAATCAAAACAATTCACTTCCTAGCCTGCTTTTCAAACATCTGTAGCGGTGCACATTGAAATAAAATCCCTCTTGGTTTGCGTTCAGCCTAGTGGAAGAGTTAGCAGTAGGTTAGCAACCATGTTATGTGCGGTGACTGAACTTACTCCAGTGTATTTGCAATTTTTCTTTAACAGAAAAGATTGAATATGTTACAAGGAAAATGGAGAGGAAAGTGCTTGTTTCAGGAATATTTTCCTAGTGGAAAGTTGAACATGAATTGTAAAAATAAATAAAAACTAACCTCTTGGTTAGCATTAGGAACATTGTCTTCATAAAAGTCCTGCCTGAACAACTCAAAGTAACTTTAGCTACATAATTGTGGTACAAGAGAAACATGGCAAAGTCTGAGTCTCCCAGCTAGGTAATTATCATTGGAAGCTTCACCTCCATCAATAGTGATGCTTTTTCTTTGTTCTGCGCTATTAGCCGTTGTCAGTTAGGGCAGCTGATATATCTATTATGGTTCTGAAGAAAACCAGCAGAGCAATATAATGATGATTCCTGGAACACTTATCACTAGACTACTACCTAATGTACAAGAAGAGCATTCATTTATTTTCTGTAGCATTAACTGTGGCCAATTTTGTAGGAAAATAGTCTCTATACATCATTGCTTGGGACTTAGTCCAATGATTTGCTCCTCAGTCTTGAGATTAAACTTTTTGCTATCTTCACGTTCAAACATGAGACATTTCAATACCATAACAATGCTTGGTGTTTTTGTTAATCTACTGATTTGCTATGATTGTGGTTCTTGAGTAATAATCACTCTTTTGAAGCCTCAGTGTGACTTCAGTGGCAATACTTACGAAGTTTGAAGATTTTAACAGCTTCAGAAGGAAACAATTTGAGCACTGATTATTTCCTAACAAGAAAGAAGTAGTAGCTAAAAATATTACTTGGTTTTGCAGAAAATAGTTTTAATCATGGTGATTCAAAATGGATGTCTTGCAATGTCTTGCGGGGTGATTTCTTTTTTTTTTTTTTTTTTTTTTTTTTTTTTTGTAAGAACATCTCATTTTAGACTATCTAAAACACATTCTCTCCTTTTGTGCTTGTTTCAAAAAATTCTGATTAGTTCTTCAGCAAAACGGTCTTCAGTGTTGTTTGCTTCAGGAAAGCCGTAGTTATCAGGTTATCTCAAATTATCTTTCTTTTCTGGGTGAAACTTTTTTTTGTTAAAATACAATTAGTGTTTGTAGTTAAGTACTTCCCCAAGCTACATATACATTCTGAATACGCATTGCTTGCTAAAAGGTACTAAATTATCTACATCTAATTGCAAATTTATGCTCAATGTCTCTTACAGTCTCTGAGATTCCCCTTTTTAAACTCCTGCTTCTTGGCACGTTTCTATGTTTGCTATGTAGCTTATAAAATCAAAGCGGACATAGCCTTTTAAGCAGAAGGGATATTTGCAAATGACTGAGGAAAATACTGTATTTTTGTTCACATAGGCTTGCCCATTTTTAGTTTCTCTTCCTTTAAAAACATACACTGCACTTTGAAGGATGAAAAAATCCATAAACTGTAAATTCTGGGAATTTTATTCTCTGATACCATCTGAAGTTTCCTGCTGCTATTATTGGTGGGAGGGTTTTGTGATGCACTTTAAAGCAAGAGTTCATATGAAATGCCTGGATAAAGCAGTTCAGATGGACTGCCTAGTGTACAAGTCTGCAGTAGCCATCACCAGCCTGCCTGGGTATCCCCAAAGATGCCAGTGATTACAAAGCCTCCAGTTCTAGAAAATTTTTTGAAAAAGTAGAAAGCACAGTTTTTGCAGCATGAGGAAGTTTCATTAAGATCTCTTCTCCCTGAGGTGACACTTTCTCATAACTCTTTAAAAGTCTGGAAATGCTCTATAACTCATTAGGCAGATGAACCTCATTTTCTGCAAAAACAAATATTAGTTCCAAGGCAACTGAAGCTGCATGAAGTTCACGTTTAAAACAGATGTTAACAGTGTATTTTAAAACAAAGCAAAACAATTTTGGTGGACTCAAGTTTTCTCCTAGGAACTATTCATTATTTGTATGTTAGAGGTGTCTCCTTCACACATGCATTAATTGCCTACATGAAAGTAGTCACGAATTGTACTTCCTGGTACAATGCACAGTCCTTCTATAATGGCCAATGGAAGCCAATGAGAAAATCACCCAGTGAGCACATCCAAACCTAGGAGGAGAAAATTTCCACTTCAGAGATCTGATTTGAACTCCTTTAGACCACTGTCACAATGTGCTTTCGAGTAACATGCCATTAGGTTTAGGACAACTCCTGCACCTTGCCAGTCTTTATACAAAAACTTACAGAGATGCACAGGATATATTTAGTTTACTTTTAAGCTGAATGTTCTATGTTTAATTTATTTCTATAGCCTCAGGTGCATCTAAATTTGATTGTAACAAACCATCTACTAGGCAGATTTTGATGCGTTATATGGATGACAGATGAATGCAGATAGGTTGTCTACTTCTGTCTGCTCTCCTACTGAAAAATAAGTCTTTTAACTCAGCTATTTTTAAACATTTTCCTTTAAACTTAAGCAATATGTCCCAGGATGTTCTGTGGCTAATACTCTAGGAAAATTTTTCAAGGTGGAAGTGTTGAAACTCAAAAACTTAAGTCTGCACACACATCCTGCTCTTTTGCTATGACTAAGGCTTAAATTGAAATTCCTGAGTTTGTCAATAGTAGTTATTTGTTTTTTCCTAGGTTCTTGTTATCACTTGCATATTAGCATTTCTAAATTACAAAGAAATTTGGTTAAATTTTGCCTTAGCAAATTTCACAGAATCTGAATTTGGCAATGACCAATCTGGCTGCTAGCTGTACAGGAGCAGGTGGCACTAGGTACAATAAATAGTTTTAAGATTAAGTGTGCTGCTTTTCACCCCTTAAAAACAAGATAACATTTCAGGTTTAGGCTCAACATTAAACTAGCTGTAAAATTAAGGATGCTTCCCTGAATATGGTAAAAGCACCTTAAAGTCAAATACCTGCCACAGCTCTTAAGAAAGCAAAATGTTCAAAACCACAAGCATGTTTCTAAATTACCAGTGCTGCCTTTTGCCTTGACTTTTCCAGAAGGAGACTAAATTGTGATGCCAATCTGAGGGGGATTTCCCATCCTGTATCTCCAAATCTGTCTCTCTGAATTCAGGCAACTGCAGAAACTCGGTAGGCTTGTTCAAGTTTTTTCATTACCAGACTGATCATCCCCTCTTAAATGCTGACAGATTCTGTCATTTTCATCTGCCTGTTACTTACTGTACACATAATGCTAGTTAAAATTATCGGTAAAACTGGCTTGCAGCTTATCTGTTAACACTTGCATGCAAACCTGTCAGTTCTTCACATTAAGATACATTTACTCTTTTCAAAACACATTCAAGCTGACTACTAATTCTTCAGTCCTTGACTTCATAGGCAGTATAAACTTTTAAATGGTAATTGAGTCATCTTTTGATGAGCTGAAAGGGAGAGCAAAGTATGATGTTGCCAACAGCACACTGCTGTTTGCTCAGCAGTAAAGTTTATGGAGTACTGCTTTATTCAGACAAATTATTAGGTTCAGTACAGGTGGTAGGTGGATGACACACAGTCATGATGTACAGAAAATCCATACCCATTATCTAGCAGCAGCATCTAGCCTTGAGGTCTTGAATTTACAGCTGACTTAGGAGCTATGACCAACAGTGACACTCAGCATGCAGTCTGTGCCCCTCCCTGTGCAGGACATAAAACTCACCAGTACAAAAGGTTGGCAGGAGGATCTACTTTTTGTGATAACTATTAAAACTGAGATTGTCTACTGTTTTTTTTCCATGTTACTAGTTAGAGTACAGATGGGAGAATGGGGGGGTTTCTGTATGTCCCTCCACTTCACGCACCATATTATTTTGCTGCAGTTTTATGAACTACTTATTCTTTATTTTTTAAACTGTCTAGATCATTCATAATTGCATAGCACTGTATTCGTTGTCAGCTTTTATATCATTGGCAAATATAACCACTACCAAAAAAGCATCCTGCTGCAATCCATTCATGACCAAGCTTTCTCTTTCCATCTTGAAATACTACTTGCATTGGCGCCTTTCATTCTGTTCTCAAATTCTGAACAGTAACACTGTATTGTGATTTTTTTCTGATCAATCTTTTACTTTGAATGTCACCAAAAGTGTCTGAAACTTAGAACCATTTTCTAATTCAGTTTCTCTGTCCTCTGTTGACTTTACTGCTTAAAACATCTTAAAGCCTGAGCGCCTCAGTCTAGACCAGATTTTGTGTAGACGCTATACTTTTTCCTTCAGATGATCATTATTTCTTATACTTTAAATAAAAGGCAAAAGGGTCAAGTATGATTTAACATTTATCAGCAGATTTGAATGTTTTTCCTAAGTGGACATTGTTTTTTTAATGCTCATTTAAGAGTTTAACATTTACTACCTTTGAGATATTTGCAATGTGATTACCTGAAAATCTGCTCCCTTTTAAAGGTTTTTCTGATATTGTAGCAGGAAATACTTGCTGCAAACTTAAGCATTTTCCTCTGTTAAAATTCCTATCAAAAGCATGGTATAGAAGACAACACTAACTTTATGAAAAAGGTTCTATGCTTCCGAGGCTCTGATTAAATAGAATTGTACTGACTTTATTAAAAAGGATTTGGTTCTCCATTACTTTCACAGTTTTTAAAATATATCCAACTTAGCATTAACCATCCAACGTTTTTGGATGAATTGCCAAATCCTCAGATGGTAGTAGTTGGTGAACATATAGCATAAATATCATTCCTCCTTATTTGGTACTTAATACATTTGGATTTTCTGTTCATCTGCGAAAAGTCTGGTTGCTGTCTCTTGTTCTTATGTATTGTGCTGCACTTTATAATCTTCTTATCCTCAACAGACTTGATGCCAAAATCAGTGTTAGAGCTCCCAACAGAATGACACCTCTTCAAATTCAGCCTTGTCTGATATTTCACCTCAAATTGAGGAACTGATTGGTTATGGCACCTATTCTTTACTTGGATTTCACACACTCCAGAATTGCATTTTGAATTGCATTCAAAAGGCAAAGCAAAGAGTTAGAATCTATTTTTGCAGAATCCAGTCAAGTATGACTTGCACATGCCTCTGTCCTCCAAAACATGTTTCTGAATGATCTATAGTTTCAAATTACTTTTAAACAAAATTTCCCCAAAACTTGCACTGTGGGTTCCTCACGCTATCAGGTAGGCCTCTATTGTAGGCAATAATATATTTTTTCTGACATCTTCATTTCTTTCCTTCTGTTAAGATTAAAAAGAAATATAAAAAATGCATGCCTTTCTGCAGTTTTTTTCTATAACATCATTTATCTTATTCTGATTCTCCTGACAGTTTGTAATGCTTCCAGAGCTTACATTTCAAAGAACTTTTCAGCAATTCAATCTCCTTTTGGGTGCCATGATCCGGCCTTAATTCAGCCAGATGAAACACGGCCAAGGATTTTGAGGAGCAGCAGAGATTTATTTCAGTACAGTTAAAGGTGGACTAAGCATCAGGCTGCCTCCACCTTCAGTAGTTCTGTAAGGTTTGGCTTAGCTCTTCTGAAGTTTCCTAAATGAGGTTGGCCACAGGTTGCATTGAATGTGATATATCCCCCCAAAACTGTTTTATCAGCATCTACAGCAGCTGTATCAGCTTCATGAGAATCAAATTCAGTAATGGCAGAGGAGAAAATATTTTAGAAACCTTCATTGTCTCTTTTCTCTTCCTGGGATGAAAGTGCATGCAGCAGCAAATGGCAAAATCAGGGTTAAGTTTGTTGTAACTGAGGATGAGATCCTTGCTATGTCTACAAAAGTAGATAGCAACAGAAATGTTCTTTAGACCAGAAGAAGAAATTAGCAATCTATTTTTTGTGACTAACAGAAATCCCTCTATGGCTGCCTATGCAACAGATAAAAGTTGATATTTAAAAATTATGCACTGAAAGCACATGGAAACACCATTTATAGTTATTGCTCAAAAACTTGGATGATCCTAAAAACATCATCAAGAAAGTGGTAAGAAATTTTACTTATTCTACCATTGTACACTAATTAAACTGTTTAGTGCAGAGATCAGCATAAATAAGGAATTAGCAAACAATGATGAGCATAGGATGATTTGTAATATCAGTACATTGATGCACTGGGCTCAGATACTGTAATTTGATTGGCAGCGCTTTATTAAGTTTTGGCAGCATTTAAGTAGACTGGGAGTGCTGTTATGAAGCTCAAGCACATTAATCCAAGCTCCAGCTCTCATTAATACTGATGAGTGAAGGCAGTTAATTGAATTATGTATGAAGTGCCGCTGATTAAATAATATTTCACTCCTTGCTATAGAATTAACTCTGCTTTATTAACAGCCACTGTTGTCTCTAATAGTGAATGTCAGAGGGACCTTTTCTCAGCCATCCGCTTTCATTTTTTTAACCATCTGTTCAGGTTGCTTATGTGTTTTAATCTTTTCCTATCGTATTCTACCTGTACTTGCCTTTGAAAGAACTATTTGAGATTTTCAGAAGTGTTGGTATGATACTGGAAGTCTGGAAGTCTTTTATTCCCTTATAGAAAAGGTTTAGATTAAATTTTTAAATTCTTTTGTTCTCATTGACAGTGGAAAAGGATTCTACAGATTGTAGAAACATTTTTGATGCTATCTTATGAATGAAATATAACAGTAACTGAATATTTGTTTTGCTATGTTGGTGATTTCACTTTTTTTTTTTTTTTTTTTTTTTTTACTGTTTTGAAGTATTGCATATGGAACTGGGGACACACTGTTGATGAGGGAGAGAAGGGAAAAGTTCATACACAGAATTCAAAGTCACAAAGAAATTGCAAAGCAGGGCTTCAGAAAATAAACTAATATCCTCTTAGGAACTCTACTGAACAACTCCAAGAATTACTGTCTTCACCAGTTGGCAGATGTTTACAATTAATCTCAACGGAAAGACACCTGAAAGAGATCTCAGCTATTTAGCTGTTCAAAGACAACACAGCAAAACCTAATTAGGAAAGTGGCAATGGCTTATAAACAACAATAAAAGCCTCAACAGTGTCAAGACACAGGAGTTACTCCTGGGCTATACTGTCAGAAGGCCAAATCATGGTGTTCTTTCAGCTTTGCAAAGAGATGCTATGAGTTGGCAAAACATTTGAAATTATGTTAACTGAAACTGTGTACTAAAACGTACATTAAAGAATACAGAAAGCAATATGCAAAATGTAGAAAGTAACGGCTTTTAGTTAGAAATAAGTGTTTTTAAAATATGTAGTGTTGGAGGTCTGATAGAGAACTATTTTATTTTCAAAGCAGAAGATGCATACCTTTTCCATGATTGGCCTCAGAATATTCTAAAACTAATCTTCCAGGTGATTGTCCTATCCCTGGACCTATGTAGAAGGTTTTCAGTGAAACAAAATGGAATACTGTAGTGCACAAGTGATGGTAACACTGAGAATTAGTGTTTTAGTAAATCAAAACACACGTGCAATATTTTCACTATTTTATATTACTTTGCATTCCATTTGTTTCATAAAGACAACTGAGGAACAGTCTTTTTAATGTGTATTTGTAGAATAGAAAGCCTAAAGCAAGTACTTTTTTTATAGATATATTAGTGTGTTGTGTTTTTTTTTCAATTCCAATGCTTATACTTGTGTATCCCCAGAAATGCAATTTTTTTAATTAAATTAAGTGGATGTTATAACTAGAAACCAAGATAGAAATGCTTATAAGATATTGTTTAATGAAAGTAAATCAGATATTTCTTAATTCAAACTGCAAGAATACCAACAATTAGGATCAGAAGGTACAGCAAGGCCTCTAATTAAGGTTATTCACTGCTTTGACACAATTTTCCCTTGGTACTCTAATTATGATATACTAAAAGAAAATTTCAAGAATACAAATAATGCCTCTGAAACCCTGTTTCATGAAACAAGCTTGTATTTTGATATTGAGATGTCTTTTCCAAAAGAGCTAAGTGATAAGTGATCTGCATGTACAGTTATGAATAATGGAAACGGTCTGTGGATGGTGCACTGAACTCAGAACCAAAAAATCTGGGTTCCTTTCTACTCATCTATGAAGTCTTGTATAAGCTGTACGATAGATGCATATAACTGACATGCTAGTTTGAAGCAAGTCCTTTCTCATGTGGGGATAATACTCAGTCTGTGTTACAACAGCTAGGAATATTCAATGGAGTGAGACAAAGACAGTTAAATCAGGGCTAAGGGTGAGATTTCTCTTAATTCACCAGGCAACTCAGTTATGGCATATGCGAGTCTTTCAAAGAACAGAGGCATACCCATAATGCTAGCTACTTGCCAAACAGGACTAATCTTCAGTCTTCTACTGAAATATGATGGTGCCATAGCCAGACTAAAAAGTGAAAAATTCAGCTTTCACAGTACTTTGAAAGACAAAGTATCTTAATCAACAGAGAACAGGAGGTCCCCCTCGCAAGCTGTTGATGATTTCTGTATTTAAAGGTTGGATCCAAGGAACTGAGTGCAAGGAGCAAAGGTCCTATTAAAATTAGAGCTAGAAAATTTGTTTTTCAACTTAGAATCTGTGTCACTTTACCACTGCAAAGTTTGTCTTCTACTTTGGTAGATATATTTGGAAGAAGAAAGTTTATTGAAAACAGGAGACTGGATGACGAAATAACTTTACCTTGGAAAGTGCAATCCCTATTGTTTGGGGATGAGGACTTCCAACACCAAGAACCATTGGCTAAGCCCATGTAAAAAAGGAAAAAATGGTTACCTCCAGAGGCTGGAAGCATGTATACCCATAGAAAGTCCAGATGTAATTTTCAACCGCCTATGAAAATATTGATTTCAGTCACAGACTGAGGAACGGATGAGGAGGAGGCAGATAGCCATCTGTGGAGGAAGCTTTGCTTGCTTCTCATAGGTTCCAAAGATCATGAAGTGCTGTTGAGGGTGCCAGCTGAGCTGCTGCCATGAGGCTTCTCTGTTCCATCAAATAATCTCTGGGAAGTTTGCCTGTGAAGTCATAGCATACATCCCAAAACAAGTACCACTTGATATATCTTCACTATGAAAGCCTACTGAGAAGCAGGTTTTCTTTCCAAAGATGTTCAGACTTCAGGCCTTCTACTGCCTGATATTGTTGGGGGCAGGGCAGTGCGTCTAGGGAGTTGTCAGTAGTACTCTAAGTCTTAACACCTGGTGTTTTTTCTTTGATCATTTTGGATTGCCTATCAGGAACACTTCCACATGTCCCTCCACTAGAGGGAAATGGAACCCTCTTCATTCTTGAAGAGAACTGAATATTGAAGTTTTCTGCTCTTATGGGCACATTTAATACTGTTGATTTCTCATTGAACTAACAGGACACAAACTTTTTCATAACTAAGCTGCACGTTTTCTCCTTTCTTTGCTTTGAACAAAGTTGCTCAGAAGTCTTATTAGCATAAACCAGCAGAGGGCCTGGTCTAAGTGACAAGGCTTTAACTAGTTGATTAACTGCAATATCTACAAAGTTGATTAGCTGATTAGCAGCAGTATCTACAAATTAGTTTCTAAGTCAGTAGCAGAAGGGCAAGAGGCCACACACTAAGAACTGTACTGTCTTGTGATCAGGCCATGACAGTGCAAAAACACTGCTGATAATTTTGACATCACTGTAATTGTATATACAGGCTTCTATCAGAGGTAGCTTAAATATCGCGACATTCCTTAAGCACTTCCAATACTCTCTTTTGCTACTGAATGGCAATACCATGTAGAGTAGAGAAACAAAAGGGTATCTGAAAACCTCAAATATAAGAAGATAGCTGGTTTAAATATAAGTTCAAAACATAATTCTTTTGGTCAAAGATGCTTTGGGATGCTTTCAAAACAGGGAACTAACCTATTTTAATAAAGCATTTATAATCAGCTTGAAAATGGAGATTAGAATGGGAGCTACATACTAGTCTAACGTATTTATATATTATGCCCACCTAAAAACAAGAGGATAGTCATTTTCACTTATCTATTTTTACTTCTGTATCTCATTACTATTATTTTGGTTGTGGTAGGATCCAAAAGGAATTCTCCAAAAACAGATTATTCCCCACACCTGTTATGCCAGGGCAAATATGAGGTAAAAAAACTGAGAAGAGACTTAGTCCCACAGCCTCTAAATTTAGAACAAGAAATACCTACAGAACACGGTGAACTCAGTAGGTGATTCATTTCCTGTAGAAGATGATTCCTAAAAGCTCAAGTATCTCCAGAAGGTCACTCCCACCTTCAGAAAACATACACAACAACTTATTTTTAGACTTCTGTAGAAATGCCTTGCCCACACAGTAAATTGGACATATGTTCTTGGATTTAGCTGCCAGTTTTGTTAAAGTTAAATTCTGGGCCTACTGTTTTTACTAAATAAAATTCCCATTTATTTCAGTCAAAGCAAAACCCCATTTTGCATAAAACTATTGCTCATGGACCTAGCAGTCAGAGCGAAGTCTGCTCTTGACGTTCTTAAACTTAATGGTGGGTTGTTGGTCCTCCTACAAGCCCATTCCTAACTTTAGACAGAGTAGCTGGAAAGGATCTTAGATTAAGTGCATGCTAACTTGCATTGCTAAATCAAAATGAAAGTGGTTAAGTCTCTCCCTTTTGCTTTCATTTGCACAATATGGATATGCAGTTTCTGTAACCAAAATGTTACAAGAAAATCTTTCCTTTTCTGATTAGCCCTATTAGCTCTCCATTGTGTCTGCACAGGAGCACTGCAATAGTGGTTAGTTTATAGATGTGGGATATAAATACCCAAATTCCTATGATCTTTTATCAAATGAATTAATTGCAGTAGTAGATTCAGTACTAGTCTATTTCAATGTCTCTCCCTGGAAATCTTGTCTACCACAAAATCCCAGAGAAGATAGTCTTTAAAAATTAGTGTGCTTCATCTTTGATCATTATGATCTTTTCTTCCTCATTTGTTATCATTTTTTAAAAAATCATCTGTCATTGTCAGCTTCCTCTCAAAGTCTCTCAAGTTCACTGTTTACAGAACACTTGCATTTATACTCTTAATTCAGTGGGCCCTCCTTTAGACATCACCAAATGGATTTTCTGTTGTTAAAAACATATGGAGTAATTTAATTTCAACTGAGTGAAAAAATATTTTGCTCAACTGCTTCCAATGATAGAATATTGTAATTTCATCCATTACTTCTAAACCAGATTCATAAATCAACAGCAACTGGCATGTGTATTTGATCTCTGCTCTCATTAGAAACATGTACAGAAGTTCTTATAGTGTTCATCTTAAAGTCGGCGTGTACTTTTGTATATGAATGTGAAATTGGGCTGGTTTGTCAGTTGAAGGTTCAACAATCTACGTTTGAAATTTAAAATCAGTCCAAATCCTGAATTACAACTATTGCTGAAAACATTGTTTTGGATTCAGTGCTCTAAATTGTTTACAAATGGCAGTGTACAAGCTATTCTAAAATAGTAGGAGCATTTTGAAGGTACATAAAGGCAATTGTGGTTGTGCATCACACAGTCTGGTACCTGAGAGCAATGAAACTGGAGGAAAAAAAAAACAAATCTGGAGTAAGAATTATTGGGAAATAATTAAAAACAAGTAGACTAAAAGCTCTGAACAGGCATCAGAAATTTCCAATATGGACCTATCTTTTTGCATCTGCAAATAAGACAATAGGCTTTTGCCAGCTATTGCTTGGCTGACATTAATGTAGAATTAAATACTCATCACATTATCATATCATCCTGATTTCCTGTGGCTTATTTATAGAAAACAAAATTTTAAAAGCCCAAATCATTTCAGGAAAATATTCCCTGAAAATGTAAAACAATTACAACAAAAAATTGCATAGATATGGCGACTGATTCTTGACAGGACAGAGATGGGAAAAGTTTTGCATCTCAATAGTTGTTACAATTCTTAAAAGAAATAAAACCATGATAATTTATTTGTTCATCTTCATGCAAAGATGCCACTTAGCATTCAAGGAGCAATTTATTCATCTCCACATAAAATTCCACAGAACTAACCCTCATTTTATAGTATAATTTACATCTGCTGTTCAACTACTGGATTAAATTTCTATCATAGATGTGTTTTCTGCTATTGTTACACAGCTGCAGATCTTATATAAGGAATGCTACAGATAAATGTTGTGTATGTCAAGCACCTCAGTGATAAATGTTAGAAATGTTTGAATTATATACATATATGCATCGATATACATGCACACGTGCGTGTCTATATGCACGCCAACTGCAGAGCCACGTAGTAGAGTAATTCTGAGATGGGACTTGAAAAAAACACCTAATTATCAGCATGAATCGAACAACTTAAACTCTTGTTAAGAGTTTAGTGAAATTTAATATCGTGATCATCTCCTTGGCTTGCACTGGGCACTGGCTGGTTGGAGTTTTTGGCTGTTTAAGAGGAATAAAAAAAGAAGCAGAAATTGATCATTTCTTAGTGCAATGCCTAAAAAACCAGCTATTTCTGCTTATTTATTGGACTGGGCAGGTTTGTGAGCACCACCAGCTACTAGCTAATGTCTCTGCTGAAGCAACAGGCACTAACAGAGGTTCTCAGGATAAAAAGTCTAGCTGAGCTCATGGTAAGGTTAGACTAAAATTTGATCATTTTTGTTAAGCTTGATAGTGAATTTAGACTCCAGTCAATGAATAAATTTGGATACTATCTCAGGCAGCCAATGAGGAGTTGTAAATATATTTGGGATTACGTCCATTCACCGTATGACATTTTCTACCTGTTTAACAGTTACTTGCATGCAAAATGTGTCAGGACAGGAGAGAATATAAAATAACGTGGCGTTGTGAGATTGTCCTAACTCTAAATAGTTATGGGTATAGTGTTATCTTGGGGTCGCTGAAAATAGCTGTCAGGAAGCAAGGAGGACAGTTAGGGAGTCAAAATGTACCAAATTCAAAGAGTCTCCGAATAAGGACACTTGAATCTAGTCCTATTTCTTACAGTTTTGCTGTAAAAGGAAAGTGCTTTGCTAAAATACAAATTTGTCTGCATGTTTAATGCTGCAGTATGGGGAAATTTTAGAAGTCACATTCAGTAAAAACTCCTTATAATCATAGAAGAATATACGCTGGGCTAGACAGCCTAATGCACTGTTTCTGACAGCGGATTCTGGATATAAAACCAAATACATCAAGCCACAGAACAGGCTATTTGGAGGGAAGTGGAGCTTTCCTTTATGGACACAAAGACAGAAGTTCTTATGCTATTCCTTTTGTACAGAAAAGTATGACTAAAACTTTCATTTACTGTCTCTATACTGGGACAGCAAATGGCAGGGTTTTTGACAACTATTCTATTTATAAAAGTGCTAGGATCATCCAGAACGCAAAGAACAACCCAGTAACCCTTTTTACACCTCAATCCCTCAAACACAGTGTTTGCAGACAGGTCATGTTGCAAGATTGAGCATGCTATTTCTCTGCAAAGGCAAATATAACACAGAGGGCAACATTCTGTAGTTCAATGCAGTTTAGGAAATGTGACTGTAGGTGTGTGATCGGTAAGCAAAAATACATCTGTTAAATGGTTTTGAAAATATTTCCTTATTAAAGCCAGCTAACATTATTCCAACAGCTTTGTGTTTAGGAGTCTGCAACTAAGAATCCCCCTTTCTCCAATTATGAACAGCACGCTCCACAAAATCCTTGCTGTAAATATATGGCCCAGCAACAGTAGTATGTATTAACTGCTGGAATGTGTCTTTATGTACATTATGCATGAAAACCAATGCAAGCTCATGTTGCAGAACAGGGTCAAGCAGGAAATTGAAAATTAAATGCCAGTATCTCAGTAACAGCTTCCTGAAGGGCGCATTAGGAACAGTTTACCAGAAATCTTCCCAGAAGGAGTTGAGAAACAAGAATACCTTTCACTTGAACCCATTTCTTCTGCCTTTGCTGCCGCATAGCAGTCATTTAACTTTCTCTGTATTTCCACTTAATATGTGGCAGGGTTTTAGGGGCAGGGATTTAACTTACATGTATACTTCAGTTATTCACACCACTCAACCCCTACAAGAATAGAGAACAGTCTTCCAGGGACTAAATTCTCACTTAAAGATGATTTAGATACTTTGAAACTCTGCAGTGAGAATTACGACGGTCTTCAGGCACTGAATGATCCAGTAGGTGCCTACTGGGATCATCATATCTTCTTGGCTAAGAAAGTTGGATGCTAAATTCCCAGAGCCTTTGAGAGACTGTGCATCTTACCTACTTAGCTCCTTTCCCCTGTCCAGTTGTTTGCATTTTAAAGCATTTAAATAGGGTTTCTAGATCTGGCCATCAATCTTAAAAAGCCACTGGGATTGCTAAACCACTTCTGAAACTGAAAACTGTTAGACAAAATTATCCTGTGTTTTAATCTGGACTTTCTAAATCAAGAAGTGTTGCTTATGAAACTGAGTAACTTTTCAGTATTTTAATATTCATGTTCTGGAGCTTCTTCATGTCTTTACCTTTGCAACCTAGTAGTGATTTAGGTAGAGTTTTGATGCAAAACCCACACAAATGTTAAGTGCTTATTAGGTTTAATGGATACAAATAGCCATAAATACTCGTGACTTGATGTAACAACCTGGGAACATTTCTGTTATCTTCAATAAGTATTTGTAGCTCTATATGCCTGCTTGACTGTGTATTGGTGCCTGCCTGAATGTACTAATAATTCAAATGAGGCTTTAAGAAGAGTAGTTACAGAGTCAGCACAAAGGAGAAACAATGGTAAGGCAGGCAGAAACCTGAGCATCAGTAGTACAGGCAAAAAGCCTTATCTCTTTCATTTCAATGCAATTTTGCCCCTTTAATCACTACTTTCCCTTTAGTCCTTCCCACAATTCCAACACTGTGTTTGCATTGAGTTAGATGCGTAGGAAGAGAGTCATGTCTCTGCTCACAATTCGCATCTCATTTCACATCTCAGTAAATGTATCTTAATTTTTTTGTTATCTTTTTGGCCTCTTAACTATTATTTTACTTAAACTATGCATAGGAATTTTATGAAAAATACTGTAAAACAAGTTGGGATACAATGTTTAAAATTTAGTCTATCTAAAAATGAATTTGCACTGGATGGCATTCTTAACTGGGAAGTTATATCTAAGCAATTGCCAGAATAATGTGACTGGCCTGAGACAGAGCCTGTTCAAGTGGAAGACTTCCACTGATTTCACCAGGCTCTGGGGTAAAGCACCATCTTCTTACCATTAAATTCTAGAATTAAAAAGCCACAAGTCCAGACTCAAAGCAATATGCTTATAAACATGAAATTACAATGAGCAATAAAATCTTGAGAGATTAGTTTCTCTATTACTTTAATTTATACTCTTGTTAACCAATTTAGAATGCACATTAAAGTACCAGGTAATTCTAAAGATGTCAGTATCTGGATAATAGAGCCTGGTGAGGCCATGCAATGTAAGTGTTTCAGCCAAATCCCATTAAACTTCAGTCATTTATTTCCTCTTTATTTTAAGAAAGCCTAATTTAAAAGTAGGAAGAGAGCCATTTGAAGATGCCTAACTACTAGGTAGGAAAAGCTAAACGGAATCAGAACTCGCTCCTGGGAAATGGCCTAACATGCAATAGTGAATGGGTATTCTGCAGCCATGGCCTACATAGTCTTGGTTGAAAATACAGCTCAGAAAGCCTAACTACATCATCTGGGATGCTTTCTTCTATGTTATATGCTATGTCTTGTGAGTCATACAGAACAGTTAAATCCCGCTGTTCTAAATTGGCACTAAAGCTGGGAATTAGCCATCCTTCATATCTGCATGCTGTAGAAAGGCAGCTGGGTCATGATAGAGCCTTAACTACATCTGAGCATCCTATTGACCCTATATGGTTAGTGCTCCGGTACCACTAGTGTGATCCCCAGTACAAAGGTTTATTCCTTCCATTTGGCCTCTCTCCCCATAAGAAATAAAGGATACAGTATTAAAATGTGATATCCTGAAAATGCACATTATTAATGCAATTGCAGTGTAAACACTAGGAAAAAAAGAGGTGGATACCATACTGCACAGCTGCGTAAACAAGTTAATTTCACTCAAGGTAACAAAGTTGGAGGGAGATTTTTCTTAAATATAGCTATCATAAAATGAATATAATCTTGTAAATATTGATAATTTTTAAAATTTTTAGAATTTTAAACTCATTTCTGATGTCCTTATCAAAGGGATGGAGCACTTGACTCAACAAGCAAATTCCACTGGTTTCAGTGGGAGCTATTTTCAGACATAAGTAAAAACAATTTTCAAAACTAGCAGTGGCTGGCTTTTGTACAGACTACTGTGGCAAAGACTTGCTTTCCAACTATTATAGTTTTTTTTTTCTTGTTTGTTTGTTTTAATAATGCCTGGATTCCAGAGACATTATTGAAATAAATACAACATAAAGTCTTCCTTGCAAGCAAAGAAGAAAGCTTTCATCTTTTTACCATCTGATGATTTTTACTGAAGTACCAGTGTTTAAATGCTACTGCTTCTCAACTTTGGGGTTTTTGAGTTGAAACATAGTGGCTGTGCAATTGGCTGCTGCTTGGCCTGCACATTTCCTCCTCTTCCTTTCTACTAAAGCTATGCCATACTGTGAGATAATGCCAAAACTTAACTGCAAGTAATCATGTAACTTTCATCAACTCTATTAAAAAGAGTCTTTGAAATACAAAATCTGCTAATGGGCATGAAGTAGGTATGCCAAATTCACAGTGCCAATCCAGTTGGCTACTGTTGCTTCTCTGTTGGGGCAGCTGTACTGCTTCACGTTAGGCAGCCAAAAGGCACGGGTTTCTCCAAAGGACCTGCAGGAACATCTTTTTTCTTTTCTAATCAACGGCATGGTGACCCTAGGCAGACTAGCCTGATAACAGGCATCTCAACTGGTTGGTTAGTTCTCCCAGAGCCTGCATATTGTTACCTTGAACTCAGCTTATCTTTTTTGTTACCTACAACTCATTTAATATTTGTAAAATGACTTATCTTTATAAAGATCTTCATTTTCCACATAAATCCCCATAACTGAAGCTCCTGGTTATTAAAGACATACAGAAGATAAGTTAAAGGGAGGTCATAAGATGGTCCTAAAAAAAAATAATTTCTCCTTTGGGGGCCAACATCTATCAGCAATATGTTCTGGTGTCAAGTGAACGACTTCCAGCGTGACCTGGTTATTTGTGCCACATATTTCAATATTTTTCTCTTTCCACCAGATCCTGAAGGCTGTAGGCTGTGATGTTGTCTACATGCACTTGTGAATTATAGCAGTGCCATTTGCACAGCTGTAGTTAACGACCTGTCAGGTTTCCCATTATGATGTTATGCTGTTATTTTCAGGGTTTATGTCCTGACTATAAAGTTGGTGACTGCTTGGTCTAGAAACACTAATGCATTTTTGTACATTTTATAAATATGAAATGAAAAAGTGCCCTAATAAAAAACCACACTCTGTTCAAAAAACAAAAAGTGGCAATTCTAAGTAATATTTTCACTTGTTGAAAAAAAACAACAAACAATCAATAACATTAAGGAAGCTTCCTTTTTTTGGCCAGAGTCATTAATTCTAATGCGATTTACAGCTCTGAAAAGGGTCAGCAGGTAGCTGGAAATGCATTATGTAGGTGACTGTTTTAAGGTGAATTTCTTTCTAAGACATATGAAATGTCGTGGTGACTGCAAATAGCATGGATCCGCAAATACCATGGTGACATGATGTTATATGATAGTTGTATTTTAATGTGTGTAAGTAACAGCAGTAAAGTTTCGCAAAATAATCATTGCCCATACTCTTAGGCAGGCAGACACGGCAAATGATGAGCATGGATTTTTCTCCTGAATTTGTTCGATGGATGCACGGTTCAGTGAATTCACAACTGACCTTTTTAGAGAGGTGCTACATGAGGAGGAAATTTTCACTGAGTACAAATGAGTGGTTTTAGAGTATCAAGTCAATAGCAATCCCATAATTGAAGAGTAATCCTATACATACATGCACACGCTGCTTTTGGAAATAAATCTCTTGCAGGCTACTGAATAAGTACTATGATATTACAGTCCTCTGATTCCATATTTACAATTTAAATCATAGCCGTCTGTAAAGAAAGTACTTGCATATGGTATGACAGATCTCCCTCTAGGTGAAAGTGTCATTTCCTTTTCTTTTTGACCTCTTTCTCCCTTAGGCAGGGGATTGGATTTGACAAGGAAGTTTTGTGAGCAACAATAAATCTTTCATTGATAAGAAGTAACCAAGAGAGCATGCTACAACAGACCATATGCAGTGTAATGGTGTGATCTTATTCCACAGAAGTTTATTTTAGTTATAGATAAGTGCGTGTATGCAATTAGTATTATTTTCCTCTGTATGACTTGGCAAATTCTACCCCAATGACACTAAATTGTACTAATAAGATGTACAAACTGAAAATGGCATGCTATATTAATAGGAAATCCTCAGTGGTGCTGGGTTCATCACCCATGTAACACTCAGGAATAATCTCCCTGAAGACCGTGTAATAAGCTGATGTAAATATTCTCACCAAAATAAGAGATGGATTCCTAATTGTTACTTGCAAACTGTAACTCTTAAAATATACTTCTCTTCATCAAAGTGCTTTACAAGAATGTTTTTGTAAGTGGGATAATGACAGGAGAAGTGGTGAGGATTTCATTAACTGTTTCCATGCTAAACTATGATCCCTCCCAGTTCTATTTCCCCACCCCCCTACAGTTTTCTAGGACTACCTAAGCAAACTTAAGATGCATCACTGTATCCCTTCTGTGATTAAATCCAATTATGTGCCATTACAAAAGAACAAAGAAAAATAGTTTCTTGGTACTCTCAGCGACTTCTTTCTCTATAAGGAAAACTGGATTATTAAGTTAGAGAAGTTTTTTGGGTCTCTGAGGTTGAATAGCCACTGATTCTTCTATCTGATTTCTTTGTGCTTCAGTTCTGCTTCTCTAGGACATGGATACCATCAAACCCCTATTGCCAAAGGGTGATACTAACTACTGATACTACAACTACCGTGTAAAGAGTAGCCTGTCATGGCATAAGATAAGAGAAACTTATTGAATGTAACAATACATATACTCAGCGGCACCAACGTGCCGGAGCTTTGCTGACTGGCACTTAAAATTGTTCTGAGCAATCCTTCAGACAAAGTAAGGATTTACAAGCTTTCAGTTATGACTTAGTCATGGACTACTGCTTTTATATTTAGCAGCTTGTCAAGAATACAGTAAACCTTTTCCTCTATATATCAGTATTTATATTTAGAATTCCTTCCTTTGCTTTTAGAAAGAACCTAAGGAAAACACTCCTAGTATCAGCCTTATTGTTTCAGTGCAAACCCCCAAACTTTAGATGATAGGTCTAAGGTCCTGTACAGTGACGATCTTTATCTTAATTGTTCTTTCTTCTTATAACTCATACTAGTATCACTGCAAGGTAAATAGAACAATTTCAAAAGAGTAGGAAAGAGGCATTTCAACTTCATCAAAAAGTAACTGGAGTTACTTTTCCCCAAATTGGCATCTGACCCAACAGTAAAGTGTGAGATACAGTAATTGACAAGGATCTGCAGATTAGTGCCTTGAAAATCTTCCATATTAGGGGGGATATTGCTTGTATCTTAGCAGAAGGAGCCTGCGGGTTCATTCAGCAGGAGAAGTACGAGACAGCTGGTAACACAGCAAGATACATCAGGCTATCCAGTGCAGTATTTGTTATAAAGGGAAGGCTTGACCTTTGCAGTACCTGACTGTGGCTAGAAATAGACAGGCAGACAACTTGAATCATTTGGTCCTTGTCAGCATAATAAAGCAAAGTCCGAGACACATCTGTTACATGCAATTTTCATTCTGTGGATGTTAACTGTAAATTAGGAGAGGAACAACAGCAACAAAAAAAAGCAACCAAGAAAGGTAATTAGGCTGTTGATGGGAAAAGGGATTGGAAATCACTTCAGCAGAGAACCGTGGTCCAACCACAAGTACAACAAGATTTAAAATCTGAGATTTTCAGAGATCATTACTGTGCTTAGTTCACAATAGAATGCCCTGAAGAACTCTGTAATGCCTTGAGGTCCTGTATATCTTCCTCTGCATGGACTCAATATTTTGGTATAGTCTTCCTTTACTGCTAAGCAGAACTAATGGAGAAAGTGATAAAAAGCTGAAGTTGCTTTCTTCTGATAGAGAAATATTCTACTTATTACTATCAAGCATAGAACATCTACAGACAGAAGGTTCTCTTTGCTTCTGCCTGCCTACACTACCCACCACTGTGACGTTAAAAGTCCACAGGCCACAGATGAGGGAAGAAATCAGATATGACTGGGCCAAATAGTTTATCGCAGTTTTTATAATGTAGTTTGAACAAGGAAATGTGACTAACACATACTTAACTCATCAGTCTCTTGTTTTATTCCCTTTCATCCTTGTCTTTCCTTCCTTTTGCCTTACTACCAGAAAGGGATCTTACAAAAACCCCTCATTGCCTGTCAGCCTTTGCATCTCTGGACAAAACACCATTCAGAAGGCTGTAGTGGCAGTTTTTCTTCCTGGTTTGAGGCTGACCACAATTGTTAATTCAGGAAACAGTCTCTCAGAAAGCATCTTGGGATATTTGTAGGTAATTCAAAACTAGCTTGAAATAAGGAACCAATTAGAAGAAAATTTCCTGTGCAGATTGGAAAGCCACTGCAGAAGTTGGATATAGCTTTAAAAAAAAAAAAGACCATATTCCTATTTAATGCAACCATCTTTGTTGGCATGCCCTTGTAAGGGCTAGCCACTGCCAACAGAAATGTCAGCAAACAGGGAGTTCATATCAGCCACAATGGTTTTTGCCTTTGAAGTTTGTTTTGTGCTGCTTACACGGTAGATGAGAATTCAGGATTCAGCTTGGTTGACAAACCCAGGGAAGGATCACTACCAAAGCTTTTAAGACAAAGCCCTTAATCCTGCTTAATTACTTAGAGTTACTGGACAGACAAAATACCACTGGGCTACAGCCAGATGAATGAGCACCTTGTGTGTTCTCACTGGAACTTGCTATGAAAGTGCTGACAAGCTGAGCAACGTGCCCCTACTGCACGTCCCAAATGCTGTTAAATATAAACTTTTGTTCAGGAGCAATTTCTTAAATGAATAAACAAATTCCATTTCTCACACTTACAGCTTCACAATTAATGTCAGCTTTGATTTTTCTACCGCTGCTGTGATTGTTATTGAAGGGGAACATTGCAGATCACCACCCAAATCAAATATCTCTCATTATTTCTCCATCTATTCATGAAAGCAAGCAGATTCAGATTTGTATTAAAAGCAGGTAAATACATAAAACAACTCATGGTATTGATATTTGCTTAAAGCTTTGTGTAATCTAAAGTTCAGAGACACAGCTTGAGGTTTTTAAATACACCTTCTGCCATAAGGAACTATGGCATTGTTCTTAGTGGTATCAGTGACTTGCCAATAGACGTTTCATCTCACAGTAAAATGTGAGCCACTACATAACACAAGTATTGGAGGATTTGCCAGAAAAATCTAGTGCACTAAACCTGTATCTGGAAAATTCAGAATTCAATTCAGACATAGTACCCAAAAAACCTTTCTTTTAGTAAGACTAAAAGTAGACTAAACCTGGAGGCCAGGTTGTATCACATGGTATTATACTTCCTTGTGAAGGTATACTATTATGTAGAATCATAACCAGATCCCAATATGCTAAATTCCATTGATTTTCATATTTAAGTTCAGGGATAAATCAAACCATTGAGGTCTAATTTGCGCTCTAACCAGCCACTTTATATCTTTAAGATAAAGACTCAAATTTTCAGGTTGATTCTTATGGTCTCAGTAAGCACAGTGCTGCTTACTCATGGGAGAAAGTAATAAAAATGATCTGAAACTCAATGCTGTAATTTGGTTTCAAGTCAGAAGATGAGTAAATGATGCCATATCTGGTATTAAAAATGAGGCCATCAAGTGTCCACTGTCAATAATTTTCCTTTCGTCTTCCAAGTTAAAAGCAATCAACTCACATGTTCCTTGCTGTTTTAAAATAATAGATGGTATCAATTAATTCAAAAGTGAGACTGGCTTTACTTTTTTGTTGTATTTGACTTCCATAAAACAAACAAAAAACACTACTTAGTTTCCTCTCTGGTTACGTTATTTGTAAACAGTCCATTTTTGCAGAATCATTGAAGTTTAAAAGAAAAGAAAATATCTAATACAAAATATATTTCCTTCAAGCTATCTTTAACTGACAACCAAAGCTGAAATATTGTACGTACTAACCTAAGTTCCAATCAATAAATGAATGCTTTCCAGAATCTATGCTTTATCACCCTGCAGAAATGAAGTATTCCAATATATTGCTTTCTAAAACAAAGAATGCTATTATTGTTCCAATAAATAATTATATATGGCTGGTTAATTCTTCAGAGTTGGCACTAGACTGAATGATTTTGAGAGTGCATGAAGACTGTTTAAAATGCTATTGTAGCTCAGCATCACTGTTTTCACTGACAAGCAAAATGCACCAGACGGTGAAAATGCTACAGCCTTCTTAAGTCCCAAAATAAGACAAGAAGAAATGTTATAGTATAAAAGGGAGCAATGCAGGAGTAGCAATCAGTAGGTTTATGTTTTGTATTATGTAAGCAGACAAACTAGGTGATTACTGACCTCAACATATGAAATAAACTTTCTGAAAAGCTCATGCACTAAGCTATCCTCCGGTTACAGAGGTGTTTAAAATGTCTGTGGGTGTGAAGTTTTGTACCTCAGTTTCAGGCTTTGGACAAATGGTTGTGGTTCTTACAGTGACCTACCTGTCAAAGGTTAGTTTTGGACATGTACATATATTTGTAATTAAAAAGAAATCTTAATGACCACACAGGAGAAACTGAGGACACTTGAACTGCCTGCACAGGCCACAGCAAAAGCATATTGATAGAGCAGGAATTTTAATACCAGGTTTTGACACTCATGACCACAACTGTTGGATATTTCAGGCTTCTTTTTCCTTGTAAATCAGTACCGAATTCACGCATTTCCTCCTTGGAGGGAATTTCTTAGTGCTTCACAAATGCTGGCCCTGTGTTCCTTTTGAGTCATTGTAGCTTTGCCAGCTGGTCTATGTTAGGGCATAATCCCATCAACAGCAGTCTAGCATGAGCAGCATTAATCTCTAGCAATTTCTTCCCTTTTACAGTACGAGTTACAAAAGGGACTATGGAAAACAGATTTCTCATCTCAGAGAAATGGGTAGCCTTTGATTTGGTGATCTGTAGCCAGTAATGAATCACCGCAGAATTAGATCTTTATCTGGAGTGAAAGTTGTTTTAAAACTTCTAGTATATGGAAGGAGAAGAAAATTATCTGCTTCAGCAAAATGGCTTCTTCCTCATAGCTAAGATTAGCATTATCATCATGTAAAGTAATTTCAGGCTTGCTACGATTCAGTAAGGGTCACAAAAACAGTGTCTTCCCAGGACAAGAAACACTCATGCCCTTCTATTAACATATATTCCACAAATTTGGTAACAGGATGGAGCTTTGGCAAGAGAAGTCTATGACCACAAATTAGATTTAACCACCTTTGTATTTTATACATACCACAGCACACTATTATGATGTTACCAAAAAAACACGAACACGATCAAGAGAATCAATACAGTCAGACACAAGAGTATCAAAGGTTATGAGCATGTATCTGAAGTACAAGAAATGGTACAGAGCAGTTTGAAATATTATTGCTCTTGTCACCCAGAAAATGCTTGCATGACTGCAATACACAACATATTGAAAGTCACAGCAAAGCTCGGCCAAACAAAAGATACAGCAAAAGAAGTATTTTAACCCATCATGAACTACTTTGATATTCCATACAAAAAAGTCTGTGTAGTGAAAGTATGTAATATAGATTATTTGATTATTATGCAAATCACTAAGCTGAAAGAAGAGTACCCATTCTTCATCCTTGAACATTCCCTGAAGTTTAATTCAGAACCTAATTTGCATTCAATTAACATTTTAAAGCACTACCTCCTAGTTTGTTTGCCTGCATGATTTAAATCATAAGAGCAGTTCTTTGCTTTTAGGAACAGGTGAGAGATAGAAAAGATCTCTGGTATGTACAGAGTCCCAGCTAGCCATTGATGCACCCTCCTTCCTGTGCTGAGCAACTCTGCACCCTTAGCAAGTAAGGCTTAGCACTAAGACAGACGTGAGCCACAGTTAGTATGGGAAAACTTAAAAACTTGACAGTCACCATCACTCTCTTCTCAGTTGAGCAGTGCAAGAAGGGGGGTTAAGAAGACACTGTGAGGGGCCTTGTAGCTCATCTCTGCTTATATCCTCTCCTAGCTGTGAGATACAAATCAGTGATTGTAAGCCACTGGTTGATAACATGTAATTTAAGCTGAGAATTCAAGATTCTGAGAAAAATAATGTGTGCCACTACAGGTATTATGATTGGAAAGGGATTTAAAATAACGTTTCTAAAATGTGTCCCAGAATATACAGAGAGGGGAATGTAATGAAGTATAGTTTGATTTTATGAAATGCTCAAAAACAAATTTGTGCAGGATCCACAGCATTAGTTAGGACCTGAAATGCATCCAAAACAGTATTCAACTGAAAAACTTATGAGTGGAATATTCTAATATAGGCACTTTGTGGTATACTCAGCTGTATTTGTGTTGATCACATTGCTTAAATTGACAAAAGATGCCAATTTTGAGCTGCAATGACAGAGGCTTGGACAAATACTCCTTTCTAATAGCTTTTGGGGCAGTAACTTTCAGCACAAGGACAGGACAAACAGCTGCAGAAGGGAAACATCTTTGCACATGGTTATAGCTGCTTGCTTCAGTGCGCACCAGTCAGCACCTTCAGCTATAGCTCCTCAGGCTGCCCATCAGCTATCATCTCTCAGGTGTTAATTAGCATCTCATGTGAGATCTGATGTGTGGCTGCTAGCATTATGGATGAGCTTAATATGCACTAACATATCCTTTGTGATGTGTTTGTCTGAGATCATAGCCATAAAAATAAATCATTGAAATGCTTTAAATGTGGTTGTCAAAGATTCCAAAGTTGCTGAAAAGAATTAGTTGTTTGTTCTGTAAAAATTTGTAGGAGTTCTTTCTTCTGCTGCAGCTCATAGGTTGTAGAGTTGAATTTGAAAGACATGTGACATTCTGCAGGGAAGGTGCCCCCAGATTACCCTTACTTTCTGCATGGCTACATCAGTGAGCTATTCATGATAGTCCTTCTGGACCAATTATTCTTGATTATGTATGCTAGGTTAGTCCAATATTTAACATGCATGGGTAATTCCAGGTTCTTTCAGAAAGGATGTCTTTCTCCGCACTAGTCTAGAAAGTCTTCTATCTTGAATGTCTGAGTCATGACTGTTCCCTCCTGATTCTTCTAAGGATATTCAGCATGTTCCCAAGCCCAAACTTCACATGGTATTAAGACTGGAATACCACAAGCATTTACATGTTCTTCAAAGGTTACTATGATTTTCAGATTTTCTTCCCCACTGTTAACATTAGGAGTATACAGTGAATGCATACTGAGTAAGCAATGAATAGAAAATGAACATTGCTAAAGTCTCCTGTACACCCCCTCTAGTGGAAGCAACTAGTCAAATGGAACAGTAAAGGCCCAAAAAAGTCATTTTGTTTGAAAGGAAGAGTAAAATAATTTACAGAAATGGAGCACAAAAGATCACGTATCATATGAGGGTCAAAAACAAAATAAAAAGAAGTCAGTCTAAGAACAACTAGTACTTAGGCAGCTTGAATCCTGAAATGTTAAGAGAGAGCTAGAAAAGAGCAAGCTAAGGCCTAATCAGAGCACAGGTTATTTAAGGAGCATATATCATTAGGATTCCTGGTACAAATGTTTTGGAGGAACTCTACCAGTATTGAGAATACTGGGCTATTGCTATCCTGAATTTCACTTCTATCAGGTAAATTCAGTTGGCATTGCTCATTTATATCCTTTTAGCTACCCACTGATTATTTACTAAATAATTTACTAAATCTTACTGAAGCCAAGTTAGGGTTTCGTCTTTTTTCCCCCCAGTGTTTCGTGTTTTGAAAACAAAAAACAATGGAAATTTGCTTGCTAGGTTCATGTTTCAATTATGTTGCTTGTTGCTTTCCTAATATACACTTATATTTGTAGAAATGGGATTGTCTAAAAGTGATAAAAGTGACATCAGATAAGCGCAGTCCTGCTTTTCAGTCTACCCTTTCTCTTTCTATACACAGAGCACATTCACTGTGAGAAAACAGGAATGTCATCAAAGCAATTTCTCTTTCCCTGAAAACAGCTACAGTCTTCAGAGGATATATTGCTAAAACTTTTCTACCTTTAATGACGATATGTTGATTACCTGTGTACTTCACATCTTTGCAGTGTATTAAAAAACAAACCTAAAAAATCTACCCTATCCCAAACCCAACTATACTAATTCCAGTGGGGAAAAACATAAAGTAATTAAAAAAAATTAAAATGCACTTACCTGGAACAAAGCTTCCCTGGACCACCTCCTTATAAGCCCACCAGCCCTCATGGATTTTTGGTGAATTTTGTTGAGCTAGAAAGAAATAAACAAATCATAAAATTAACACAAGGCATAGGAAGTATTTAATTACAAGAACTTTGGGAACTCTAAATAGAATATCATCTTCAACAGAGGAGCCATTCCTCAAGTTCCCAAATGATGTCTGTTCAATTTACTGAATTGTGTTAGTGCCTGTATCTTGCAGCACCTTGTCTCTGTTTCTCAGACAGTAAAATATACTTTCTGCAGAACTGATCACTAAATGTAAAATTTCAGGTAAAAACTGAGAATTTGTAACACTTGTGAATGTTTCTGTGTCAACCATAAATTCAACACAGGATAAAAATGCAGATAAAGAGTGCGCTGCACTCATTTTCGGTAGTCAGTATTGGAGCCCGAGTCTGTAGACTGAGCAGCAGTTTCTCCCCTTCCTTTTCCAAGTTCTCCAGTAATCTCTCACTTTGAATAGGAAGAAGTGATGGAGTGAACTGCAGGCAACAGCTGTATCTGTAACTGTTTCTCCTCTCATCCCACGTGCCCTGAGTTCCAAAACCAGAATGGAAATGGGTAACCCATGGCTTTACAAACATTGGTTCATACTATACTGCTCAGGCAGGAAGATGAGGTTTTTCTGCCATCTCCTCTGTCTGCAGCATAGCATCCACTAGTTGTCCCCCACCCCAGTCATCCTGTAAGCTATAGCACAGTGCAGTTGGACAATAAAAGCTTTCTTTGACCAATATTCTGAATGCCATAAAGATAATCTAAACTTTGGATAATATTTGTCCCTGATGAGACTGTTGCTTAAATAACTTCTCTACATTCCCTGAGAAGCAAAGAGTGGAAAGGTTTTGACCACTCCATAAGGTCATTGCTTCATCTTGACTTGCAGGAAATCAGCACTGAAGCAAATTTTATGGTTAAAATATAAAGTATTAATACAAAAATGTAGAATATAATAGTTTCAAAGCATATACAGACACAGCTGGATAAACGTTTGGTTAATTTCCATAAGACAGCAGATCAGACAATATGCAAATGTTCTGCCATCACTTGTGTTTTGCTTGGTATCTTCATGTTTAGAGCAACTCTCTTTCACTGAGCTACAGAAAGCTCAGCTAGCTTTTGTATTATTAGTTGTGTTTTTTTTTTTAATCAGACACTTTCAATCCCTTGCACTAGGTCTAAGAAATTTTAACATCTATTACACAGCTACAAAAATGCTGGATTTAGCAGATTTCTGCTGCAGTTTCATTTCTAGATCACATATTATATACAGAAGGCACAATTACCCTGGGAAAAGTTCCAACATTATAATAAAATTGTTGTTGTCGTCATTAAAACTTACAAAGAGAATGTGATACTCAGACTAAAAGGGATAAAAGATGAGGACCACTGCATACTGTTCTATCAGTAACAAAATAATAGTTATGATTTAACTGACTGTAAATTGCAGAAACAAAAGTAAAGCTGAAGTTAATTAAACATACTGACAGAAGGCCCAACCATTTCTGCTTACCAGAAGCCTGGGCACACAGCAGAATGGGGTACTTCTGGATGTAGATTTCCCCTTGGAGTACTCACGCTTGTGCCATCAGTTGTATGGTGACGTTAAACTGAAAGGGCTGCCATACTGTGTACTCTTTGCTTTCTGCAGATGACATTACCTTCACTTTTTAACCTCTGTATCACTGTGTAGAGAACTCAAAGTGTGTCTGGCTTTGTTGTGCTGGACTACACTATACGAACATGTGGAAAATGGCAAATCCCAACCCACAATCCAAAATATCTGAGCAGCAAAATATTCATACCCAGCCTGATCAGTGATTTTTGGAATCCCAACACTGGTTCACAGAGGTTACTTTTATGGTTATGTGCAACAGAAGGCCTTAAAGATTTCAGGATGCTTCAGCAATAGGAGAGAACACTAATATATGAGTCCCAAAAAGCACAGCAATTATTCTTCCACTTAAAATTCCCCAGAAAATTAAAGTGCATTCAGGTCATTACTGATACACACATCTAAAGCTAGTATAGCCAACCAGAGGCAGCTGCATTTTATAAAAGGGTGAAAAAAGTATATATGTAGATTCAGGCAACTTAAGGAGACTTCAGGGAGGCCACAATTTTCAAAAGGAACTGTTCTTTGTCAGTATTTATAGAAACATATACAACAGAAAAACGTATAGATTTTCCCCATCTAAATATGTGCCAGGTCTGAAAGAAATAGTCCAGTATTCAGTTTAAACCAAAATTAAAGGGCACCAGCTCTGCAGTTCTGTTTCATTGTGTTGAGCCAAACACACACGCACACAAAGCAGTATCAGGAAAACTAAGATTTTTGCCATATTTTTAAAAATCTGTTGCATTAGTATGGAAACAAAGACTACATGAGATGAGCAAGAAAATTAGATTATCAAAGCTTTGTACTAAATAATTGGATGTCTGTGCAATCACTTCAGCTATCAGAGAAGACCATGACCTGGCATCACTCTGCACTTCCCCCAGATACCAGATCCTTATCTCTTCAATATACATGAAAATGAAACACACAAAAAGGAATGCAATAAGCAAATAGTCTGCTTTTCCACAGCTATATAAAGTGCCTAAGATAGAGCAAGAGCACTGGTGGGCTGCTCCTGATTCACAGAAAACTGAGGCCACTGAGGAAATTGAGAAGCAAGGCACATTGTTGTTCTGAGAGAGGAGCTGGGGAGATGCGCAGTGCCATGCCAAGGCTTCTTGAACCCTGAAACCTCTACCTTTTATACCAGTTCAGGTAAAACATCCTGCAATAACAGCACAGTGACTGAACATAGATTTTCACTCTGTTGTGCATATGTAATCTAGCTTGGTGCCAAAGATTTACTCCGATTGGTCCTGCAGGGACTTTGCTTAAGGAAAAAGATTTATAAAGCTCTAATTCCTCTGAATGCAGAAGGAGAAGGGATTGGTAAGGGCAAGAAGCAGATAGTGTCTTCTGAGAACTTCTCCTAACCCATTACCCAATCTGTCTTTTGAAAGTGGGCAAGTGGTCTGATCAGAGGAGCAAAAAAGCTGCTCTCTGTTTATGAAACAGACCCATACCTGGATTAGCAATGGAACAAAGGAATATAAAATTAGAATGAACAGACATATGGACAGTCCTTGCTGGGAATCCTATCTGGGCCACTTACACCTGATGCCCATACAACACAGGGTCTGTACAATTGGTGTATGAGTGCCCATCTGACAGCATGGCACTGTGCCTGGATAAACAGGTTCAACCTTATGGCTTAGGAATTATTGCCAAGGAAAAGGATTCTTCATATGCGCTACCTCATGACACTGCAAATAGCAGAATTCTCTCCACATCCTTCTTATTTCAATTAAAGAGAAACTATTGTACATCTCATTACAATTCTCCTGCTTGAGGACCATAAAGAGACATGCGTGCTCGCTTTGTGGCTTCTGGTATTCCTGTGTGCCTACCCGAATAGAGAGGCGCCTACATGGCAGCTCCTTTGTTTTGGTAGGACCTGTCATAAAATACTAGGGAGGCAAAAGGCCTAGAAAGCAATTCTGTGTTACTGGAGAGGTTTAAGTATCTAAGTAAAATAAATCATTTCCAATACCTCAGGGACTTATGCTTTTACTGCTGATTTCAAAATACCCAGAGTAGGAACTTGTACAGAACCTTTACGTGCGTTTTGTTTCCAAGATGCATCATTGCTTCTCTAAGGCATCAAAATAAACAGGCTAAACCAAAGAAACACTTTGCTGTTTGGAACAGAGCACAGGTAGCTCTGCAACAGCTATGTTATCATCAACAATGTATTCTGCATTAGCAGGGAAGGTCCAAAATGCCACGTTTGTCCAAAGTGCTAGAGGATATTGGAATGACCTCCATTTGCTACAGTGTTCTCTTCCTCCTACTGAAATCACTGGAATCTGAGATTAGTCGTCGTGCGGATATAACACCATTATGTCAGACCTATTGCAATGCAGCTGCTGTAGAGGAGACAGGATATTTATTCAGAGCAGAAATGACGTGTTGGTTTCATTTTGTCAGGTTATTGGAGGTCTGCCTTATTGTGGAGTGTAAAACTAAAGGCTAACCTCTGCAAGATGTCAAGCATTTTCGTTTCCTTGTGACTTCCATGTATAGAAAAGTAGCACTTCCTATATTACAATTACAGTGCAGTAAACACAAACTCCAAACGATGCCAATGCCATATAAACTCAACAGCTACCTATGTCTAGCTTATTGGTTAAAACCTGTAGGCTTACAATTCAAAGAGGAGCTGTGTACTCAGTCAAACTGTTTTAAAATCATCACATAACAGTGTATCAGTGTACCCAGATGCTGTATACAGCATGCAGGTGCTGAAATACCTGCATAAGAAGATTCAGAGATGCCTTCATCTAGTTGGATGGCTAATGCTAACACAATATAAAACACAATAATTAATAATAAAATACCCCTCAGTAAATATGGCTATTTGGATTAGATAAGTAAGTTATTCTACTATTAGTTATTTACTTTATTTAAGCAAAAGATAGAATGTCTTGCATCTGATGCCGTCCACACCTGAGCATAAGCCAGCAGCATCCTGCCCGATCAGAGTTCTCCATTCCTTGACTACCATTTCACCCAGATAAAAAATGCTGGACTATGGAGAAACCTTTTTATATTTGATTTTTATTGATCTGAGCTCTTCTGATTGATACATTAATCATTCTGTACATTTCTCTCTTAACAGTCTGCTTTTGATGACCTGATCAGCATTGCTCTGGCATTAAATACGTAAGAATATATATTTAAACAAAAAAAAAGTGGAAAAAGTAGTTTAATATTTTTTTCCTAAACTCCATTTCCAGAATGCTAGACAATGTACACACTTTGTAATTATTTTAAATTCATAGTTTTAATTATTACATTTTATATGTATCTTTTGCACACTGTTAAGCCCAAGGATGTGTTGCCCAAATTCTGGATGGAACACAGACTTGCTCAATCTAAACAATCATTTTTGACATCTTGAATCATACAAGTACCAGCTTTTGGCTCACACCAACAAAGGCCTCTTAAAGCAAATGGAATAGACATGTTTAAAGTGGACCAGACAGCAGGGGAGCTAAGCAGATGCAATTAGCTTAAGATTCAGCCTTCTAAAATTAATGTTCACTTTGTTTAAAACAAGTCTGTACATAATTGTAGCTATTATTTAAGACATTTTATGTATTCTTTTATATATTAAGAAAACACAACAAACCTAACAACACATGCACTTCAGGCACTATATAAAGCATCATTTATAAATGAATACTTACAGGACATGAAAGGTTAGCCTGCTTATGAATACTACAGCCTACATTGTATGCATCACCATACGATGAGGGAGGAAAAACAAAACAAAGGATTATAAAGGGATCAATAAATAAAATGCTTTCATCAGCTATGCCAGATTTTTTTTTTCCTGGATAACATTTTGCTCAGAAAACATGCAAATGCTCTTTCATTAAGTTAATACTTTCCAATTCCATAAATCCTTCTTCCACTGTCCCCATGTGTAAAAGCTCTCACTGCTGCTGTGAATTGCAAACAGTATTCAACACAGGCAAAAGGGACGTGACCTGTTTTTATCATGTCTGAGGGCAAAAGCAAAGTACTACCATGGGAACTCTGCTATGGCACAGAGACTTGACTATTCTCTGTATTTTCTACTTATTGTAATTTTGTGTTCCAGTATGACTACAATTAAAAACCTGGGCCAAAGGGTAAGATTTCATATGAGCAGGCTGATATGTATGCAGGCAGTAGTAACAAACTACGTGGCATTATATTGCAGTATAGCTAACAGCTGCATCTACTCTCCCTGTGTAGTTGGCTTTTGATGAGAGCCACCAAGTGTCCAGAGCCACTAAATTCTGCTTGAAGAACCTTAAACTAAGATGTTTGCAACTACTTAAGCCCAGAGTAAAAAAAAAAAGCATTCTTCTTACACCACTGTTTAACCAGAACTCTGCAAAACTTTGGTAGTACCTGGCAGTAGCCTGGTTTGCAGGATGTGCGATGTGTGTGTAAGGCTCAGCTCAGTTCTGTGACTATGCACTTCCACTTACCTACCAGTAAACATGAGTTGTAATACCAGTTATCATCCTGTTGTGTTTGAGAAATTAAACGGCAGGATTTAGTAGAAGGGATCACATGAAACTGTGCTTATTAGGTGCTTGTTAATGGCAGCTGTATAAATAGATGGTTTTGGGTGGTGGGTCCTAACTTGTAATAAGCACTTTTCCATAAGGGGTATTTGCCCAATCATGCAACTGTTGTTTAAGTTCTAATATATTGAAGTAATATTAAATTTTCTTGTATCTAAAGCTTTTAGTGAGAAAAAGTTGAAATCCCTTTGATGTACTCCTCCCTGAGCACCAAACTATACCAATGGAAATGATGGATTGCACTGCGGGGTGAATTTATGTCACTGCGCCCAATTTAACATGAAACCTGCATACTGTTCCTAACTCCAGTTGTAAAACATCAAACATCCCTGTAAAGACATCCTTTTAATGTGACTAATGCACATGTAAAATATGAAGTCCACATAATGTCAAAGACAGTATGTTACCCTCTCCAAGTAGTTTTCGGCATTAATGGCTGGAATGCTAAGATGCTGTTCCATTTAATAATTTTTGCTTCAATTTTTAAAATACTTTTTTGGGGGTTAATTTTCCTTCAGTAAAATTTAACTTCTGAAGGGGTTAAGAAATAGAGAACTTCAGTATAGCTCTCTGTGTTGTCCAGGAAAGCTGAGCAGATTTGTTTGATGTGACAGAGTTCTACCCAGAAATTTATCAACTTTGGACGTGACCCTCTTCTTACCCAGATCCCAGAGGTATCTATGGGATTCACTTTGTTTTTGAATGAGGTATGGTTGGCGCTAGAGTCAGAACTGCATCAAAGCTGAACTACTGTAAGAAATCAAAGCAATTAAATTAATGCAGGAGAAAAATACATAGTTCTATTGCAGCAATTAGAACAAAATACTGTTTGTAAGCGGTGCAAGAAATTCAAAACGGTAAGCCAGAGACTCCGCACCTTTCATTTCAAGACAGTCACTGATGGCATGCTTAGGGTTTCATGGGTCCTAAACCTTGTTAACACTATTTGGCTCTCACCATTTTCCAGAGTTTCCTCTATGAGTATCAGCACACAGCATAGTCTATTCTGTGTTGTGATCGATGGGGTAGTTTCTCTCTGATCAGTTGCTTAATCATGTCTAGATACAAAGTCTGAAAAGCTCTATAAAATAATGTAGTAAGAAGAAGCAAGACATCTTGTGATATTAACTTCTGAAATAACTCTTACTTTATATTGTGCTGCATGCCCTCCACCTCCATTAATTTCAATGCAGTTTGGGGACATTCAGCAACTTCAAAGCAATGGTCTCAATATCCTTGAGCCTTTATACTTCAATACATTATTAATGCTAAATTAATAGGGCTTCCTTTAAAAGGAAACCACTAAGTTCCTTCCACAGGAGCACACATGATATTGACATCTCATCGAGTTTATGACCCTACTTGCTCTCTGTACTCTCTAAACATAAAGTCACCAACCAGTAACAGAACAAACAGTTAGAGACCGTCCTGTTAAGTGCCATAGGCAGATCTTTTTTATTCTTTTCCTTGGCTACAGTAAAGAAAAATGATTTCTTCAGCATTCTTCCCGTGAGGGAGCTGTGCCCAGAATTTAATATTTGTCACTGCTTAGGAAAACTCAAGGGTAAAAATAAAGGTCTTCCAATTAACCTCAAGACAAATGGCATGGCATCAGTAATAGGGGCTTGATCCTACAGAATACACAGCAGCCTCATATCACACTGAATTCTACAGCTTCATGAAACCTTGTGGTCCACAATGTGATATGGGAACATTCTGGAGGCCTACGTCATATGCAAAGAATTAACAAATGCTTAACCAATCCTATTACACATATTTCCACAGTCTTAACAGTGGGGACATACATGAAAAAGAAGCAAGAAGGCTGCCTCTAATTACCCTTGAAAACTTAGCAGAACTATAAATGACACTCTGTAGGCCTAACACACACGTTACTCTAACTTCAGGTAATACCAAATGACGCACTTTCCTGAGACGGGAGGAGTCGTGTTCTCCTGGCTAACAAAGCTGCATATAAACAACTGCAACAACACAATGTCATTCAAAAGATAATAGAGGGGAGGCAAAATTATTCTGATTACGCTGAATTGGATTCAGAGACCTAGATTTTTAGGCATACTGGGGTTGATAGTCAGGGCACTAATCCAGATCATCTCACAGCTCACTGGACTACTGAAATCCTCAGCACTTAAACCTTATGTCCTGATGTTTTCAGAGATCAAAAAGTCAAAAAATGTTTTTCTGACCATATAATAACAGCTTTGCCACCATCAAGAAGAAACCTAATGTCAGAGGATAAGCCAAGATATGGATCCATTTCAGGCAGTGGTATCAAAACAGAAAATTGAACCCATCATAATGTGACTTTCTTGCAATTGCTCTTCATCACCACTTCAGTTTATTAGTTTCTTAGCAGAAAGTGGTTCTTGGTTACAGTTACTAGACATTTCTTAACAGAATACAAAAAAAACCCTCACAACTTTCTATCTAATTTTTCTGAATTTAAAAGTGACAGCCTTTATGTCAATGAGTAGTAGATTACACCATAAATTCTTTCAGTGGTGTTAAAAAGATTTTGAAGTATTTTTCAACATAAAGTATTGTTTCAGACTGACGTAGATTTTGATCTGCTCAGAATAAGGCTTCTACATTGTGCAGACTTTCAGAAAAGCCCGGTTTATGCCTATCACCATCACTACACATGACAAGAGTAGAGGAGTCTTAAATAGCAATGAATTCATTAAATTCCCTTTAAACTGCCAAAAAGGGTTAGGATCATTGGGTTTAATTGTGTGCAACCAAATGCTGAGATGCCGCAAACTGTCAAAAACTCCAAGGCCCATGTTAACAATACAGGGTTTATATATACATTTCCTTCACTCCATTCCTGGAAAACTGTGAAAAATCAGTGTATATTACTGGAGGCAAGAAAAAGGACTGAAGAGAGATATCTGCTTGTGAGATACAAGGGCAACTCAGAACAAGAAAAGATTTTTAGAGACCCCAAAAAGCAAGGAAAGACTGGCCCTGCATCATAAAAAGGTATTGAAGGTCACAAACTGAGAGTATACTTACCCACTACATCATTAATGAACCCCAAATCAGTTAATAAAACAAAGTGCACAGCTCAGAATCCCTGAAGTATTTAACCTGGCCACAAGACAAACATGAACACTGTGTATCAACAGCATTAACTTACTTTGCATGAATTGAATTTATGATACCAGAGGCAACTTAGTAAAGTAGAGAAGAAAATAAAGTAGTGTCATCAAACCCTCAATCCACTTACTTCCTTGTAACCTAAATGATGGAGAGTCAAGAAAATAGAAACTTTTTTTTTTTAAACTTCATCATGCTCCCAATCTTGAAAGAAGACAAATCACTCTCTCTGCCTCTCCTCACCATTTTTGCTTCCCTGCAGTTCTGTGGAATATCCCTCAGAGATTACTTCTATCATCCATCTGTCCATAGTTGTATTTATCCACTGATGCTGGACAAAGTCGTACCCTTCCCCCTCTCTGGACTGATTCCTGAGATAGCAGCATTATTTTGGCACTCCGCTACTATTCTGTTATTTAAGAAACATTTACAACAACCACCCTATTCCAAGCAACAATACACTTGGCTAGAAATGATGCAGCTATGTCAATGATGCAGCTATGTCTACCTTAGGTGATGGTAGAGAACAGTTTATCCTTCCAAACCTTACTAAATTTCTTGGCTTCTTGGTCCTTGCAAAGGTGTTCCCTATGCATCCTCCTCAGCCACTTCTTCAGCCATGAGTCAAAAGCAGTGATTTTCTGTTTTCCTCTGCCTCTCATTCAGTTTTGAAGTTAAGATGGAAGACATTTCACACTGGCTGCAATGCCTGTACCTGCTTCGTTTTGCTGTTTTAGAATTTTAATCGCTTTCTCAATTTTTGATGTAGAAATCCCAGGTAGGCAAAAAAAAAAAAAAAAACACAAAAAAAACACCTTCATTTGGTTATCTCTGTTGTTCACAGCTTGCTCTCCTTGTCTTTGAGAGATGAGACTTTGGACAAAGATAAAAGAAAAAGAAAAAACACTAGAGTCAAGAATTCAGAAAATATATTTAGTTTAAGAGAACTGTATGGAGAAATATGCCACTGCAAAGGTTTCATCAGGGATTTCCTAGCTTTCCTTCTTTTCATCTGTGTGTTCTTGTTTCTTCCAAGTCAAAACCCACAGAAGTTTCAGACAGTCTTATATATTTGCCTGTAGCAAGAGGAAAGAATTTTCTTTAGTGAGGACAAAACCAAGTCAGGACTGGAAATGGAAGCTGTAGCTTTTAAATGTGTATGTTTCCCATCTCATTGGCCCTGCATATCTGAAGCAGAGATGCCTGGCAGTTTCCAGTGTCCTTTGAAAACCAGACAGTATTGCATCTGCTAGCCAGGTTTCCTCCATATTTTATTTATGTTTACCTTTATTCTGAAAACTTCTCAAGGTCTACTTCTGTGCTAAACCTTGTTATTGCTCTGTGTTTCATCTTTGGCTGAGACCTTGACTGAAAAGAAAAAAAAAAAAAAGAAGGAAATCCTAGGAGCTGTGAAAGCCCTGCCTCCTTTACACTCCATGGGGCAGAACTGGTGACAAGCTGCAGATGGGATCATCCCAGTAGCTCAGCCACAAACACCAGCTGCCCACCACCTACTGAGCAAACTACTGAATATGATGGCAGTACAGGAAAACCTGTCCATCGATAATACTCATTGCCCTCATCATTTAATTTATAATCATGCTGAACAGTTATCCATTTATTGATGTATGTAGATACCCACTAAATCTCCACCTAAACTCAACCACAGCACAGTACTACAAAGTAACGTACTACCTTAGCAGTAAGCCCATGAGCCCCAGAACAGCAGCTTTCAAAATACCAGAGACAGGGAAAAACATCCTCAAATGCAAGGCAATTCAGAGAAGCTTTCCTTCTTTCAGTTAAGATCCTTATTATTTTAAATTTTTATCAGTGAATGCTTCAAAGAACAATTGAGAGTAACTCTGGCAAATTCTTCTGTGCAGCTGCCTGCAGAAAACACTACATACCCTGGAGACACAGACATCCCATACCTGATTATGCACAAATAAATGCCTGCTGAGCTTTCCACATATACTGAGCACTGGAGATGGGAACAGAACAGTAGGATATGCAGAACTACAGACCTAGTCCGTAAACATAGCATCTAACAGAAATCAGGCCCTCGTGTCCTGTACCTGCTTCTTTCTCTGTGTTTCAGCCTGTCACTTAAGCCTTTGATTTATGTATGCAGAATTGGTTGCAGGTACAGATGAAAAAGCTGCAGCCAAGCAGCGTGCCCACTTCAAAGCGTCTGCACTCCTGAAAGGAAATTACCAACCACATTCTGCTGACAACTGGCTTGTTGACATTGCCTTTACTAGGATTTGCCTGCAGTCACACACGGCACAGATATCCAAGCAGCTGCAGACTGCTCCGCCTGTCAGCAGCACCAGGCTAACTTGGCTCTACAGCTGCAGGATTAGAGCTGGTCTGTGCCTGGGCAGTAAGGAGCACAAAGAGATACGGGCTGGGTGGAAATGCCTGCGGAAGTCAGTGACAGTGCTAGCAGAAGTCAGACTGGAGGAACTAAGTTAATTCCAGCCCTTTGCCCTTCCCACTAGAACACACCAAGTTTTATATGTAACATCTCAGCTACTCTATAAACTCTAAGTCCACTTACAATAGCCTTCTGAATGTTAGGCAAACTATCCAGGAGATTGACAGGATATTTGGAATAGTGAAATTAATCTAACAAAAACAAACTTTTGTTTGTAGCCCCCTTCCAAAAAGAAAAAAAAAAATATTAAGACATTTTGACATTAGTCTCAGATACTAAAATCATCACAGCAGCAGCCAGGAGAAACTGGCTGAATGCTGCACACCACAGTTCTTCGCTTCACACAAATGCCTGCCGAGCTGTTCATGAAAACTCTGCACTAGCCACCAGGGAAACAGTGAGGGCTGATGAATAATGCACACAAATCAAAGTCCATTACATCTGGCTGGGTGACCATACAATTACACAACGAACAATACTACTGACTCTGTAAGCTTGGTTTTGAGCCCTGTTAGACAGATGCTAGGGTCAAAATTGGATGACAAAACTGGATACATGGAAAGGATCTTACACCAGGGTCCTTTATCCAGCTCTCAGCTTCATACCAGGACAGGTTCACTGCAACTGCCATGCTACGGTGCCAGGTTTTCTCTCAGCTACACAGACAACTGAGCCACAGTACCAGAAGATGCCAACTTATTTTACATTTAGTCAGACTGATCTCCACCCTTCCATACATTCTTGGAGTTGATCCAGCCACATACCTAAAAGGAATCATGTGTTTTCTTAAATCCTTATGGTACTGTGTATGTGGCATCTGCTTGTTTTTTCCCCAACACAACTTTGTGCAGCAATATGTTGATAAGACTGCTCTTATTTATTTATTGTACTTTTCGCAGCACCAAAGAGTTGTAGAGGTCATATGCTAGAAACAGCATAAAACACAGAGAACCATCAGTGTTCAAGAGCTTAAGAGACCTCATTGTTTAGCTGGAGAACAGACAGCTTAATCATGACTGTATCTGCTTTAAACTATTCTATGGACCTTCAGAACTTAGGACAAATCCTTACTGTATGCATCTCCTGTCTGTAGTGTTCGCCAAAGCCCTGCCTTCACCTCCTCGTTCTGAAAATGAGGCATGTTTACGGTCTTCTTACTGGTACATCAATATACATAAGGAGCTTGAGTCTATAACTCGCAGTAATGCAAGCAGCCCATGTAACTCAAAGGGATTTCTTGTACGAGTGAAGATTAACAAGATTTAACAAGACCGACACAGTGCTCTGCGGAACACAACATTTTGATAAATGGTGCTCTTGTAGCAGCTTATTCTAGGCCCATTCTAAAAGATTTAAACTGATAGGAATTATTCTACTTCAGATATGCTCTGAATAGAGTTCCAGAACACACATCTGAAGGGAGACCCATCTGTATCATCATCTTTCTTTTTGAGTTTGGATTTCTTTAATTGTGATTTCCCCAACTGCAACCCAAAGCAGAAGTGAAGAATGAGGCACTGGGGCTTGCCCAGTGGTGTGTATTTACTTTACAAACAGTCGCCATTTCTTTTCATTATTTTCTGCCATTAGAGGGTAGCCTGAGTGTATGGGAGATGTCAGGATAGTAAATAAAACAACCACCTCTGATATTAAAGAAGTAAGTGAGGTCTATTTACTCCCCAAGAACAGAAGACTACTTAAACAAAAATAATCAATTTTAGGTTAATGCTTTCTTAAAATACGCTTTTCTTCTACGACAATCCAAGAATTGTCAACATTTACACAAACAGTTGTTGTAGGGCAATATTTATCCTAGCAGTCTATGTAGGGATAACAGCAACTTGAGTTGAAAGATTTACTCCTTTCCCTCTTCCCCACCCCAGAAACAGCTCATAATAAAGGAACAAATTTTCTCCTTTGGGTGGGATTTAGTTAATACAATTGAAAATTTTTTTGGTGAATCTGGCATGAGTAAAACTACACTTTGTTATGACAGGCATTTAGCAAACTATCTTTACCACATTGGGATATCAACATTTCCTTTCTTTTAATTCTTTTGCTAGCTATTCAATGTAGAAGTGAAAGAAACAACCAAACAAACATTTAAGGTTTTGTGGACAATCAAGCTATACTATTGAGAAGTAAAACAAACAAAAACCCAAACGATTAGGGATTCCATTTTGGAAATTAACTCAATAATCTAGAAGTGATCACTAATCACTTTTCATCATACATCTTTAAAGGATTTTTAATTCACAATTATAGACTTGTCACAGATCAGAGGCTAAGTGCACATTAAAATGTTAGGCTGTAACTGTTCTGTTTCTGTTCAGCACAGTGGTAATCCACAGATAACACTACGGCAGTTGGAATAAGTGTCAAGGTGATCCAGAAGCCGAGCAAATTTTAACTGTCTCAAAAAGCACAACAGTTCTCACATCATGTCACTTCTGATCTGAAGTGCTAATCTTTCTCTTCTTCCCCAACCAACTTTTCTTTCATCCCAAGTATAGAAGAAGACAAAGAAATACTAGATATAGACTAATTAAGGAAAATGTTAAAGCCCAAACTCCAAACACCTGCTGAAATACCACCACCACTTTCCTTCCATCTGTGTTCAGCCATGTTCTTGAATTTAGTGCAGTACATGTATAACGTGCACAAGTGCTGTAGTGAAATGGGGTTTGGCACTAGAAAATGATGTGGAGGACATGCACTGGCATATTTTCTTAGGACAATTTCCCCCCACGTACAGGCATTTTGCATAAAAGCTGCTTCTTCATAATTTAACACCCCCTACTCTTCTCCTTGGCACTGTTTCTCAAATAAGTTAATCTGCAAACCCAGAAGCTACAGGAACTCATCTGACATCAGTCAGAGAAACTAGTACAGTACTAGTCAGATTAGCATCCCAGCTATAAACACAACCTTAAATCAACATACACGAGATCAGAATCAACTTAAAATGCCAGCACAGACATTTGTGTTGGGTTTAACTAATGCAATATAAAACTGGTGTCATTTACACTGTTTCATCTTTGAGTACCAACTAGCTGTGTGCAGCCTTATCTCACGTAAATCTGCAGTAAAAACAATGTAAGATTTGGACCTAGACGCCTCAAAACCCTCAAGGTGTCTTTTTATTGCTTTATAGTTTGTCTGGGAAATAATTTCTGTGCAATGTAGTGCAAAGCCCTGTGACACTGATTCAGCAGTGAGATATGAGTCCACTCTTTGACTTACTCAACGAGGGTTCTGAGCAGCAGCAACGCTTTAATGCTTTGCAACAATTAGGGGAAAGCATTTTGACATACTTGAGCAAAAGGTACTACAGAAAGTTCTGTTTAAATTAATTATATTTCTCTAGGCTTTAAGAACCACAATCACTCCTAATGGATTCAAAGGTGAGATATTTTATTTAACCTCCTACCCACGCTGATATTAAAATGCTAGTATAGGAATTCTTTAACAGTCCTCCATGCATTACAAGACCTAGATAGTCTTTAGGAAGGAAGAGATTTCCAAACTTCACTCCAAATCACAATGGACAAGAGGATTGCTACACTTAAAAAGCTCTAATAGCTCTGGGCATTACCTCGTTCAGTAGAGAGAGCAAAAGCTGTCTTTTTAAGAGTCTGATCCCTTTCTCCTCCACTGCAGTCTGGTCGAATGTAGAGTGACTTCAACAGAACGAGATCTGAACCCAGATTTGCACCTAGCAATTATGTAAGAACCTCATGGTTCTTAGGTTAGGTAAGTTAGCACAAACTAAGGGGGGGGGGTGGGGCAACTCTCGAAATCATGGAGCTGACTAAAAGGAGAGGACTGGTTTTGCTTTATGCTTTTCTTTGGATGGCTATTAGACTATTTTTCTCAACCTTACACTTGGGATGGAGATAGAAAGGCTGCTGGTTAGACTCTCAGTGTAGAAGAAAACCCTCAAAGGCTCATCATTATCTGAAGCCAACCCAGCAGTGTTATGAAAGGCCACTTCAGTCATAGTCTTCCTAGCAATTCAGGGTAAAAGTATCATTTTTTTTTTTTCTTAAATACATGATTCAAACTTCTAAAATATTTGATTCCTGAGCACTCCTGAAGAGGTGGTGTCCCCCTTTTTTACAAATTAATGCTACAGTCAAAGAAAGATACTCCCCACATCTGCTTAGCCAATTTGTTGCCTCAGTGAACAATTTTTCCACGCTTAGACTTGCACAGCACTTGATACATACAAAACGTTTCTCCCATTGACCTCCTTTGGCTGTATCTGCTCAGCACTTCTGCAAAAGGGGCCTCAGGGGAAAGAGGAAACATATAATTAGTGACCACCCTTGAAAAGTTTGATTAAAGTGAGTTGCCAAGCAACACAAACTCTGGCAGAGACAGGGATAAAATCCTATTCTCTAGAGAAGACTTAAATTCCTATGTGACTATTTTTTCCTCTTCCTGCAGTCCCCTCCTTCATTCACTGTGTCCTGCAATGTCTGCAATAAAATGAGAAAGTGCTAAACTAGTAACCCTCGTGCAGGCAACAATACTTCTGTTATTTCTTACTTGGAGTATTAAGATGACTTTAGATTGTGAGAGTGTATAAATTCCTCACTTGCCTCTCCCCTACTCTTATTTTAGAAGAAAACCAAATAAAAAAAATTAAAAAATAAAAAATAAAAAAAGGAAAGAAAGAAAACTCTACCAAATGGCATCATTCTTGTATCTACCAACGTGATCTCAAGGTTAGGTCTTTCCTGTCCTTGCAATACCTGTTGCAGACCTAAGTTTCTCCTTTCTCTCTGCCTTCCCCATTCCTCATTCAGGCACAGTCTCCTCTGCACCAGCTATCTTCTCATCTCCCCAGCCTAGCCCCAGTACAGCTGTCTTCACCCAGCCAGCCAGTCCCAGTTACAGCAGGTACTGAAATCCTGCCGAGAGCACTTCATCTGAGAAACATGCAGGCTTTCTAATTTATTTGAAGCTAATGAAGGAGATCTGTTTTTCCCAGATGCTGATTCCATTTTTATCACACTTACATGTGTGATATGCATGTGTGTGACATGGTATAAATCTGCTTACAAATATGCATAATATTTAGCAGCATAATAAACAGTAATGCACTTTACATGAAAGTAAGAACAACAACAGATCAGATCAAATAACCTGGGAAGCAACCAGTAGATGAGACAAATGCTTCCTTTAAGAGCAGGTTACAGAGGAACTTGTGGGAAAGGGAAACACCTAGGAAAGTGAGCACATGGACCAGCAGCTGCAAGAAGCTCGAGGAAAGGGGCAGGCACTGCACTCAGCAAGGACGGGACCAGGGACAACAGCTGTTGGAACACATTCTGCTGAGTCACTGATTGTTAGCAAAGGTCCTGAATGTAGTCCCAATAGGAGAAAACTGTGAACTAGTGCTTAAGTTTTAAGGCCCTAACACCCATGGACTGTCCTTGCTCACATTGACATCCTTTTTGTGGCAAATGATTCTCAGAGCTGTCTATGCCGTTCAGCCCATAACCTGGATGCATTTGAAAGAGAGGCAAACAAGTTTCAGAACTGTTGATCTGCAGTAATAGCCATTAGCAAAAGCTTTGAAAAAAATACAAAAATAGACAGCCAAGAGAGATCCTTCATCTCAAACCTTCCAGCCATTGTAGCCAGAGGTTTAAGAATCTCCTGAGCCAGGGGTTGCACTCTATTAACCTGGGAATAACTGAGAGTACCAATAATGACTTCTTGCTTCAAGTTCCTTACTACTTGCAGAGCAAAATAAGGCCCCCAGCTCTCATCTCAAGGAAGAGACAGCCTACAGCTAGTGCACATCAGATGTATATTTAGCGAGATCAGTGGAGCTGTGCTGACTTACTGTGCACAGTATCAGTTAAGCTGGAGCAGCATCCAAAAGCTCCAATTAGGAGGAGAGCTCCATCCTGTCAGGCACTAGATAAATACCTACAGTCATGCATGCTCTATCCCAGGGAGACAGGCTAGGCTGCCTTCATATGCTTCTAATTGGGCTTTCCTTGAAACAGATCCCAGGTCTGCAACATTTGCAGAATGTAGTTGTTTGTTTACTCCACTGGACTGGAACATGAGAATTACTTTAGTCTATCCCTTGCGAAATGCAGACCTTGCCAACATAGCAAAGGATAGAACTCAAAGTCTAATAAGAAGGTATAAAACATACCTTCATTCTTCAGGCTCTAGGTATTTGACTGGCTCATCAGCATCTATCCATCATAAAAAAAATAATAAATAATTGTATCAGCCCTGTAGGCTCAAGAAATAGGACATTCATAGTTCAGGCATCTTCAGCCGCCTGGAGAAAGCTGTTAGCTCCATCCAGCTCTGTCAGGTGACATTTTGGCCTTCCTCTCCTTTCCGAGTGGAAGTAGGGGAAGCAGGGAAAAAAAGAAGAGATGGTGTACATCCATATGCCTCCTTTTTTACCCTGCATCAGAAGGGAGTTGACATTTCTCTGATGGCCCTCTGATAGCTTATTTGCTCTTGAGTCAGCCCTTTTCTGACACAACCTTTCATTGTGCTTTTTTCATTGTCATTTACAGATTGTTTAAACTGCTTGCATAAGTGTCTTCAACAATGTAGAAATGCATCTAAAGAGCATCTAAATATGATATGAGATCCATACTGTGATGTACATCATAACTAATCAACTCTGTTAGAGGAATCATTAAGCTCATCATAAATATCTTCAAAAGATGGTTTTGAGCTAGATAAAAGAATGAAAACAAAACCCAAGTCCCAAGTCCGAATGATGTATAAATTCTGTCTTGTAAATAACAAGCAGGACATTCTCTTGGGGGCAGTGGGAACTAAAACTAACTGTTGCCCTTCTTCAGGAACAGCTATGTTAGGTAAGGCACAAGGGAAAAGAGGCCACATAAAACACTTGTAATGTTTCAGCATCACCAGAGTTTAACCTGGGAAAGCTTTTACTGGAAAGCTTCCAACTCTGCCAGCTCTTTTTTACATAGTGGATTTTATTCCACAGCTGAAGACCTTCAAAATAACAAAACTATGCAAAGGAAAAGCAGATTGACTTTTTGGCAGGAAGTCAATGTGCAAATACTAATGAAATAATCTGAGTAAGCAGTCAAACTCCTCAAAGGTCAACTGCTACATAGTGAAGAACTTTAGAGCATTTAAGTTATTAACAATTTTGTCTTTCAGGATTCTGACAGTTTTTGTGTTCCAACTTATGGGTTTAAAATCAAGATTTGATGACTGAACAGTCAAGCTCTCTATATTTCTATCTCTATGATTTCCAGACGAAAAGATTGTCTTGTTCCTATGGAAGCCACCAGACTCCTGAGCGTTTAGGACCAGAACCAAAAGCAATTAGGAAAGTGGGCTATCATCGGTGCTCTTTTTCATTTGATTCTGACAAAGTGCACTACAAAAGATACAATCCCAGTGCCGTTTTCCATTGTCTGCATCCTTGCTATTAGTATATAGCATTCTTTTACCTATTCCTTTATTCTTTTTTTATTCCATCCACCACAACCAAATGCTTTTTATCCCCCTTACTGGTCTACTCCTGTCCTTCTTCTGTTTTAGAATTAAGGAATGGGTGCAAGCAATGACAGGAGGTGAAGAGAAGAAAATTATGCTTAGGAAAGCAGGTGTATGACCTCATACTCCCTAAGCTTTGAAATAATTTAGGTTTAAAATATGTTACTTCTATTAACAGCACATGAAAGAACATTTGCTCTACTCTTGATTGGTTTAATCTTCTTAAGTTGGGAATTTAAAGAATCTTTTATTTTGTTGATGATTCCTTAGATGGCCCCCTCTTTTTGCAAGTCTCCGTGAGTATAACTTTTGCCTCTAAAATCGCAAGGAAAAAATGTGCGTGAAAGGCTAGGCAGTCTTCCTATTTAATGCTCAGAAAGTACACTGGATAAATTTAAACTCTGTCTATTAGATTCAGTTTAGGCCCTTTCCAAGTAAACAACCTAAATTAATACAAACAAGGTTGATTTCATTTTAGGAGTGCCTACGCTACTTGTAGCCTCTTAATTAAATTGATGCATTTAAAATCACTTTTTATTTAGGCTTTGCCTACAGAACATGAAACATCCTTAGCCAACATAAAATCATAAATAAGAGTACAAAATACTAGGAGAGATTACTGAATTTCCAGTTCTCACTGCCCATTTAAACCGGCTGAAACACAGAAGGGTTGAAATCGTTCTTTCTTTAAAAACAGTAGGGGTAGGTATCATTTCTACTTACTGTACTCCCCACTTTTTAGCTTCCTTATCCCTAACACAGGTCAACTATAAAAGAAATGTGAACTAAATTCTAACCTTCCATGACCCATGGAATCAAGAACAGCTTAACCTTTCTGATCTAACACTTACTAAAGAAAAGAAAAGATTAAGAGAAACAAGATGGGAGCACCCTATTTCTGGCTATATTGATGTGCTCGGGATTGCTGGTCAGATCCCATCAGTTCCAAATCAGAGTAATAAAGAAGCTGAAATGAGACTTCTTATCTGCTAGTTGTATTTCTGCATCTCTCACCACCAATCTGAAGCATACAGAAAGCAAATTCCGAGCTGGCATGATGCCCTTCCAACTCACACATCAAAGCACTGTCTCTTCAGACATTGGAATTGAGAAGGCCTAAAAGTAACATCTATGTATCTAACTTATTTAAAGAGTGTCACCACTGCATACAGGAGAAAAAGAAGAGCTAAGCATCACAGAGAAAGCAGTCTTAAGGAAAAGCAAGCAGATGTAAAAGGAGGTGGGAAATTAATACAGGTGTCTAGGTTTAATGCTCAACATTAAGAACCTAATTTATACAAAAGGGAAGAGTTGTTGGCTGTAACACTGCCTAAGAGCGTGTGGCAAGTATGAAAGAATCACAGGCACTTTATCCAGTCTGTGAGAAAGTGGGACATACCTGGGCTTGGCTAACTCAGAAATATTCAATCAATGTATTTGTAACTCTTCTGCTATAGTACTCAAAAGGCACTGATTGTGAAAACTGATCATGAATAGCACAGTAAGTTCCAGGCTTCTAAGCACTTACTGCAGTAACATGGTCTGTTTCCCAACATCTTTGCAGTCCTTGGAGAGGTGTAGATGCAGATTTAATGAGCAATGCATACCATCTGTTAATATTGCCTTTAAGAGCAACTGAGAAAAAAACAGCAATACCAAGAGTGCAAGAGATGGCAGAAGCTTTAAAAAATGGACCATCCATAACAGGGTTCTCTTTGTATGACTGCTGTAAAAACAAATCCCCCAAAATGAGCAAACTACATGTTTATTTGGTAACTGTTAGAATATTTAAGTCAGTCTTAAATCTGGATTAGAACCATGGCATAAACATTTCAGTTAGCAGAGCTAGTGGCTGTATTACTTCCAATTCAAAGCCTAACTCACCACACTGATGCATCCCAGGGCTTGATCCTGCAGCACACGTGCTTTGAGTTAGCTCCTTTCTCTTACAAAACAGAAAAGATCTTTCGAGTTGCACTGATTTACATAAACACAGGATCTGTTTGCTTGTTATTTTACACTCAAGCCTAGAGGGTAAAAACTGCTGTAATTCTAATAGAGTAGTATTTCTCACTTACTCATTGGGGTTATAGCTGCTTTGGATGCTAGACACTGGACAGTCAAGCCCCTGGTCCCTGAAGTGTCTAAATAGAGAAAGATAAGTCTGACAGCACAATACATTTTCAGCTATTAGATAGGGCTACTCAACTTAATCCTGAAGCCGTTCGGTAGACAGTCACAAACAGAGGGATACAGAGAAACTACTTGGTGTTGCTCCAGTCAACAGACGCCTCATTTGTCTGCAACGTGAACCTGATCAGGTAGGAAGAACTGCTCAGTGGCTGGCCAGACTGCTAGCTAAAGATCCTACCGTGGGGCTGTAATTCAGAGCCAGGTCTAAAACCCTTGTAACGTGTGGTTAAGCTTCAAAGCCTGTCTGTGGAGCTGCAAACATTACTCAGATCCTGTATGTCGGGAGCTCAATGAGTGCCTAGTTCTCACAAATCAGTCTTCTATAGAATATAATATGAGCCCTTGTATTTATATAGCATCATGTAGTTCTGTTTTAAGTAAGAAGGAGGACACTTTTCATTTTCACATTATCTGTTCTCATTGGTCTACTCACCTCAGTAGGTGTAACTCTTGTTTTCATTTTGATGATGAACTCTAATTTCCTGGAGGTTAAGGACTGTACTTCCTAATGGCTGTCAAGACAATAACTTCCTAAGGGATCTCGTGTCTTTCATACAGTCATACATTTCAGTCTTATGTTAATATTTTTCTCTTTTTCAAGTGAGTTTTGAGAAATTGCCAAAAATCCATTTGAACACTTCGAGCTTACTTCCACAGCCCCAGTTTTATTTGAATACACTATTTAATCTGGAGGGAGAGAAATAACTGTAGGTCTGTAGTTTGCATGATGAGTTTTCTTTGGCCTAGTTTATCCTACATAGCTTTGTGACAAGAGCAGATGTAAAAGCTCTTTGCAGTCCTTAATCAAGACATGCTACTACTGTGATAACCAGAAGGCAAAAGGATAAGCCAAATCACCAGGGTTCAGAAACAGAGATGGTCACATGAAATAAAAGGTTTAGTTTAATTACTAGAATTCCCTGACAGAGTTGTAAGTTAATTATAAAGTTAAAGCCATGTTACCTTACTTTATGTTAGTATAAACATGTAGAATATATTTGTAGTAAGTTAATAATCATAAAATTCTATGACATAGTGACCCTTTAAATCAGAAATGCATTCGTTTTCAGTGAGTTTAATGGGTAATTAATTTAGACTTCCTTTTCCCAAGCAGAATAATGCAATTGCAGTTAAAATGCAAAAGCGTACTTTCTATGACTTTTCCAAATCTCCTGCAGTGAACACAAAAGCAAAATATTTCTGCCTGTTTTCAGCATATAATGATAGAAATCACAACCCCATTCAAAGCAAGACATAATTAGATGATAATTTAAGCATGCTTCCTGTTAAAGAGTTAGTTACGTTGTGTTTTAAACAAACACCAAAACCTAGTTGTTTAAAGCTAGACTGTTGTCATTATTTATTCAATCAAAACCCATTTCATCTTCTGTATGTCATGCAGAAATTGCATCTATACCAATCTGGCAGACAACAGGTACTCAACTCCTTTCATCAAAGGAAATCATATTTAAAAGAATGTATTTTACATTCTTCTATAACAAAATCAAACTCTTTTTTTTTTTTATAATTACACTTTTAGAATGGAGTGTTTCAGAAAATTGCAAACACTTGAAAGCCAAAACAATTCCAATTTGCAACTTTAAGCACAGATGTGGTAAATAGGGCCCAAAACACATAATAAGGGTCTCCATCACTCTGCTTCTCTAATATCAAACCATCCATTCAAACTATATGTCCCCAGAACTCTCCCAGCCACTATCAATCTAATTTCTTCTGTATGCTGTTCCCTCTCCCCTAACTCCAGTCCCCTCCATATTGTACTGATGAAGACCTGGCAAAGCTCTCTTCATGCCTCTTCTTCATAGATCCCCGCTGAAACCCAAACCACTACACTGTAGTGCCCAAAATTTCTTCATATCTCTCTACATGAATAAACCATTTCCTCATTGCTTTCCTCTTATTTTTTTATACATTGTTTTTCACCTGTTTTACACCTGTTTTTCACATCTAGCCAGTCTAGATCTCTACTAATCCAAATCCTACACTGTTTTAGAAAACATAATTTCCCCAAAGCTCTAACAGTAATTTTGCGTTTTGCTACATCTTCAAATGCCAACGAAATCCACCTGAAGGTGGATTTCCACCAGAGGGTGGTGAAATCCACCAGCACTGTTAGTGGCAGACAGAGTGAAGAGAGGTAGTGGATATTTGGACAGTTAGGAGCAGTGACCTTGTACCAAGGAAGTGAAAGCAAGACCTAATTTATGTTGTTCTTACATGAGCTTCTACTAATAACAACTCATCTCTAAACAAAGTAAAAATTTCTTTGTCCACATTCATTTAAAATGATATAAACTTTTACAGTGCTATAGAGTAATATAAATAAAAATGTATAAATTCACTTCCATTCAGGAAGAGTCCAGATCAGCGTCTCAAAGAGCAATAAATAATGGGATACTACTAACATCAAACATCAAGAAAGACGGTTAAAAACATTACAAACCGTATCTCAGTAACTTAACAATCTATAGGTTCAGTCAATTTAAAAGATCTAGGAACAGAGGTTTAGTGGATTAGTAACAACAGACCATTAATCTCCGCAGCCTCAATTTTAATCCAGCAATGACCAAAGTGATTGAAAATCATTCTGACCACATGACTAGCAAAGCTTCTAAGCATGGTTCTCTCACATACCTGAATCCCGCAGCAGAGGTCACAGGGTGTTTTTAATGGAACTTTTTACCACGATACCTCTGCTTAATACTTGACTAAACTCAATGCCAACATTTTTGGCAGAGTAATTCCACTGCATACTACCTCTATGATCTAGGAGCTGATCTGAAGCTTCTATTTTAGACTTTATTTCAGTCTATATTAGCAAAGCTTGTACCCCTCCCCCCCCCCCCCCCCGGCATCCAAAACACATTTGTGTAAAACAAATACTTTTTTGTTTCTACATAAGACTTCTAATCAATGTGTAGGTATTGATGACTGTCATTCCAAGCAAATGCCAGGAGATTATTTCTGTACTGTTTATATAATATGAGTGAAAGTAACATCTAAAACACTTAAGAGTTTTTTAACTGAACTAGTATTACGCTATGTACTCTGTTATTATACCTAAGAATGCTCTATTTCCAAGATTTTAGGTTCTGGGGTATTTAGTGACTAGAATCGATTTTTAGATGTCCAGCGATGTGATGATATTATGTGATCAAGACACAACTTCATCTTTTGGCCTTCTAGAGCAATTATCAGGATATCAGTAAAGCAGCCATTGAAAGAGAGACCTTTCAGAAATGATTTATATTCCACTGTTATGTGCTGCGTTCTGAAATCTGAGTCACAAGTTCTTTTTCAGGAGCATTAAAAGGAAGATGATGACTATCTTGTCAGATATGCTCTTTTATTACTGTGAAGTAAGGAAGTATTTAAAAACATGAAGACATAGAAAGTCCCAGTTACAAAGAGTAAGGAAGTTAAAATGGGAGAGGTAGGAGCACAAGTTATGAGAGTTATGTGTTTGTGTAGCACCAACTAAAACCAAAGTTTGCAGGTTCCATGCCCTTTGGTAGTCACAGCCCAAATACTTAAGTATGATGTAAATGTATTACAGAGCTTTATCTATCCATTTTTATAAATAGTGCAATACTTAGGTAAACTTTCTTACCACAGTATAAATTTATTCTTAACACCACAGATGAAGCCTGACCTTATTTAAATGAAGAACTTTTCAATTTATACACACTGACTATGCTACCACCTTCCCTCAGCAGTAGAGAGGCAATGTTTGGTTTATTTTGGTAACACACAGAGGGGTAGAATGAACCACAAATTTTTTTACATATTCCCCATGAGAATCAGCTTGACTAAACTCTGCTTTTGCAATTTAGACCATCCCAGGTGCTTGCACAAACTTGGCATGAGGTTTACCCAGGCACCACTGTTCAGCACCCAGTATTGCGGGTCTTCCCTCATCACACAACCCAGTGGTGCAGCCATCCCTCCAACAGGCACACAGACAGCACCAGAGCCCAGGTCTCTCTACACAGGATGTCCTCTTTATATCAGTACTTGAGGTTTGATCAAAATAAATTAAAAATTTGTACTGGAAAAAAAGTGGAACAGAAAGTCACACATTAAAATGATTGTGTACAGTCACACATCTCTTGCTATTTTTGTTCTTGTTTACCACAGTCTAGGGGTAATCTATTTACTGTTGTGAAAAATGGCATCTGTTTCATTCAGGGCATCCATATAGAGAGAGGTAACTAATTACAATGCAAATAATTTTAATTCTGATTGTACTCTTTCTTGCTATGTTAGTCATACTAGAAGAGTCCACGTCTTGACTTTACCACACAAAGAACGAATACGATTTTATCTAGATCAAAACTATTTTCTATACAACTGCTTAACTTAATCAGCGATTATGAAAATTTCTGCTCATTTTAGCTGGGCATTTTCAAAGATTTTGCATTACTTGTTTATGATACCACTGCTAGTCCTTGATTCAGCAAAGCACTTAAGCACATCCTTATTCTGTTATTTTACACAATTGCATATTAAGACTCAGATACAGCAAAACAATTAAGCATGTCTTTTACGCTTTGCATTTTGCTGAATCTATGCATTAATGTATAACGATAACATCTAAAAAGGATGAATAAGTTTTTAGCTGACAAGTATGAAAACATACTAATGTTACCTAATAAAGGTAAATCATATTATTTATTACTCTATATTGCATCCTGTTCCACAGTGAGCTAAATACCTGTGACTCTAGAGCAAAGACACAATTACAGACTGGCAAAGATGAATTGTTAACGCCTTGGAGAGAGCCAAGGGCTTTACTGAGGATAAAAATTATGCATCTGCAGGTAACTTTAAATCCCACTTGCAATTACTAACTGCCTCAGGATCATCTGGGCAAATGAGAGAAGACTGGAGTCCTTGTAGATTACTTTGCTTTCCAGCAGGCATGAAAACTTACTACAACAATAAGATACCACTTATAAATATGAATATTAACCGAAAAATAAAAAATAAATGGTGAAGCCAGGTGAATATATTGGAAAATAAAAAGCAGGAGTTAAGACATCATGAGCAAAATGCCCTGGGATGAGGCCACAAAAAATAAATTCACATATATATATGCACAGCATATCCAATAGCTATAGAGCAGTAAGTAAGGGAATTGGTTGGTCTGCCGATATCATGAACTCCAAAGAAAATGGGGGCCAGAATCTGTGGTGCCCTCAACCTTCGGTTGTTGCTTATGCCAGCACAAGGCAGATGTGAAACATGAAGCATGCACATAGGTGCTGCACTTTGAGGAACCTGTTCGTTACTCCTAGTCACAATAAAAACTTAAAAGAGGCCAACTGAATGAATGTTAAAAATTTAAGCAGAATTTAAATAACATGTTTATGGAAGAACCTTGTAATACAGTACTGAATTTTACCCTAGTAATACACTAATTCCTGGAAAGCATGCAAACCAATTTAAGTTAAACTCTAATTGATGTGATTCTTAAATACACCATAAATGTACTTCCTCATATCTTCACTTCTAGTATTATGAAGAAAAAAACTACCTTGTAATGGACAGGCAGAGAGAGGAGGAGGGATCCAGACCCTGCGAGAACACACCAGGCCCCACGCCATGACTGTTGCACAAAGTCATACAAGTTCAAACATCAAGGATAATTATGGTCTGAATTTTTGGGTAGACCTATGTGGAGCCAGGAATTGGCCTCAGTCATCCTTATGGGTCCCTTCCAACTCGGGATATTCTATGATTCTATGATAAATCTAGCTGAAGCAAACTGCATGAGGCAAAGGAGCAGAAACTACCACAAGCCCTTCATAGAAACTACCATAGCCCTTCAAGTTTTAGAAGTTTAGAAATGGTTATTTTATGTTTCTTGGGGGCAGATTTGCCTGGTTTTCATCATCCAGCTGCAGCCGTCCCCGTTCTAGTAAGAAATTGAGAGGCAGCTTACTTAGTATGTACCTCAGAGACACTGTTTCCAGAAGTTTCCAGAACGCATTTGCAAGCGCAGGAAGCGCCACAGGGGGCAGTCACCGGCCTGTGGGGCACTGTCCCTGAGGTGAACAGCAGGTCCAGGGAGAGCCACACAGGGCAGCCACCCTCCTGCCATCACCGGGCACAGCTGTGGCAAGGAGAGGAGACATGTCCCCCAAAGAAGGTACGCTGTCAAGCTGATTAATCCAGTCAGCGAGGCGAGGTGAGGTGAGGAGCGGCAGGGCACACATGGCTAAGGGGCAGGCGGGGGGCTGAGGTTAAAGGCAGTTCTGAGCCACAGAGGCACCAGACGTGGCTTCTCTTGCCACAGCACTCTGAGCCAAGGCTACACGGGTGTGTAGGGTTAGAAGTGACGTGGAAGGGACAGGCAGATCCTGGGGGTGTTGGGGTGAGGCTGCAGAGCCCATGGGCTTGCCCCCCAGGGCCTGTCAGCACCTTCTATCCTGGCTCCGGCACCCACAGGCTCCCTCAATTCACTGAGGTGATTCAGTGTCAGACCCTGACCAGAAACACGGTTTAAGAGTAATTCTAGTGCTGCAAAGTGGAAGTGAGAGTGAAAACGGACTGTAATTAAATATTTTTATTGCTGTTGGGTGACTTGTCACACAACATTTTACCTCAGATTCTCCTTCGTGGAAGTGTGACCAACACTACCTACTATCTGCAAATTCTTCTAAGGTTTACCAATGAACCACACCATTGTTTTTTCTTTTTTATTGAAGTACAGCCCAGTATCTTCCCATCCATTACTTTCATTCTTGGAAAAATCCAGACTGCACAATCCCATTCAGACAAATCTGTTGGCAGTGGATGTTCACACCCTCCCAAGCATCAAACACCTTTTCTTTCAAGCAACAGTTGCCCTTCCTTTCCATAACTAACTGCAGCTTCCCCTATGGGATATTACATACCTGCAAATGGTATGGCTTTCCACCCATGTATGAACAAATAGCTCATTCTCCATGAAATTTCATTTTCAGAGGACTGTATATTAAAGTATTACTATGATTTACTGCCAGCATGCACCAATCGTCAGTACCACCTTTCGCCTAAAGAGAAAATTAGAATCAGTTTCTTTTTTTCTGCCACAGTGGCAAATGCAAATTAACGCTCCTTCTAGCAGCCCAAGTATGTCACTTGGCAAAATAAAATTTAGCTGTGGCAGTAGCAATCCTTCCCACTCCTTCAGTTACCCAACTGCCAGAAGAGCCATCAGGCAGTTTGCTGGAAGGCATGGTCATTCCAACGTCACTTCAAACGATGCAGTTTTCCACACTCAGGCGCACCAAAAGGCCTCTCAGTATTGCTCATTATCTTCCAGCATTAAAAAGGCAAATTATGTAGGAGTCCTGCTATGCTAGTCTTTCTACCCGTGGCAGAACAGAAAAACTCCATTCTGAGGACTATTCTTGAAGCAGAACAGGGCATTATAGTAGTTAACAGTAGGAAAGAACTTAAATTGGAAGCAACCCACAAAACTGACAAGATGATTTTGCAAAAAAACCCCACATTTTCCCTCTAAATCCATCTACTCAAACATTACTTCCAAAAGCTAGAGATGTCAACACATTTAGAGCTTAGCTTCCTCCTGCCTGCATGTGCTTAAAAGCCACTTTGGACCAGACAGTGCACAACTCCATACTTAAAAGCCAGATGACAAACATAGGGTATTCTGAGCTTCATCAAGTTAAGCACTTGATACAGAAAGTAAGAAAGAATGTCAGAATGAACAGATAACATTAAATCTTATATATATATATATATATATATACATGTATGTCTTATATATCTTATATATAACATCTTGTTAAAAAGTACATTCTAATTAGTATTTTTTTTGTGAACTACAGCTGCTGTGATATTTTTCTAGTAATAATATTACAAAAGATGACACTGTGGGACATTTAAATTTAATATTATTTTTACTACAGAAATACAGATCCACAAATCTAAACCACGAGTACTTTTGTATGGAAAAATACACCAAACAGTGAAAGCATCTTTTGTTTAGTTCTGCCTATTGCTTTCATTGCCCTGTGTCTGTGTGAACTAATCACCAATTATTTTTCAAGACAAATAAAAGATAAAAGAAAATATTTTAGGGCTGTAGCCCCGGATAGAGCTGTACATGGCACCCCATTGTTCTCAACAGCAGCACGGAGATCTGCCATTTAAAGCTTCTCTCATTGTCAAGCATCAAGTTTTTGAAAGTTGTAAGGCCCAAATCTCATTAACACTAAAGCCATTTATAACATTTTCAGAGTTACAAGGTCTTCTAAAGTGGGTATAAATATAGGTTTCCTTATGCCTTCTTACCTCAACTGTCAGCTGCTAAGTACTGCATGAAAACCTTTCCCATACTGATAAATAACACTGCCTATGACACAGCCAGTACTTGCCTGTATCACCAGAAAGGTTACTATGCACAGAACATAGGTCTAAAATGTTTCAGTCATCTATTTTTTATGACAACAATAACTTCCTATTATATCTTCAAGACCCAGTGGAATTTCATTGGAAGACCCTTGATAGCTTTTTAACAATCAATGGTTAAATCTGCAATAAAACATTCTACTTTGAATTCAAATGTAAATAGTTTGGGCTATAAATTATCCTATTACCCTTTTTTAAAGAATGTATTTCCTAATTATTTAGCATTACTGTTTCAATTTTTCTATCACAATGGAATTTTGTTCCATTTCTTCTCCACTGTATGGACAGGCCCTTCTGCACCTTCTGTTGGCATTGGGGGTTGGAACTACAATGATCTTTTAGGTCCCTTCCAACTCGAGCCATTCTATGATTACAATGCAAGTACAGTCATACTAAACAATGTTGCCGCTAAACAAGTCATTAAAAACTTTGATGCCTATTTTCTATTCCTCCCAACATGATGCATAGTTAAGATGAAAGGAAGATAGGATCAAAATAACACTTATCACAATATGTCAATGTTGTCCATAACTGTCATCTAGTTTTGTCTAATGCTTGAGCTGGTAATAAGATGATGATAAAACAAGCTTATATAGTCTTCTATTAACAGCCCAGATGGACCAATCTTCCACTTCATTCTTTGCCATGTTAAGTTTAGCAATAAACAATTGGTAACGGTGAAAACAGCAGTTCACTCCTCATCTAAATGACAGCCTATCAGCCAAGTGGGAAAGCAATGCTTTGACCAATAGCAACAAATCAGATAAACAGCCTTTTATCGTAGGCAGAATTCCTTGTTCATTGTTATACAAGGAATATTCATAATGCAGATGGCAAGCCCTTTCAGTCCTTGCTGAATTCAAAGTCTAGCTGTAACAGACTTTAAAACGGAAACATTTTCAAGGGCAAAATTTCTCTCTAACATCAGCTGTATCTAAAAAGACTTAAAGAATACCTTTAAATTGAGAGTGCTTATTTGAGTTGGGGTTTTATTCCTGTTTTAAACAATTTTGTTTTGGAGGCTTCGTATCTAGTTCAATTGGATTACCAATGAGGCAACACAATGAGGACAAGAGGTCCCTTTGAAAACTGGATATATTCATGACTGAGATTTGGAAAACAATAGCAGTGATTACCAGTTTCTTCCCCTCAGTTTATTGGATGGAAAATAGCTCAGCATAATATGTGCAAAACTATTCATAAATGTTCCCTTCTACTACCTTTACATAGGCTAAAAATATTGGTGTTGTTTTGACACTTTAGCGCCTATCTGGTCACGCTCTAGCTGTAAAACTAACAACAAAAATAGAATGATGAAAAACATAGGACACACGCACACACACACAAAAAAGTAAAGCAGACATTTATAGGAGACTGCAAGGCTATTTCCATAGAATTTTAAAGCAGAAACATCTTCACACCTTTTGAAAAGGCGGCAACATCTCTGAAGTGAGAAAGCATTCAAATGATAAGAAACTGAGAGTCTTTGGATACAACATATGGCCTCCATCCTGTGTTTGAATGTGAGCAGGAGGATTGAGTCCACGTGGATTTTCAGTAACATCAACAAACCCCATGCAAGCATGAAGGTTTGCCCACACACATGAAGCTGTGGAGATAGGATAAAGCAGAAAAGAATACTATAGTGGATCGGGTGCCAGAAGCTCTTAGTCACCAGATGCACCAGGCTGCATATTCCACATGCCTGTGCGCCTAGTGATTGCTTTCCTCTCGCATATATATGTGCTATGAATAATTCCTTCCCCTTGGATTCGCATTTCTTAACAAAAGTGCCAGAAAATGCTATTTCTGTGACATTATTTAAGAATAATTAATGTGGTTTCAACATTTTTGTCCAAACATAACAATGAAGCATTCAGCATTAGCTACTAATGGACATGAGAGCCTTGGTATTCTCTTCTACAAGCACACATGCTGCCTTGAATTACCTCCAGTTTTATAAGGGCAGGAGAAGAAGAGTTATCAGACCTTACACATCATCATTCAATAGCTAATTCAAGCCCTGGCATAATTTAGAGATCCTATAGGACATCTCTGTGTTATGCCAGGTAATAAGAGCTCAGAGACTGAAGAAGCAGCAAGATGGAAAATGAAGTGCAATTGTGCTCCAAGAACACTCATAGACCTCAATGCCAGGAGATGCTCAATACACAGGAGATTCCTTGATACCCAGAAGTTTTTTAATACCATCATAGTTGTTCATGAGATGTGATTTATGACTCCTGTGTGTGCTGCCAAACAGGCTGAAGCAGTTACATCATAGAAGGGATGTGCCCCTACCTGACTTAGGATGACAGCAAAGGATGAAAATGCTTTCAAATAATGAGAGCTGTAGGGCTTGCACGAATTTCATCCATATTAGTTCCCGCAAGCCAAAACAGTAGAAGGTAATATATCAATTCATAGGAAGCCACAAGGATGTTGAACATGCAGGTTCTGTAAATCATTTTGTTGATGGATTAACAGAAAATGTACATAGATATCTTCTTAATCAATGCCTACTATAGTAGCACTTCCTTATTTAAATGAAGTACCCTGCAAGGGTTTGAAAACAGCATTCTGATTTTTATCATGAAATTGCTTTTTAATATGTAGAATCACAAAAAATGTTCATTGTTTATACAAATGACTATGCAAGCAAATGTGGCAGCCATTAAGGGATCAAAAACATCTCACCTACAGCTGAGAACACTGATGATAATTAATCTGAGGTAGTATTCTCATCCAGGAAGGATATCTTGGTCATCATGCCAACAACTATAATTCTTTTTCTATACAAACAGTATAGTCCCCATGCTATGATTATCTGCATCTTCAAAGGAACAACAACCAGAGGATCTTTTTTCAGCATTCTATCTACAGGACATCTTCACTTCAAATACCCTGTGTTCTTTTTATGCTGTGCTATCATAAAAAGGAACAAACCCTCGAAAATCATAATATAAATCATGACTAGTTTTCCTCAGAGACTACAACTCAAAGGAATAAATACGCATCATGACATAGAAGGAAAGAGAGGGCTTTCATTTCTTTCTAAAGGACAGAAATTGTTTTCTTGGTCCTTCAATTTATTCTTATTTCTTGTTTGCATCTGTACAAAGGAACTAGACTATCCTTTCAAACAAACAATTTCAAGTAGCAAAAGCCTTAATTCAGTGTGTCAAGAGAACAAAAATATTCTATTTACAAAGTTCACTGATACATCATTTCCTAAACATACATGGTAGTAATTAAAATATATATATATATTTGTAAATATCAATACCATTTCTTCCAAACCAAGCAATCTAACTTACACACAGGTAACTGACCAATAAATAATATGTTAGGTATCAAATATTTTGAAAACATATATACCTCATTTTAATAGATTAAATTGCTTTCCATATTCTAAGTACTCTGAAGATACTACCAAAACTTACAGTCTTAGAAAAATTCACACAAGACACCAAAAAGCCAATTGTGCTATATCTTCATTATTTAATCTAATGAAGAAACAGTGTAAGTACTACATTCAGCACAGTTTATACTTAAATGCCACGTAAATACATACCAAAAGACAGTGTGACATTACATCAAACCTATCTTTAATAAGTAAGTTTACTAATAATGATAAATTACTCATAAGCTAACTTAATAGTCAATTCTGTTCAGTGACTAACACCATCCCTTTGAACAGCAGCCCTTAAAAGGCCCTAATCCAAATATCCACTGAAATTAGTAGGAAGGCCATCACAGGTTTAGATACACACTGAATTCAGTCTTTGCTAATGTTCAGGAAAGATCCACGCACAGAATGGTCTTCGTTGCAGAAACAATTAACTCACTAAGAAAAGAAAAATGCTACCACGTTCCTTAATTCACATTCCTGTAATTTGTAGCAATGTGCTCGAATAGTGTCTTTTTTAAGAAACATGTTGAATGAACGACCAGTGCTGAAGTGCTAAAAATACATAGTTTCTGAAAACCTGTGTTAAGCTGCAGCAAACCTTGAGAGGCTTCGTTACACTTTCTCTTACTTAGACTGTTATCCAGACATCCCAGCTATCTAATACGCTACAAAACGTAGTGTAAAAAGGATGACAGATACAAAGCATTAGTGCCAGTCAGATATCTACAAATCTTAATCCTTTTCACCAAGATGACGAAGGATTCCTGAAAAAAATAAAAATCCCTAAGAAGAAAAAAAGAAGGGCTAAATGCATGCATTCATCCTGTGTGTGGTTAAAACAAATTATCTGAAACCACAGCTTTAACCATAAAGCAAAAACATCCCGTCATTCACTTATTCAATGTATTACTCAAAAAAAAAAAAAAAAGAGAGAAAAAAAAAAAGAGAAAAAGAAAACAGGCTGTTTTTAATGCTAGAGGGAGACGGAGAGTGCAGAGAGCCCCTGCAGGACTGATCCCACTACTGGTTTCAGATGCCCGGGTTCCCATGTCTGAAGGTGAGAAAAGGAGGGGGGAAGGTTAGGAAACCCTGGCAGCTAAATGCGTGGCATAAGGACCTGCACAGAATGGGACAGCTTTTTTCTGTCTTGAGATATTACTGTCAGAATGGCCAAAAAAGGGATGAGAGTTTGTTTTTCAATTCTCACTGTGGTACTTAGAGAAGTGCCTAATTTGAAGGGAACTGTACAGGTGGCATATCATGCTGAGCTAAATAGATAAGTGTGAGATTTAAATGACAAGAGGCAGCAGGTTTTGCGGTTCTAAAGAGAGAGAAAGAGAATTATTCTGATGGTACCAGTGGGCACAAGTGGAAGGTCAGCTTGGGGTGCTGCCAGCGTCACCTGGGTGGCTGGTGGCAGATGGTGCCGGTCTGGAGGGATAAAAGAAGGACTCGAGTACCCCACAGGCTGAGAGCAACAGAATTTGCTCAGGAATACAAGAAGTTTTGGGGCAGGCGCAGGCAATACAAATTAATGTAGATGCTGCCACCCCAAATGTCAGTACCAGTGTCACCGGTCCAAGGGTTGCAGGGGTGGATCAGCCGGGCAGTGCTGCAGAGAGCGCAGTCAGGCAGGCGCTCTCAGGGTGAGATGCTGCAGGCGCTGCTGGCTGGGTGCTGGGCCAGGCCCGTGTCTGCGCGGTCCCAGGGGAGCTCCGGGGCTCCCTCTCCCCAGGCATCTCCAGGGGGGAGTCTGTGATGCCCACCAGGATGCCCCATTGCCCCCCTGCAGCGTTCTGCCTGCTGTTGCTCACGTTCCCATTTCTGGACTTACGCAACAACTCGGGGGCAGCAGCCGCCTGCAGGGAAGCTGAGCAGCAGGAGCTGCAGGCAGCTGAATCCCCATGGGGCTCCCCAGAGTGTCCCAAACTAGAAAACTGGCCAGCTCCCCTCCACTGCCTTCCGCAACATAATTATTCCAGCATGACTGACATGACAAATTAACAAGGCAGCCAGGGCTTTTGCAGCAGAAGGGAGTGTTTTCCCCCAGAATAAATTGTTCCAATCCTTTACGCTAGACACCCGGCCGTGCCTATTCATTAATTGGACAAGCTCTGGTGACAACTGAAATTACCTGATTTCTACATACTGGAGAGAAAGAGAGCATTTCAAGCTTAACATGAGAAGCCTAAAGCTGAAATCCCAGCCCCCAAGGCGTTCTTTGGATGGGGTTATTAAAATAAAAAAAATCATTTTAAGAGCATAGGCACAGCAAAGCTCCCGTTTAAAAGCAGAGGCACGTTTGTTAGTATCATTCCTCCCTTTGCAGTCCCTGAACTGTGGCAGCAGAACATGACAAGTCTGCCAATGAACCGCAAACCTTGTAAGATCCACAGATCAGCCGAGTTTAAGAACTTCAGGAACTATGAAATTCTGAGATTACTGCGATGGTGGGATTAATTATCACAGCCATTAGCGCATTAGGAATTTGAAGCATCTCCTTAACCAGCACACCGTGGTTATTTCTTGCAACCAACGTATCATAATCACGAAACAGGTAGCGGAATTAAGGGGGGCATTATAGTTGGGGATTTCTGTCACGTTCCACACATGGTATGTTGTTCATGCATTTTTTTGACTACTGTTTTGACTTGGATGTAGCTGTACCTCTTGCCCCTTGCTAAGGGAAGCCCTGGGAACCTGAGGGGTATTTCTCCCCCATGCCCGCCCTTTCGATGCCGGTTGCGTACCTGAAATGCAGACGATGAAATTCGCTTGCAGAAGAAAAAGCACCTCCCAAACAATTTCCATCCTCCGATTCTCATGCCAAGTGCATCCCTCGGCGAAAAAAAATAACAAAGATCAATATCGCAGTTTGAACGATCCCAGCAATTTTCCTTTCGGACTTGCAGCCTGTATTCCCCAGATGTGCTGACAACACATGTCCGAGCTCTCTCTCTGTACGGCTCAAGCGAGATCCCTTCCCTTCCTTCGCCCTCCAAAAAAGAGCACGAAGCCGACCGCCAGCACAGGGCTCTTCCTCCACGAGCGAGTAAAAAATCCACCAGATTTCCCAACAAGACATAGACCACAAACCCCAACCGATCCGGTCCGGAGAGCGTCTCTATTCCAGGGCGGCCAGACGCGAGTTACCCCAAACTCCGCACGGCTCAGCGGGGCGCTGCCAACATGCCCGGGGCAGGGAGGCGGCGGAGGGAGAGGGCTTTCCTCTCCGGCTGCTACAAAACGAGCGGAAAAAGATTAATACCCGCTGCAACGCCTTCTCCCGCCCCTAGAGCCCGGGGAGGGCAACCCGGAGCGGCAGCCGGCTCGGCTCCAGCCCTGCCGGGCTTTTTCTGCAGTCCCAGCGAGCCCAGGCGGCTTTCCGCCGCCCGACTGCAGGGGTCGGGCTTGCCCCGCGTACGGGGCTGCCCTTCCCCGCCTGGACTGGCCCCGGACCCGGTCCTGGGTCCCCCCCCCGGCTCGCCCCCGGCTGTCCCGGTGGGGCCGGGAGGGTTACATCGGCTCTGCCCCCCCGGCGGCTCCGGGCTGCCCCAGCGGGGGCTACTGCGAGCAGCGGGGGCTGGTGCGCAGAGCCGGCCGGCTGCGCTCCTCTGAGGCTGGCGATATTTTCAAACTTGTTTAAACAAGGAGGAAAAGGAGAGAACGCCAAAAAATAGCAAACTTCGGGCGGGTTTGGCGCTGGGGAGGCGGGCGGAGCGGCAGCCGGGAGTTGGCGAAGTGCTGGCGCTGCAGCGCGGCTGAGCGCATCCCGCACCCGCCGCGCTCCTGCAGAGGCACAGCCCCGCTCCCCGGCCCCAAATGAGCAGCGTCCCCTCGGGGTGGAGGGGGGGGGATAGGGGGACAACCTCTTACTTACCCCAAATCCTCCCGCCGGTTAGCTGGCTCAGCTCACCCGCTGCGCCCCCGCTGCCCGCGGTCCCGCAAGCGAATCGAGGTCGGGCTCGGAGCCGCTTTGCCGCAGCCGCCCCCCGCCCGCCCCCTCGAGCAGCGCGGAGGTACCGGGGCCGGCCGCCCCCCCCCCCCCGGCCCTATCGCCGACTATTCGCCCATCGCCCCCCGGCCGGGAGCGCGCTGCGGGATGCCGCGGGGCGGCAGCGCCGGGCACGGCGGGGGCTCGGCGCGGCGACGCGCACGGGCGGGGGGGCGGCGGCGAGCGCGGGGCTCGGAGGAGGCGGCGCCAGGGCGGGGGGGCTGCGGCGGGCACCGGGCTGCTACGGCCGGAGGAGGCGGGGGGGGGGGGGGACACATAAAAGAAGGAAGGTTCCAGGTCGCATCGGCTGTCCGGCTTCCCAGGGATGTTCTAAGAGCTGCTGCTCACTTTGGTTTAAATGTGGATCCATTTTTTTTAGTAATTTTTTCTTTTTTTTTCCAAAAACAAAACAAAACAAAAAAACCAACAAGGACACCTGGCTTGGGGAGGGGTTGGGCTTCCCCTTCTGCGGAGATGGAAACCGGCACGGGGCTGGGGAGCCGCGGGGCAGGGGCTGCCCCTGGCAGACTCGGACCGGAGGGACAAGGGGGGTCCGGGGATGCCGGCTCGGGGCAGAGAGGGGCACCTGGCTCTGCTTCCACTGCGGGAGCCTTCGTGAGCACCGTGTGGCAGAGGGAGGGGAGGGAGGGAGTTGCTTTGGGCTTCCAACAGCTCCCCCATCTCCTGGCAGGTACGCAGAGGTCGCATTACAAATCCTCCAGCGGGGGATGCATGCATAATGCAGTGAGCATGGGGTGGCTTATAAACAGCACTCCAGCCCGGGGCATGCTTGTAAAATGCACCTTTGCCTGGATTCTAGCAAAATGGGAATGCCTGGATCTCTGAATGGGGAAGGAGAGGATCTTCAAGAGACGAAACCACAGCCTGGGTTGTTATTTTCATCGGCTCTGAGACATGTGTAGGAGTCATAGGTTTCTTCATCCTGACAGTATTTAATTGCGGTAGATCAGGTTCCTTGAGTGATTCAAAGACCCTGGATGGGACAAAATCACCAGTATTTGAAAGGAAGAACTGGACTGCAGGTGCTTAGTAGTCAATATAAATTCCTGTACTCGTTTTGCCAGGTAGCGTAAGTGCTTTTTGCACTGCAGCAGCCTCTGCTGATGTTTACTGTTTCTCTTCTGATGGGTTAAAAGGGACTCAGGATTTTAACAAACTGTTTGCTGTCATCTGGGCAGTGGGACCAGCTAAGTGAGGCTGATCAGGAGCCACTGTCATTCAAGGCTCTAAGGACAAATGACTTAACTTAAAGAATTCCCATATTGTTTTATGGATTTTCAGTAAACAGTGGGACTGTGTAGGAAGAGGGATTTCTTTCCTTGGTGGGATTGCAGAATGCTGGGTTTAGTTTGAATACTCAAATTGAAGGAAGAGAGAATTAGCTCTCTTTAGTAAAATTAATGTATAGGAGTTAGAGAACTGGGGGCGAGCACGCATTTATTAAGGATGTCACAATATAGATATGCCTTTGGGCACCGAGTCAGTTGTCCAGAAGCACCAAACCAGTATAGATTTTTAAAGAGGTTGAAATATGATTTGCATCTGGTTCTTGAAAAGTTAATGAAATAAGGACTGCAGGGAGCCCTTCTGAATCATTCCTTTAGGATCACATTATCAAATGAAGACTCCAATAAGCAGAAGAAACAATTATTATTGGACCCAAGACCTTGTTTGTTGAGTATTTTGTGTTTTCAGAATCACATAAAATAGCATGCAACTCTTTTTTATTCCTTTTTTAAAAGCCAAGTTAACATTTAGTGCTCTGGCATTATGAAAGGAATGAGTGTCACTCTCGTCTAGACGTATTTAAGCATGCCTTAGGAAATTCTCTCCCACTGATGCTCACTAAAGTCCTTTACTCTAATTGATGAACATTTCCCATGGAGTTGGCTGTAAATTCTCTTTCGGATTTTCCCAATTCATTTCTCACAAGAGCATCCCTGTCCAGAACACAATGAGACACTTATCTTTTATGTTCATATTTACACAGTCACCCTTGTTCCTAAAACAGTGCCCTTGAAATTATGGCATCATATGTGAGGAAATGAATGTCTCAAGCAAGTAAAAATTGCTGGATCAAGAAGCAGGTGTGGAAGGCTAGCATGCCTTTCAACTTCTGTATTGAAATGACCTGCTGTAAAAGCATGTGTTGTCCATTGAGCCAGCAAAGAATCTGACTGGTGACAAGAGAGAATGCCAAATCCTATGCAGCAAGCTCATATTTAATTCCTGTTGATGTTAGTGGAACTTTAGTATGAGTTTAATGACAGGAGAAATAAATAAATAAAAAGTAGTTGATGCTTGCTGCTAGCAGGTAGCCCAAAATCGCAACTACATTAATGTTTCTTCATCCTTTAAGTCTGGTATGTTCATCCTACTCTCCTCATGTAATCCTTATGTTTATTTCAGTGGCCTGAGATAAATAAGTAGTTTGCATCTTAGACCAGGAAATCTAAGAGGAATGAAAGGCAAGTTGAAAGATTTTGTCACCTGGAAAATACAGTAGTGAGCTCAGAAAATAAATACTTAAAAAAAAATATCTAGATAAATAGTAATGAGCTCCTTCTGCTGTCGTTCACTTTCTCTGATGTTATTTGACTGGCAGTGGCCTTAAAGCTTGGTTTTGAAGTCATTATGGCTGCATTGGCTGCTGCGGCTCCACAGCAAAGCTTCCTTCAATGAAGTTGAATGGATGTCAATATGGGCTGATTCCAAAGCCCACTGAAATCAATTGAAATATTTCTGCAGACTTCGGTGATGAGGCTCTCCCTGCCAAATTTGGCACAGCATATTTGGTCCCAAGAGAGGTGCCTTAATATAGTATGGTGTATTTGGGAGAGAAGGAAAAGGTACTATAGAGCAGAATGTAACTCTTCTGTGTTTATTGGTGTTGTTTGTAGTTCAAAATAGACAAAAATGCTAGTTGTGGCATCATTTTTTATTAAATTACTTTCCATTCAAAACTCCTTCGGTAACTCACTAAAATGAAGGGGTTTGGTATTTGCTGCATTTATCTGATTTACATTTGTATTTGTTGGCTAAACTTCTTAAACTTAATTGTGCCAGCCTTTGAGCTGTACTGAAGTCATTGGCCGACTCGTGTGCCCAGAGGTAAAGATGACTATAAAGTGTTCTTAGACAAGTCTCTGAACCATGTTCAAATATTTTAATTGTGAGGATTTTACTATCTGGAAGTGTGGCTGGGATTTTCTGTCAGAGTTTAAAAGTAGCTAACATATTAATTACAAGCCAGACACCTAGTATCTTCAGGCCAGGTTTACAGGGAAACACTTTTTGTTTCAGCTATGCTAACAGAGTTCAAAAAGTACTCAAAAAAATCACTTGCTTTCATACCAAAGTAAAACATTCCAGTTCAATAAAACAAAACTACGGTTTGTACCTTCTCAGAGGAGCCAGCATTTTGACTCATTTGACACAAAATGAGCTTGGATGGGAAAAGATCAATTGTAGAAATCGTTTTGAGCTGGGCAACTTCTGAATAAAGTGGGTTGGCCGGTGGCTCCTGCGGTGTCGATGGAAGAGGTTGCTGCCATTCATCACTACCGAGCTGCTGAAGGTTCCCACTGAGGGGGTGCAGCAGCTTGCCTGTGCGCTCCCTGGCTCATTTCTGTCAAAGTAACTCAGATCAGCAAAGGCCTGCTATTGAAGCTGTCTGAAGCTTCTGGCATGTTTCCAGCAATTAAGCTGGCAGAGCTGGAACAGTTCCTGCTCTGACTTGTTTTCCCCTGTCCCAGGGGTTGCTGGCCCCATGGCAGGGTTGATGGAAGAACTTGTGAGTCAGCTTCTGAATTGCCACTGGGAACAGGCTAGGATGTAAGCATGAACCAAAATCAATGCTAAATCAAAATGAAAGAAAGGGCTATCGCTGCAGTTCACTCAGGTGGAAGAAAGCTCAAGGGTCTCCAGATCCAAACGGGGATTTGAAGATCATCCAAAACCAGCAGTCTATTAGTGTCCAGCTTAGGGAACCTCACCAGAGTGTAAAAGAACTGGACCCTGACCACTGTTAAAATGAAACTGGTTCTTGGAATAAATTATCACAGGGATAGCACTGAGTCTTGCTATTGTAAATCACGTGAGTGTGATACCATTCCTCCTTGTCTTAAGTTTATCCTATATTTCCACTTGTATTTCAGGTGGGACTTGCAGTATTAGTTTTTTATTGCAATTAACTAAATTGTTTATAGAAGTAAGACAAAAAGGACTTTTGTGTTTAGGCTGTACATTTGAATGTCTTTCAGTGCAACTTCCAAAAGACTTCAGATAAGGCAGTAAAATATAATAAATTGCAAAAGCCTGCCAAAAACTTTTGTGCATTCTACACAAACATTTGAAGCTATAATAAAGAATAACACACACAGTTCTTTTAATATAAGAATCAAAACTTGTCTACTCACACCTTCAGTCTTTATTTATTTCCTCTATAAAGAACTCCAATCTTAGGAAATGAGTGTGGGATTTGGAAAGAATGTATAGTCCTGATTGTGCCAGCATTGACTATAGGGCTTTGGACAAGCTTGCTGTATCACATTTTCTTGCATTTATAAAACAGGCTGCAATTTAGCAAGGAATTCAGTAAGACCTGGTTAAGAATTTGCAGTAAGAAAGGTGGTATTGACTTTCGCCACTCGAGGAGTAAGAACAGCTCACAAGTGCCCAAGCTCCTCTGAGGCTATAGAGCACCACGAGCCAGCAAGTGGGAAGGCAGTGCTGAATTCAGCCAGCTCCCAGGCTTCCTTCTTCAGTTCTTGCAATTTTTTTCAGCGCTGCTCAATCTCTAATGCGCTGTGTGTTCCCTTCTCCCCACAAAAGCAGCAGCGCCGTGGGGCCTGCTGCATTGGTGGTCCGAGTCAGCCAAGGAGGATGAGGCTCAAAGGCTTTGCTGTAGCCCTGCTGGGATTTCATCATCGTCAGCAGTCTGCTGCCTGTGACAATTCCCTGCTTGTCTGCATGCGAACACAGTTTTCATAGTCAGGTGCCTCATCCTAAACTTACAGTTAGCCCCCTCCATTCCCAGAGATGCTAAAGTACCTTCTTGGTTCAGGTGTTAAGCGAGTTAACATTAGAAAGCCACTAGCAATAGGTGAGCTGCTGACAGCATAACTATAAATAGTCCTAGTGCTCCTGTTCCATATATTGTTACTGCTATGCTTTCTTGTATTTTCTGAGAATATCTTCAGTGCTTATAAATAGTGCTGACCTCACTAAGGAAACTGATAAAAAATTTAACGTATCAAAAATTTAACGTATCATTGTAAAAATACAGCTTCTAAGAATCCATCAGTGCGACGGACATTAAGGTAATTATTTTCTTTTATTGATGGTCTTTATCAAAACTCAAATGGAATTTACATTTTACTGGTAGAGATAATGATGCAATTTATTTGAAGTTAAAAACACCCCTAACAAATCAGTGAGGAAAATGACTGGCAGTTAACTATTAAGTCAATCAGTGTGGTTTTCCTGTGACTCAGTCTATTCATTATCATAAAGGCTTATTTTCAGTCCAAATCTTCTTTTTCGTATCTGAACTCCAATAAACAGTGTTAAGACATCAAGTATTTATGAAATAACATTCTTCTAATTCAAAAAGACATATGTGAACTGCAGTGATTTAGTTTTCCTGGAAGTGAGAATTTAGTCAGAAGAGTGTTTAAAACCTCTTGCTGTCTTGCAGTTCCTCAATAAACCTCAGTAGGCTCCTAGGAGACTTAGCAGCTGTGCGCCCACAGAAGTGGGTTTTTCTGAGTAGGCAAGTGGAATGGGAAAATGTTTTTTTTTTTTTTTTTTTTTTCTTTCTTTTTTTTTCTTTCTTTTTTACTAGTATCAGTCACCAGATAAAATTGACTTCAGGTGATGCAGTGATTACAGTTCTTGTAATATTCTTATTTCCCTCAGCTGGGAAGAGTATCATTGATCTTGCCTTTAGAAGTAACTGAAAAGCTAAAAGAGCAACATTTAGAGGTAAATAGGGGTTGTTTTGAGTGTAACTGACTGCAGTCTGTTCCAGGGTGGTGGATGCTGAGCTGGGGTATTCTTTTAATCCAGCATATGGATTTGACTAAATTCAGAGACTGTATGGACTGATATAAACTATGCCAAATGCCTCGTGTTCCAGCAGGGTTTTTCTGGCAAAGGGCAGTTATTGGCCTGTACAGGTGCTTCTGCTGTGTCTCCTCTCATTTAGCTGCACTCCTGCCATCACAACCATCGATGGGCTGGGTTTAGCACACTGCTTACCGCTGGGCTTTGCCCCAGAATCCATGCATGTTTGCCAACTTCAAGATAAGTTTGGTTTGGAAAAAAGGCTGCAAAGTTGCTGTCTTCTTCGCAGAATGTCACTCTATGTTTTTGATTGTTTCTAAAGCTACCTGCAGTGGATATGGAAAAGAGAACTTCTTGTTTTCTGTTTTTCTGCCACTATCCTTCTCTCTTGCAAGTTTGACTTAATTAAAAGATCAAAAGCAGTATATATTTTTTGATACCGAGGATTCTTTGTCATCTCAATCTGAAAGAAGAGAACACATATCTTTAAAATGATTCTGATATGGATCTTACTGGTTCCTTATTACAGATTCTGACAGTCAATTGTCACCTAGTGCCTATTTAATTTCTTATGCCACGTAGAACAATGATGATTGCACTATCAGATTAATAATATATATATGTGTGAGCCAAGGCATCTACGTTGTAAATTTTCAGGCTATGCTCCTCTTGGAGTGGATTGAGTAGGGATCTTATGTTTCTGCTAGGAAGTAAAGGCATCTCTTCGCAGGGGATTTCTCCCATTGTGTTAAAATCTACTACCAGGGTATTTGGAAGGAAAAAGGTAAATTCTGAGCATACCTTATTTCCTGCATGATGGCCCAGTGAGAAGTGCGGGAACTCATTAGAAGTTTTCTCTGCTGAGCTCCATGCTTGAACCTAAAGGTTGTATATCTAGTAAAAAAGTCATGTTCCCTGGCTTCTTTGTGTGTGGCTATTGTTTAGGTTTGTGTGCCTGTGGACAAGCAGACAGAGTCTTGTTAAAATTGTCTATTTCTATTCGCTGTGTTTTGTTTTTTTTTAATATTAATGCACGAACCATTATGCTTTCTGTGGGAAATGCGTTTTTTTGTCGGTGGTGGTTTTTGTAATTACAAACAGCAATTAAGAGGAAAAAGGAGGAACGCAGTGAGTAGTATTGTTCTTGTCTCTTTCTGGATTTTTTCTTAAGTTTTGTAATCAAGGTTTTCGCTAAGCAGATCTTTATTATGCAAGAAAATACTTCCCCAGTACTTTTTTAAGCAAAAACAGTTAATATGAGTATTCCAAAAGCAGAGATTAAAACAAATATCACAACATTAGATGTTGTTCCCTGGTACTTTTCAGATGTTGCAGATGTCCATAAAGCATCAATTATAGGCCTGAGCTTGGTTCCATTACAGCGAATGGGAGGTTTCACCCTCTGATTTTTACCACATTTCCTTTGAAATTAAGCCTCAATTCAGCCTTTTGCCAGCTGGATAACTTTCATCACAAAAGTAATTCAGCAAATGGAATTATTCATGTGCTTAAAACAGATTATGCACTCAGTTGTGTTTTTTTTTTTTTTTTTTTTTTTTTTTTTGTAGGAGGCATCCTGAGGCACAGTGTCTCATACAGCACAACTGCAGTTTATAGTCAACAGACTGGAATAGCTGCAGTCTGCATGGCACTTCCTCAGCTACTGTGTGAACCAATATTTTGTGTTCATTTGCAGCATTTCAGAAGAAACTAACCCTCTTGTAATTCCTTCCCCTAAATCTTACTAGTTCGGGAAAAAAATCACTTGTACTGATACTTTGTTTTCAATTGGTTTTGTCTCCCTTAGTTTTCCTCTGTAAAATGGGAATAATCTTCGCAAAGATGCAAAAAAAAGGTTAACAGTTAATGCTTGCAGTAAGGACTGAAGATAAGAACCATGTAAGAAAAGATGTTACGCAAAAAATTTCCAGGCTGGCTGATCTGCAAGAGCTGTCAGTAGAATTACAGGACCAGTGAAACTTATGCATTGTATTTTTCTAGAAATAGAGTAGAGGAATTGGCACCTAACACAATTCAAAGGGTGAGAACAAGCCCTCAAAAAGAAAATAAGACTGTTCTGACTTTTAGAAATCTTTATAAACGTCATTTAGTGTCATTTTCAAATACCTTGAAGGGATCATAAAACTTTGCTCTTCTCTGATCATTGTACCACTTAGAAGAGGAAAGGTATGAACAGCCATAACCCTGGCACATTTTTAACAATACTCAGGACCAAAGGGGATTGTAAGATGGAAGCTTTGATAACAAAAACATAAAGATGTCATTGTCAACTATCTCAAAATATACACGCTTGTTGTAAATGTCACATAAGCCTACAGCTAAGTGATGGATCGCAGTTTCCTACGTTTTTGAAGTACTCCTGTTGATGAACACTTTAACTCCTTCATGAACAAGTTATTCTTTGTCCCCAAATTTGCCTTCTGTCCTTATGCTTGGTATCACTGAAACAAAATGCCTCATTTAATATGAGTCACTTGCAAATACAGGCTAGAATTTTGGTTCTACGCTGCACAGAGGAAAACAAATACTTGGAAAATGTTCGGTAAAAAACACAGATAATAGCATAGATCACTTTGCTAACAATAGGATGAAATATTTCCTCTTCCTTAAAATAATAATGGCAGTAAGTGGTAAGCTAAACTGAGTATCAGAGACCTAAGGACTAACTTGTGTCTCAGTATATGTCAGCAAAGTGTTTAACCATAAGATTAAAACTAAGCAATTGAATGTAAGCATCCTTGTTCAGCTCTGTGCACAGTAGACCTCTTGGCTGAGTAAAAGGCATGCAAAACTATTTTAAGAACATCAGGTATGACAGGATGGATCTTGGCCCATTAGGCCTTGACTCAGTGATTGCTCATGTTTGCTTGTGTTTGCCACCAGACTGGAAACAGTTTCTAACAGGGACATTTGTTATTGCAGAGCCAGGTCCTTTTGGTGCTCTGGAGGTCTCAGAGGTTTAAATGCTTGAGGATTGCCATTTTCTGGTGCCATCAAGCCCTGCTTCATGCAGTCTCTCATCATGTGATGTGGAGAGCATGCTACTTATTTTTCTACATGATTAGGTAAGTCACACGCACACCCTAGCCCATGGAAGTGGAGATTAATTGTTTCAACTTCTCTATCCATACTATTTCTGGACTCTGCTCCTATTTTTTTAATCTTGATCACCTGTTCTACAGTTATCTTTACCAAAACCAGGAGTCAACAGCCTACTTTTCTTGTACAGTTTGCTCAGATAAACTTGTATTTTTTTTTCCTCTGGAACTGTTGGACTTTTCTTTGTGTTTACAGATGTTTATGCTTTTTACCTGCCTTGCTACAGAGTAGAAACAAAATAATAATCTTTCAATAGAGAGCTACAGGTGCATAATACAGAAACCATGTATTGCCAAAATTTATTAAGTTCATTAAGTTTTTGGAAAGAAACTTCATCACATTAAAATCTGTAATCCCAGTAAATTAAAAGATAATTTGGAAATTACAGGCTGGTGGGTAGTGTAACTGAACTGTTAAAAATCTGTTCTACAGATTGCAAGTCATTAATAATTAGTATTACAAAACATATTACATCTTTGATTGGGGGGAAATGGACTGAGGCTAGTATTACATTATTCAATTAGATTTAATTCCATTTGGTGTGTATTTTGCTTTATTTCAATTGCAATCTGTAAAAGGATCATGGTAACAACCATCCAAAATGTCAATTAATTTGTGTATAGAGCAAATAGCACACATAATAATTTCATCATATAGTGCAGCTCTGTTGACTGACAGTGGAAGTGCTGCTAGGCTTACTATGGTTAATTAGATTTCTTTATGCATTGTACAACAGCATTACAGGCATAATTTATAAATGAGTTTATTAAAATTTCTGTCTTCATAGAGTGAAAGCATGTTAAACTTCCTTAAATGTTTGTTCCCACCTTTGCATGCTTTGCCTGTTCACTAAGAAAATGTAATATGTAATACTGTGAGCAGGGAGGGCTATATCCATCCAACCTCTTCTCCTTTCTACTCTTCTCCAAATTAAGACCTTAATTGTTTACTCTGAATTTTGTTCCGTGCACTGCTCCCACATTATGATCACTTTCCTTGGGATACATAGCATCTTTTGTTCTGACGCTGCATCTCCATTAGTCTGAAGATTTAAATTCCTCTCCTTCTCTTTCCTTTATCTCCTTTCAAGTGTCAAGTTTGTTTACTCTCTTATTTGTAAGAAACCAATGCTACTTGCATAAACCTAATTTATTCCAAAAAGAATCTTAATGCACCATAAAACTAATATTGTTCTCAAGGTGCTCAATAATCTGACACAGCACACAGACTTTATTTTATGGTGGTACTGCTCTATGCAATACCACATATAATATTCTGTATTACCTGATTATTATACAGAAATCATCCATTTTAGAACCTTGATCGCTAGGCAAGTCCTTTCATCAAAATATCTGCAAAAATAAACATCTGCGTTAGGAGGGATATCTTCAAGATCTCTAGCAGAGAGTTCTTGAAAATTCTGCTTGAAAACTGCTGCCTCGTCTGAGCTGAACATTTCAGACACAAAACAAAAGGGAACTGGCTAAGAAGTTTAAGTTGCATCTATTTGTTTCAATCATTTTCCTAGGTGCAAAGCATTGTTACACAATCTTGCTGGTTAATCTACCCAAGGTTCAGGAGTATGTGTAGCAGTTGGCAATTTATGGATGTAATCAAGCATTACTTTGAAATCACAGTAGTATGGGGAAAGGACTGTAAAAACTGAACTGAGCCTCAGTGACAAAAGTAGTAAGGAAGAGGACAAGTGAAAGACCATAGCAAGGAGGTAACTTGTTCTTATTCTGGCCACACGTAGTAGTAGTAAGTGAATCATTTCTATATTTAGCCCGTTACGCAAAAAAAAAAAAAATGCCAGTAGAGGATTTAGTAATGATAATTGAAACACCTTTCCAATAGGTTTCATACATCCAAATCCTTTGCTTCTTACTTAGCACTATTTTACTTTTGTCCTGCCTATTGTTTCGTGCATGGCATGGTTCAGAAAAGTCATCCTTGTAGATGGTCTTTAGGAAGAGAATCAGTGACATATTCTTTGTTACTGGGTTTGTTTTAAGAAGTTGAAATGTAGCAAATTTTTTTGAACTAAGCCCTGTATTCTGCAAACTAATAAATGTCTACAGTAGTACAGCATAGCAGAGCACAGGAGCCTTGACTCTCAGAAGTTGTTCAAGATGGGAGATCTAAGAGTACTAAGAAACTCAAGGATTAATGTGGTAATTCTTTACCATTTCTTATTAGCCTAGAAAGGAATGACCAGGAGTTCGCAATGCTATTATGATATGTTTACAGTCAAGGCCATTGTTACTGATTTTTCTGTGCTTCGAAACAGTTCAGATGTGAAAACAGTGTTCATGATACACCACAAACCGGGTCCATATAGAAGTTTAAATGCTTAAATCCTACTGGGTAACAGAGCTAGCTCACTGTAATTACTAAAGCTTGCACCCATTTTCCCTTTAGCATCAAAACCCAGATTCCAGAAGGACAAATCTGAATCAAATGTCCCGTCTTCCTACCTTAGACTAAATGTTCTGGTAACACTACAGTACAGTACGTAGATGGGTACTTCATTTTTTTCAAAAACTGGAGTGGAAAAGAGGTTATTTTTATTGCCTAAGATATATGTGTAAAAAAAAAAAAAAAAAAAAAAAACACATTGCTATATTTATGTTAACAGAGCTAAATCTGAATATATTTTTTCAGTCTTTGAGGCCACTTTCAGAAAGAAAAATGTTGCACAGAGAAAACTGGAAGAACTGGTGTAGAACTGCCCACACTACAGATGAGGAGCATGACTACAGTATTTTCTGGCATGATAATGAATTACCTGCTACTTTAGCCGAATTGTCAGATATGAGACCATAGATCCTGCAGGGAGCAAAGCTTTCAAATGCATTATATTTGCATCACAAAAATATGTTTCTATGAATATGCCTTGTAAAATTCACGCCCGTCATTCTTGAAACTGAATCCAGTTGCCTACAGATATTTAAATCACTGTTGCTACTAATAGGCTTCTAGCACAGGGACTTACTCTTTTTTAGAAAGCAGTGGCAAATAGGAGGGAAAAGAACTCTGATTTTTTTCGTGAAATAACCCAATTTTGCAATTGACCTGCCTTCTGCTACCATGGCTTTTTTTGCTGTGTTTGTCTGAGACAGTCCTTTCACCTCTGCTTTATTTCTTCTGCATGCATCGAGTCCCTGTGGATGACAGGCTCTGATGTACAAAGCCTAGCACAGCTGGGCCCTGCTGTCATCTGATACTACTTTATGAAATGCTGCTTCCACTGCTGAAATTGGAAGTCCCATTGCTCTGACCCGTATTTCCCTGACAAATGCTTGGTGTATGGTCTGTCTTCTGGTGGCATTACTCATGGTCACTTCCTGTGAAAATAGGCATAAGCTATGTTCTTATGGGCTTCTTAGATAAACCTCCAGGAGGGGCTGTGATGTAAATGGCACACTCCAATTTGAGAATCATCTTTCTACCACTTGGTGGAGATTTGCTAGTGGCCAGTTAGGGGAAATTTAATTTGAAGCTTTTTGAGCACTTTACTGATGGAGAATCTTTCTAGGAGTTTTTGAAGAGCTTTTCAGTCTTTTCCCAATGGCTTTCCAAGAACTCCTGGATCTAGTATCTCTATCATGTTTGTGTAGATCCCCTGATACCTAAAACCCCAGGAAGACCTTAAAACTCTATTGAGATGGCAACTTCTTGATCCTTGATATCTAGATCCCTTGGTGTTACTGTCTACAACCTGTCCCACAACACTGACATTTCATCTTACAGTTTTATGGAACCTTCTAAAAATGCAACATGGTGAAATGATTATTTTATGGGACTTAATTTGTCTTTTGGGTGTTTTAAAGTGCAAGGATTGTGACGGTTTCATGGGAGATCTTATTAAAAGAGAGAAATGAACTTTTTCCTGTAGTTTACAAGTTACTAAAACTGGGAATAGCAAAAACAGGGAATATTGCCAGAAAGGAGAATCAAAACAGTTCAAAAGTATGACATGTCACAGGATTTGAGTTAATAACATCTCCACCATGCAGTGAGTATGGAATTGCTGTTGATAAATAAAGTACTGAGAACAGGCCTGTAGTCAGAGCAGAACCACAAACACGTCTGAAGGGATGAAGATGGCGTAAGTTCAAAACACACAGGCCTTCATTCCCTTGTCACGCAGTATGTGACTTGAATTAAGAGCTTATTCTTCACCCCTAATGTTCTCATATTTTATTGAAGAGGCAATACTCCACAAAGACTGAATGTAGTATCAAGCAATAGAAATAACACAAAAAAGAAAAGCACAGGAGAGGACTGAGATATATAGACTGAATTGAAGATAAAACACAACCATATTAAAGTCACTGTATTAAAAATAAGTAGACCTGATTTTCTTCTGCATCGGAGCTTCCTTATGCCACTTTGTCAGAATAATGGGGCCATGAAGTGTGTATAACTGTAATTACTCCTACTCCAAAGGTCCTTTAAGTTGACAGACTGGTATAAATGGAGCATTGTATAAATGAGAATTGAGTTCCGTGCGGAGTAGATCGCATGTTCCTCTGAATTCCAAATGTATTCTCAAATTTTAGGTAGAAGAGTGGCAGGGATATCTCCCTCTATGGAAAATGTGTATTTCACAGTCAACGTTTTGTCTATAGGAGAATTTCATTGGGCTTCACTGTGCAACTTTGCCCTACATACAGGTATGCTCACCTATGCAAAGGCAGTGAAAATTTTGCAACATCATACTGTTAAAATTCTGTAGCAACATTGTTCAGCTGTGAATGCAAAAAGACTCAGACTGAGATCTTACATGATACAGATCAATTCAGAGGAATGTCCTAGGACTCTGGAGAAAACTGAGGAAAAAAAAAAAGTGTGTGTGAGGGGGAAGATGACACTGTCCCAGAAGGGTGTTAACCCTTCTTTTCTTTCAAAGGGTCTGTGGCTACCATTCCAGTTGATTCATCTGACAGCTGTTCTGAGACCAAAGGATGCTTTAATGGGAGATTCTCTCTTTTTGCAGTTCCTTTCTAGACTGAAAGGCTGGCCTTCTGTGGCAGCACTTCTTAGGTATCAGAAGCATCAAATGCTGCATAGAGCATGTTCTCTACTTACATAATAAATAGATGGCCAGCCTAGAAAGATGCTTTTAAAATCATAAGATTTCTCTAGGGGTAGGATGAGGTCAGAGGAGCTGGGGATGTAATATGTTTCCAACAAGGAAATTGAAAAGCAGGTGAGAGAAACTGCCTTTCAAGATTCTCCTTTATTATTTCCCTTTCTTCACTGAAATTCATATCAGGACAAGACCCACACAACACTTAAACAATCTTGTAAGTCTGCTAGAGTATAAAATGTGCTGATCTGCTCAGGTGAATTGTACCTGCGGTGTCTGTATAGGTTAATGAAATCTAATCCTGCACTCTTGATAAAATCCATTAAGTAGTGACCAGCTGTTTCAGCTGGAATCCCAGCACTGCTCTATCTCCCCTTCTCTCCCATCTGCCAGTCAAGAAGGTTTCTCAGGGAAGTTTTCCATTTATAATGTTGAATTCTGTAGCCTTGCTGCTTTTCAATAATTTTGAATAAATAAATAATTGTGTAAAACATAAAAATAAGGAGAATTTCTGGGACCTGGTTGTCAATTTGTTTTGGACTGTTTTATTCTGGGAGCAGTTTCCCTTGAACGTCTATGATAAATTTAAATAGGGTCATACCGATTATTCCCTATATTGTTTGGAAACATTTCATGGCTAGCTAGAGCTCTTGCTGCCTTCTCAGTCTAAATACAAGAGTGGCTGCCCTGGAGTCTTTAACAGCAAATTTCACACGGTAAATTATCCTGATAGAAGTACATCTGGGAATTTGAGAGATCACCAGACTTCTGGCCAAATGCAGATTTATATGAGAAGAGTTAACCACCTCTGATTAGTGCTTCTGGAATTTTAGCTTGTGAAATGACTGCTGAGCCAAGATGCACCCACCAAAATGCTGTTCCTGCAAAACACTTAGTCATGATCTGAAGTTCTTTGCTGAATTGGGGCTTGAGGCTTAATAAGTTTTAAAAGGAAACATAACCTCGACTGTTACATATACAATGGTAAGTTATATAGAAAAACTTCCGTTATTATATTTTCATTCAGACAATCCAGCGGAATTAGTCAAGAGGAATAAACCTGCCATCACTGACAGGCCTAGGGGATAATCCCTGATTAGCAATGCCCTCCAAGGCACATCTTTTGGTATTAGCCTCATTTTAAAATAGGAGGTTTTGTGTTACAAAAGTGAAATTGAATAACATCCTGCAAATAAATCTGAAATATGTACAGTCCAATTCTATAGTAGTCCTACCTACTTTTAAAAATATATTATGCAATTGTGGTGTCTCAAAAAGCACCTCTCATCTACAAAACAGAGACAGTAGGAACAAGAACCTATACTTGAGAGTACTTTGGTGAGAAGAAAAAAAAAGGAAGTGATAAGGAAAATCCAGCCACTGCTTTTCTTTCTGCTGGAGAAATAGTGATGCTATGATCTCTGACCTTTTATTAACAAGGCAGTCTCTTTCAGAGGACAGTGATTCATTGCAGGCCACCTTATCTGCATTTGAACACTCACCCCCAAGGCATCCCTGTGTCATATACTGTAACTACAGATGGCAATAGATTCCTTGTACTAGCAGAAACAGATCCATGAAGTTTAAAGTGCTACTTTATCCTATCTGGAATATAGAAGAACCTTTAATGAGATTTAGAAAATTATGGATAAAGCCTAGTTTAACTTTTGTAATAAAACATACATCGATATCTCTAACTAATGTGTATTGTTGCGGTGTAAGCCTATAGAGAATAAAGGGTGTCCTATTTGCATTATAAGTTGATAAAAGGAGTATGATACAGTATTTGAAGGTGGTACAAAGGCTGAGATTTTCTATGGGAATAAGAAAGAATAAAATGACTTTCTTGATCTTGCCAATTGTATTTTGCAAATCAAACCGCTTCAAATCAAACATTGGACTGTCAATGATAGGTAAAAGAGTATTCCTTACACAGAATGGGTAAAGGGATCCGTTCTGACTGCCCTTTCAGCCAAGGTTTGGTATGTCCTTACTAACAGTGATACTCTAAATTATCCAAATGAGAAGTAATCATGGCTGAGACACCATTAGTTCTATAAAAAACTATGACCAAAACAAGTAATTATGTCTGTGTAGTTACAGTTTGAAGGGGAACTTTTAACCTTGTAAACAAAAGGTTGTTTTCTTTTATTTTTATGATATTTACGTAGTTCCTTAAGTTCTGGATGACTTTCATTCCCATCTACACCTATGTATCAGAACTAAGTATTGGATATAAACACAAATGTCCAATGATCCTATCTGGAGCTAATAGCTTTGCTACTTCCCTTCCCTGATTTACACATAATCAGAGTATGTGTAAATTATGTAAATGTCATTACTGTTTCTTCCTCAGTACAGGCTATTTTCCCTTTGTTCCTAGTCACAGCTGGTTAATTGCCACTATCCAATCTGGATAGCTCGTTTTAAACTCTCCAGATGTAATTAGGATTTCTAGTACATTCATATTAAATATTTTATCAGGCATAAGTTATACATTTATTCTTTTAATGTTCATGACCTATGGCACATTATCATTAGCTGTGCCTAAACTGGAGGGCTAGGGAGTGTCCCATAACTTGAAGGTCTGGGTATGCTTCCAGATGCTATTGCTTGCTTTCTACTTCATGACCTTGTTTTCATCAGAGCGAAACCCAGACACAAATAGAGCAAGAGCCATGGCTCATTTCAGAGGTTTCCCTGTTTGGCTATGGGAAGACTGTTCTCATTGTGTGCCTCCTTTGTCATCTAGGTGTGGTGCCTAGAGAATGGATGTGACATATTATCAGCCAGAATGACAGAGCAGCAACATGCCACTTGCTCTACATCTGATTAGGACAAACTGCCATCAGAAAACTGGAGAAAGTAGCTATCTGCAGTTATACCTACTTCTAATATGCATGTGAAGAAATGGCTCATGTGGGGACGTCTGCAGGGGACAAGGCAGAACAGTGTGGAATATTCCTAACAGGGCAAGAATCTGATTTTCCTACCAGCAGCAGGTAAAACTGTTTCCTTGTAGACAGCTGAGAACGTGAGAAGTGCAGTTCAATCTCTGTTGCCACTTTTCTCTACGTCCAAATGTCTGCCCTCTTTGATTTTTGTCTGTATTTCTCATTATATTATAATCCTATGTGTTTTTGAGCGTGTTTTGATTTAGGGGTCTCCTTGGGCAACTTCTGCTCTTGTGAGTAATCCTTATTCATAAAGAGCTCAGTTACGGTCAATAGGGTCTTTTTTTTTTTTGGGGGGGGGGGGGAGGCAGGGAGGGAGAAACATTACTCCTTGTATTTATGAAGATCTATTCTTCTGAATAAAGATTTAGCTTATGGTAAATAATGGTAAGTAATGCCAGCAGCTACGGTCTGGTTCCAGCTATACCAACTCAAATGAGCTGAAAACTCACCTCCCTGTCAGTTTTCCAGCTTGGAAAAATAAATAATTCCATAATATTCAGAACAGTTTCTCCTCCTAGTAGATTATGAATTTTCAAAGCGATGCTTAATTAGTCTTGTTAGTTGTTAAGGAACTGTGGAAAGATATCATAGGACTGGTAAAGAAGGATAAACCTGGGCATCACAAACTAGCCAGGAGCTGGGAAGCAGATAAAACAAACCTCCATGCTTTATCTTTTTATGACAAAATTCTTTCATTCAATTTGCACTACACACCCAACATCAATACAGTGCTAGTTGGATAACAAGGTGCACTAACAAAGAATGTGACTGAAAGACTACAAGGAATCCGCGCACTTTCCTTACTATTAGAAAAATGTTGATTAAAACTGGTGCTCATGGTAACTTCTGATGTGACATAATAAAAGAAGCATATTGTCATTAGTCTGTAGCCCTTTTCTTTAACTGAATATATAGAAATAGATATTTTGATAATTTGTGTTTTCTAGCTCTTCTACTAGTAGGATGGGGGGGTTGGTTCTGGTAATTACTGGCTGCCTTCTCTCTGTTTTTGGACTCACAAAGTCTGCCACATTCAGGTGACAAGCAATTGAAGAACTGAACAAGCTATGTCATTATATTAACAATATAGTTCATAAAGCTGTCTAGGAGAGAGAAAGTCAAACAGACAGTGGTATTCTTTTTCTTTTGGTGTGGATTGTTCTTACATTTCCATGAAACAGACACAAGAATGAAGCCCCCAGCTCTGCCATTTCCTCCTGGCTTCCAGTGACCCTTCAGGTCTCTCTGGCCGTTGGTGTCACATGTAAGAAAGGAGTCTCACTTGCAGGATGGTGTGAGAGAAAATTAATGCAGTCCAGAATTCTTATTTTGTGAAGGATTACTGGGTGGTGTGATGTATCATATTTTATCACACTCCTTTTCCTCTGGCCTTTCCTTTGCATGCCTAGGTAGCTTCTGGGCCAGAACAAATGCTCAGTTAGGTGCAAGAAAGGGATGGCAGAGCCCTGTCGGACAGCTCTTGAGTCCTTCTGCTTCTCCTTAGCCCTGCATCTCACTTGAGGACAGCATGGCATGGAAGGGCCTGGTCTTTTCTCCACATTGATGTTAAAGATGTTCACAAAGTGCATGTAAGCACTTACAAGGCTTTGAGAGTTAGGAGGAGCAGCATTACTTCAGCAGTATTTTTTTAAAGTTTATGGATGGGTGTATTGTGAAGGAGAGCTGTTTTCATCCCTAGCTGTGGTACAGCCTTGCTGTGTGACCTTGGGCAAGCCACTTAACACCTGTGTTTCCCTATTCCCCGCTGTGTAAAATATTGCTGATGCTTATCTAGATTAAAAAAGAGCAGTGAGGCGATGTTCATTAATTATTGTTGGAGAGTGTTCTGAGATTCAATCCAATAAAAGCATAGGATACAATGCTTTGCCCTTCTAGAATACATTTATTTGAGGAGGGTAAAGTATTATATCTTCCACTTTATGTGAAAAGAAAGAAAACCAAAACACCACTTGGAAACCTTATTTTAATTGGCCTTGCGCTTTGTGTTTTTTGTTTTAAACTGTACGCAAGGCTAAACTCACAGGTTTTTATAAAACACAAAAGATGGAGGCAGGCACTTTATGTGATTTGTGTAAATAGTTTAGGAATCTGCTCCTGATGGAGTCAGGCATCTAGCATGCTTGGGTGGCTCCATCAGTCCCAAGAGAATGCCCACCTACATCCTTAGGTGGCTAATTTTCTCTGTCAGTCTAAGCTGTAGATTTACCATTTCTAATGCTTAAAGATATAGAGCAAACTTAGGGAAAAAAAAAAAAAGTTGTAAAGCTATTCTACAGTATAGCCCTCCATGCCATATTGGATTTTTGAAATATTTTGTAATATGAAGTTTTGGGGTGAGTCGTTAACATTTTGCCCTTATTTCTTTCTGCACAGTAGTATCATTTCATTTCTGAATTGCATTGCTATTAAGGGAATGTCTTAACTGATTCCTTAGATGTAGACTCTCAGTACTACAAAAGCTGAACATGTTGGAAAGCTCTTGGATTCAATCAAGGAAGTAGAGACTGTAGAAACTATTCTAAGATGAGTCAGATCCATTTCTGTATTTTCAGAGGAAAATGTAAATATTTCATGTATTCTTCATGAGATAAGTATATGCCTCCTTTGGATGTGCTGGAAGGAAATTCAGGTTCTTTGGATAATTCAAAATTTTAAGGCAGTAGTATATCAATTATTTTTGTATTTGAAAAAGAGAATATATTTGTTGCACCATTTTTTTTTTCTCTCCTGCATAGCTACGTTGTAAGGAAAAAAATATGGACCCTAGCTAATGTCACAGTGAGCTGTAAAAGTCTCCGTCCAAAACAGACCAAGGAGAGATGAGCCATCAGTCCTGCATTGCCTTCTGCACTGTGCGAAATAGAGAATTTATTACAGAACAGCAGGTTGTCACAAAAGCCAATGCCACAGTCAGTTCTAAGAAGCTTGGCTGTTACAGAGTTAATTTTGTGGGACAGTATTTTCCCAGGTGGAAAGGCAGCAGAGAAGAGAAGTATACCTGGGAGAAGAGGTATTGGGTGGTTGCATAAACACTCTGATTGGAGCTAGGTGGGTTGGATTCTGAGTGCTACCGCAAATTCCTGGGTAAAGCAGAAACAGAGATGGTTGGGTCTGTATTGTTTTAACTATTTCAAAAACCTTCTATACTGCATATATGCTTCTTTTATTTTTCTTTTATTTTAATTATTATTATATATATATTTCTAATTTTGTCTCATGTTGTCCTTCCATGGATTTCTACTGCTTTGCTTTTGAATTGCTCTGTGGGTAACTGGTAAGAATAAGAGAATTAATGGTTGAAGATTGCAAGCTGTTGAGCAGGGTGTTTTCACTGGGAGAGCAGTGCTAACTAACACATGGTCTTCTTCCAATCTCATGAAGATAAGAGCTTAAAAACAGTTGCACGGCTTCTTTACATCCATTTCTGCTTTGATGATTATAGGTTCCTGCTCTGCTGTTACGTTTTGGCAGCCATCAAGTCTGTGCATTTCCTCCCTTCCTCCACCAGGCACCATTTCTTTCTTTGTGAGATGTGCTGGGAGTACAGCGATTGTTATCATCCTGAATACTTAGTACCAAATTAGATGTGTTTTTTTTCCGGTCGCTGCTCTGAGCAGCAGCTGTCTTGGTTGGATAATAGCTTACTTTGTTTGATACAGTTGGATGAAAAATTGAACAGAACAGGGAAAAATCAATAATTCTCCCTGTAATGAAAGGGATGTGTATCAAGGATAGTTTTCATAGATATGTGTGTTGAATCATCTCATATGCGACCAAATATTAGGTAAATTCTTTCTATTCTTATTCAGAGGAGTAGTTCCAGGTAGTCAAGAAGTGAACCTGAAGAACAGAGTTTAACTTTCCTTACTGTACTGTAGCTCACCAAAACAGGTACTGATACATTTTTAAGTGGCTGCAGATGTTTGGATATTTAGTATAAAAGAGACTTGATTTATTTTTTTCTTCCCCAAAAATAATACTACTCAAAAGTGCATAGTCTGTACACCTCTAAATTCATTTAGGAAATTTTAGGCCTTAAAAGATTGGTGTTATAACTAACACTGTTTCCCCAAAGAAATTGTTGGGTGTCTGTTTGTTATTATTTAATATTTGCAGTTCTTCTGTTGCCTTGGATGTAGTCAAGATTCTTTGGGAGGGATGGGGAAGAGATGTTTCTGAGGAAAAAAATGACAGAAAACATTAACCTTTTCTATCGTTCACTTCCTTCCACAGACAAGGGAAGCAAGTTCCCTTCGTGTTTCGATTTGCTTCTTTTCAGGTTAAGTAAGACAAACAGAGAGGTCAGCGTGGTTTTCTCCTGATCTAATGCTAAACCTACAGGAGTTGTCTGGTGCATGAACCCGGTGGGTCAACACGGGTGAGCTTGTTCTAAAGTCTTGAAAAAAGAGACAGTAAAAATGATATAAATAACTTGGCAAATAGCAGGGAGGAGAACAATTATTAAATATATATGTATATATATATATAGAGAGAGAGAATCCAAGAGAGTCAAGAGAGTCCAACAAATCTTGGAGACATATCACTTGGACAGAACCTGGTGCATACACAGCCAGGTGGAATAAGGACATTGTCTTTATTCTTTGTTTTTTAAATCTGAGAACAAAAAAAAAAAAAAAAAAAAAAAAAAGGAAAAAAAAGCAGACTAACAAGAGAGTTTGAAAGAAACCTGTGAAATCTTTCTTCCTCTTGTCCTAAAAACCTTCCTTGTCCATGCTGAGGTTAAACTGATCAAGAGCCTAAATCAACAAGAGCAATATGAGTGTCATGAGTGTCCAGGAAGTCATTAAGGGTGGTGTGATATTTTTCAAGCCCTTTCCTCTCTGGGTGTTTCTATTTTAATAGTACAAATTTTAAGGACAACTGTGTGTGTGAAGTGAAGGTGCCTTTTCCCTTTTTATTTTCCTCCCTCTCTTCTGTCTTTCTTTCAGAAATCTGTTGCAGACTGCCACCTCTAAATCGTGCTTAGAGGCTTCTGATCTCTGCAGTATACACTATGGCGGCTTGTGCCACTGCTTTCTATTGTAATATACTAAGTCATTTAACACATGCTTGTCCTTTCAGTGAGCTGCTGGAAGGCCTTCTTTAGCTTACGGTGTTTGGGAACTTGAGGTCTTGACTCTAAATGCAGAGATGATTCTAGTATGCAGAAAGCAATTACCAGCCTTGGAACCTGTCCAGAACGGCGAGGTTAGCAGCATTCCTCTTTTCAATAGCGCCCTGGTAATATTAATAACCAAAAGCTCTGTTAGTATATCTTCCTGGAGACATGCATTCTAATAGGCAGTCATGGTCATATACTTACTTTTCTCAGTTTTCATTTGAATATATATGAATACATTTAACACCAGGCAGAGCACGTTGAACAGAGAACTTGCAGATAGATGCGCAGCATGGAGACTTATGGAACGCATGCCATGATAAAATGGGAACAGGTAAATTATGGGTGTTGTAGTGTATAATCTGCACTATTATCATAATTGCTATCTGCATTATCTTTTGAATGGAGATGAAAATATTTTATATAACAGAATTAAATACCAGTGTTTGTACTATATTTAATACTTTGATACCTGATAAGTAAGTTATGCTGTAAAGAATAACTCAGGTGGAATTTAGATCACTGCTTATAAAAGATCTGAGGTGCAACGTCTGAAGTTTGAGTGTTGCCGAGGCTTCTAGAATACTTTGTGAATGCAAGACCTTGAAATTGAATAGAAGTTAATTAAAGAGTGCTACTAATGAAATAATAGGGTTGTTATTCTCTTTTACAAAATTGTTCCAAACTATGACTCTATTCTACTATCCTGGTGTTTGTTGTGATTAAATGTCTTATGGCCAATTAGCTCCTAAGTCTCGGTGTGCCATCCTGCTATAAACTATTTCCTTGTTTGTGTACTGAAGTGGTTTTCTGCTCTGGTGCACTTAGCAGTAGTCAAAGGAGGTGTCTTTCAGTTTTCTGCTTGTGAAGACCTCTGTGCCTTCAGCTTCACAACAGGCTATTGGAGTTCACAGTTTTGGGGTCAAAAATAAGCAGCTCTACGTGTGGGATTTGCAGCTGCTGATGAACAGCATTTATCTGGCAATTTGAAGAAAACTCCCTTGCAGTTATATTTCAGTTCTTTCTAAAATGTTATTCAAATGTTAATGTATTACATTAAGGCCTGATAACACCTCAGGGACTATCTATGGTTGCAGCCTCTCTGTATGGACAGACTCAGTCTCCTCTGTTGGGGCATTTTCCTTGCGTTCTTCCCAAGATTTGCTGACAGCACAGGTTCTTGGTGGGTGTGGAAGACTCAAGCAGGATAAAAATGGTAGTAAAAAACATAAATCTTATTTCCTCTGCAATAGCTGGGGATGAGTTCCGTCTTCTGGCTTTGTTAGCAAGGTTCTCATGTTCATTTTGCATCAACAGGGAAGGAGAGTAAGATGGCGAGGTTAAGCATTTAATCAGCCACAACTGTCAGGAGATGTTAGCTCAAGCTCTGATGTTGTGCGTGCTTCCTCTAACACTGTCAGTGTCACTGGCATGGGTTTTACTCGTATTTTGTGCTGTTCAGATGAATACATTTCAAATTGGTCAGGTAAAGGATATGGGAGAGAAATGTTTTACCCTCCATGCAACCATTCATTAAAGAAAAGAACAATCAAGATAAACTCATGGGAATGGATGAGCTTATACTGTACAGGAACAGCATGGGGTCTCCTGTGTTCACAGACACCGGTGTGATCCCTGCAGTAAAGAGTACAGAGTTTCTCATGGAGTATTAAATGCATATTCTACCCTACCTTCAGACTGGAAAATACTAGTCACACATGAAAACTGTTCACATTTTATGTACCTAACTTGCTATGCCTTTATGGCTTGCAGGGCAAACTTACGTGGAGGTCATGAAGCAAGTGGAGAAGATCTCATGCCTGGTTTCCTTGGCTCTGTCATGTACAGACCCAGCTATTTCCATTGCCCTGACATGGGTGGGATGAATGGTGATCTTTGGTTAGTGTGTGCGTCACCCTGAGTGGTGAAGAACTTCTGGAGAAGGAAGGGGAGGTGTTGGTTAAACCACGTACCCCGGGAGTTGTGTACTTGTGTTTTGGTGTCCGGTTAACAAGACAGGGAAGTAGGAAAAAACTTGGAGGACCACAAGCAGAAATGTTATGAAAAACAAAGAGAAGGCATCCTGCTGTGATGATTGAAGTCGTCCCTTTTTCTTCATAATCTGCTCTGCAAGGAGCAGTCCTTCTGCTATGACTATTAGAGATGCTGCATGTTATCAGACCCACTGCCTGGAGCTCTTGGGACAAAGAGGTTTGTCTGTCTCACTAGTTACGGTCTGTTCTACTAGCGGTTGCTGGTGCGTGCTTGTAATAAAGCTCTTTGTATGCAAACAAAAAGCATGTTACGCTTTGATTCACAGGATATTAAATCTCATGTGGGCTCAAAGGAGCAATTTGCTGTGTGGCACAGAACGACCTGTCCAACTGTAGTTGGTGACCTTTATCCAAATGCAAAACCTCCTTACAAACATCTGCCTTAAATGAGGAAGATTTCTTGAAAACTAATGTTGAACACTTAAATCTGGGGAACTGTAATGCATTTTGATTAAATGAGAACACTTCCTGTAAAGTTTTGGGAACATTTCATTACCATATCACAACCTACAGTGGAAAGCAGTAGGAGTTGTTAAGCTTTGGTTACTTTTGGATTTCCTTCCCAGTTAAGGAAGCATGGATGCAGCACACCCTGGATTTGGTGCACAGGTCTCCAAGGGCTTACCTGGTTACTGAAGTTTAATGAGTGTATAAATGTCATCCAACAGTTGGATTCCGAAGGGCCAGTAAAAAGCTTGAGTTTATATAAAAAAACAAAACTGGATCCAAAGCTCATTGAAGTCAGCAGGGGTTTCCTAATTAGGCTTTGATAGACACTAGTTCTATCACCTACTGATTTGGACATGTGTATGTGTGTCTGTTATTTCCCCAATCTATGTGTGTCACACTAAAGACAGGAGACTATCCTGTGTGCTTCTAGTATAATATATGTAATTTTTATATATAATATACAATAATTTACTTATTTCACAACATTATGTATTCTGAAATAAACTGAATACCTCATTTGGCAAATAAAGAACTTCATAATGTTTTTCATCAAAGGTGCTAAATATCAAGTAGTTACTTCCATGTAAGCTCAAATAAATGAGATTTTTTGCCTGAAGATTTGAATGACCTGAATCATCCAAATGCGTGTTTAGGGGTTTCACGTTTTGTCAGTAGTTTGTTAGTCTATAGCTACATGTGAACCTCTTTGCTAGGCTAAGCAGTTCCTTCCCGCAAGTGTTCATCCCTGCTTTTCATAGAGGGGCAGTGCAGGTTAACGTGTAGGGCCTTGGAGCAACTGGGTGGGCAGGGTAGCTGCTGCTCAAGCTGTTGTGGGCAGCAGTGATGTCTAACTGCGGTTTTGTTTCTTTTGGATCGCTCTCTTACAAAATAATTATCAAATGGATAATATAATTCTCACCTTCACACTTTTTTTTTTTTTTTAAGTGATCACTGCAAACATAGTAGGATGCATTTGGAATGCTTCAGACTTCTTGTCTAGTGTGCCTTTTTCCTTAGGCTTGTTTTCCTTCTTAAGAAAGATGAATTGTTGAATATATTTACATGCTGTTGTGCTTGCAATTACATATTCGCAGATTTTTTTTTGTCTATACACAACTAGTTGGGCGTAAATACCCATTTTTAATAAGAAAGTGGCAAGATTCCAAGACATTGTTTTCTGATTTTCTGTTTATAAAAAATAATAATAAAAAAAAGTGTCATTCTCCCCAAGGAATTACAAACAGAGATGAGGCAGATTGAGGGCAAGCATTTGGTAACAAACAACTTCTGAATAATTTCATTTCAGATGCTCAGTGATGACTTTGAAAACTTTGCAGGTAAAACACAAACTTCTCAAGTAAACCAAAACACATCAGATCAACAATTCCCTGTGTGTGCATGTTCATTTTGTTACTTCTGCTTTGTTACTATGTGACAAGAAAAATCTCAAATCATTCTGATACCCTGTTCATGCAGAAAACTTCAACAGTTGAATGTATTTCTGTTCTTAAATCAGACTTTATTTTGTTAATTAAATCTCAGATCTTGTGCAATGGTTTCTCTTGTTTTTATGAGAGGATGGTAGCATTCAGATATTTGGAGAGAAGGCTTGAGAACGAGATAAGCCCTAGAATACTGAGTCTCTTGTTCTCATTGTTATCCCACACAGCTTTGAAAGAAACTTTGGCAAACTTCTATGTGTATCTGAAACTTTATAAGGTGTTTAAATAGCTAACTAAAGCTTCTTCCATGATGCTGGTCAAATTGGGAATAAAAGATATCTTTTTCAAATCTAAAAACTTGCATAAGAAGTGAATTCTCGAGTCTTCTTACCACCTCTTAGAACTAGCTTCAACATTTCATTCCCTGTTACCCTCTCCCTCTTCAATGCAGGGTCCTTTGTTTTAGTGAGACTGGTGGAAGGAAGCTGTCTGGAGCTGGTCTTGCCCATTGCATCTGGCTGATCTACCCTAAGCTTTGTACACTGGAACATTGTGTATCTTCTGTGGAGGAGCTGGCTGAAATAAACTGCCTTGCAGAGCTCATCCAGAGGTAGTCAGCAGGCTCCTGATCCTGTTACAGGAGCAGCAGCCATGTGGCTGTTGAATAGCTCTGTCCATTAGGCCTTACTGTTTTGGTTGTGCAGATGTAGTTAATGTTCTGAACTCTCTGTCCTGAAGTTATCATAATCTTGTTTCCTACTGCAGACTTCAGTAGAGTATAAAGTATTTCTAAATTGGCTAATCTTTGGCCAAAGTTGTCTTGGAAACCCATGCAGATCTTCTAGTGGTTTCTAACAGTCCCAGCTGTTGCTTCCCCTGTTAATATCCCATAGCTCCTTCAGGCCAGTGTCAGCTGGTAAGATATTTTGCTCGTTAGTGTTGAATTCTGAGTCCTAAAGCAGGTAATTTTTTCTTTTTTCCCTCTCAGCACATCGTGCTCATCTCCTGGATGTTGTAGTGGAGTTAAAGCAGCATTCATAACTCATCTCTCATTGCTTTGAAGAAGCAGATATAATCATAGCAGAATCAAAAAATGAATGTTAAAACGGAGGCAAAAGGGTGAAATATATTACACTGATGACATTATGGCAACATAATGAAGAAACTGAAAGGCACAAAATGAGATCTTATATTTTCCTTAAGTTTAGTAAACCCATTCTTTTGAGCTTTACGGATGTGATGAACATCAATAAGATTGATTAAAAAAGGCTGTAGAATGTTAAAATTATACCACGTTGCTTGCAGCTCCAATATTATTCATGCTTACAATGGGCCATTATCTATACACTGTTCTTTACAGGGAAAATAATAAATTAATTGCTTTCCTCTGTTTTTACCTTGCCTAAAGCTTGTCAACAACTTGTCTTTAAAGATTGCTGCAATTACCATTTGCATAGTAAAATCGGCTTCTTCAGCCGGGCAGAATCTTTGCCATAAGCCTTGTTTCTTCTGAATAATTTGCTCTGCTTGCTTACAGCACACAACCTGCTGCAGTTTGATAGGAGCCGTAGGAAAGCGAGTACCACAAGTGGCAAGGTACCAGGGACCACCTCTCGGGGGTGGCAGGGCTGGAGGGGCAAGGACAACTGAGCTGTTCCAGCTGAAGTGTTTAGAAGCCTTGCTGTTACCATTGTAACAGAAACCAAACCAAAATCTATGGCAGCTGCAGGTCACATGGCACTTCTGTGTTTTGGAGGAAGTTTGATTATTTAAGCCTTAAACCTCGTACTCCCATCTATGGGCTGCAAGGAGCTTGCACAGGGAACGAGTTCCCCTTGACTATGTACCAGAAAAGGAAAATCTGCTTTCCTCCCAACACATTTCTTCATCTAAAAGAATAATGAGAAGGACTAGAGATGATGTAAGGTTGATTTGAAGAGAAGCAAAGCTGAGGAGGAATGGTCAGGCTGCATTTATGTCTATTTAACTTAACAATAGGGTTGTGTTTCTTGGAGGAGAATGTTCACATGAGGCAAATGTAAGGGGATTAAAAAGGGAATTTAATCTTTCATCAATTTCTCTGTGGAGCTGAAAATGTTTGGGTAATTAAACTGTTTACCTATGTTTTGTGTGCCTGCTGTTACAGCTGGATGTTGTCACCCTCATTTTTTCAATGGTATAATTTACTGCATTAGCAACTTGCTGAGACTTGCAGCAAACACATCTACCCTTGGAATGAGAATTCTTTTTGTACTCCGTGCATAGGCTATAGGAAGCCTGTGAGGGAGAAGGATCATTTTGTTTCATATGATATGTACATTTTTAAATTATTTGTTCCAAGTTGTGACTGGGAAGGCAGGAGGAACGCCTCTCCTTTCAGATAATGAAGGGATACCTGGGCAAGTAAAGAGCTGTAGGGAAGGCAGCCAAGGCATTTCTCAGAAACCTGCTCCTGCTACTCTGAGTGCCTGTCTAGATACCCTGTAAACTAAAAAAGGACCGTGTCTTATTTGCATCATGTGCATGCCTCATAATTTCCTAAGGTTAACTTGGGTAGTATCTTTTTCTGAACAGGAGGCTGTTGTGCTCCTTCCACTGCTTTTTGCATAGTGGTGTTGGGAGGGAAGGCAGCCCAGCCCCAGTGGGAAGGAGCATAGCAGGCACAGGTGAGCAGGGCCTCCTGCAGCTCCCACATGGCTTCACCCCATTCATAACCCAACTATTCCCTTAGTATTTGTCACTCTGTACCGCCACCTCTTTCTCCAGTTCTGTTTCACTTAGCCTTTGTGTTTTTTTTTTTTTAAACATTTCTTTACCTGATGTTTAGTAACTCCTTCCTGCACCTAAGAAAAAGAGCTGATGCTTGTCCAAGTCTCTTTGTGTAATATATGTATATTTTGTCTTTACAAGAGAAGGTCTTCAGGGCAGGAATACTTCCCTACCCTGGGTGCCTAGCATAATGGATTCCATTTATGACTGGCCCTTTACATACGACTAATGGGCTTAATTAACAATATTATATGACTTGAAAGATCAATTTAAAATTAACCCTTACCACTCTGAAAACTCAAAATTAATTTCAAGAGCTGCTATCTTCAAAGGAGTCCTCTGCTTTCTGCTGAAGAAAAGCACCTTTGGAACATATCAGTTTGAGAAGTGGGCACAGTTTCTCCTTTCCATCTTCTCTAGTAGAAATAGAATCACTCACTTAGCATGTAAATGCCATAAGACACTTTTCTCTTTGTGTTAATGGTTTTCAGAAGATTTATACACAGAAGCAGACACGAAAACCACCGTTTCACACTTAACTTGCTTTCATGTGCCTCCTGATGCTTTTTGGGAAAGAGTGCCGAAGACTGCCAGTGAAATTAATCTTTTAGAAGCAGGCATAAAGAAATGAGACTTCTCAGCTACGGAAACATGGCTGTGAACATGTATGGCTTCTTTGTGAATGGAACAGCATCTAGAAAGCTAGCAAGCCAGAGTGATGTGAGTCAGACCAATCTATTTACTGAAGCTGGGCAGGGTAAGAAATGTATTAACGCACAGTAAATATCTGTATGTATTTTAGTGCTTTGAATAATCCCCAAGGAACAGTAGTGCTGAGACACAGTGCCACACCAGTCTCTGCCCTGGGCTAAGGAAGAAGAAGGAAAGAAGCATGGGACCCTGAACAGTTTATGCAAAACCTGAAAACCAAACCAAAATAGCCCAGCAGATTCACAGTGAGCATCCTGGGCAAAGACAAGCCTGAGCCAACCAAATTCCTTTTTATCCTGATATGATGAGATACTTGCTAGGTGGCTTTGCAGATATCTCCTCTAGGCTGTGGCTGCTATTCCCAGCAGGACTGCTAATGCGATATCACACTGAGAGATGCCCGCGCAGCACCGTACAGGGGCCTTGAAATGCTTGAAATACGAACCAGGACTTGCTGGTACGGTGTCTGATCTTGATACAGTTTGAACCAGTAGCTTTTTTAAAATTATTTTATTTTTTGCATTACATTTATATTAAGAAGGGAAATTTGTGTTTTTTGCTATTAAAAGCTTGTATGTATTTTTCATGTGGAGGCAGACTTGATTTCAGCACTTATTTACTAACCTCAAAGTGTTTTTTTAGTCTGTTTCTGTGTTACTGTGTATGTTATTCTACATTATTTTCTCCCTACCAACAATCATACAAAAAACAGTTCAATTATTCATTTCAACAGACTTTGCGAAGTAAGAAACAAAGAAAAACTTCTATGGAGTATACTCTATTATTATTTTTTTAATTAAATATACTTTTCAGTTGCTCCTGACAAAACAGAAGCAAAACCTACCAAACAGTGGCTGAAACTTGAAGCCCAATCTGTTTCTATTGTTAAATTGAAAAATACTTGGTAACTTCTAAAACTTGTGAGAAAAGCTGTCTTTTCAACTGCAGCCAGCTCTGAGCCAGCTGTGCTCCACCGTGGGCAATGCCATGCTGATTTTATTCCTCGTGTTTTGGAAGGTAGGAGTCAATGAGATATGCAGGCTTTAAACAACACCATGTGGTAGCATTGTACAAAGATACTAATTAAGGTAAAATGATTCTGGTAGAGATCATGCAGGCACATAAAAGGGAGTAGTCCTGGGGAAATAGAAGAGTTTATGAATACTTATTTGGATTTATTGCATCTACAAAACACATTAGAACCCTAAAAAATGCCATACCTATAAAACTGAACGAGCAAACAAACTGTATACAAAGGTACTTAAGGTTGCTGAGGGCCACCTTCTTGAAAGAGAGAAAATAGGAGGAAAGAATTATATGTTCTTTCATGCTGCAGTGGTGCTGACAGTCATTTATTTGAGACTCTGAAAGCTTTTATTCCTCCTTGCATGTTGTATCAATACTCATCCAAGCTTCTGCACCTCATCCTCAGCACAGGAGCCTTGTTGCAGCATTTATTTTATTTTATTTTATTTTTTTACTATTTCGGGGAAGCTACTTCACCTTTATGTCAATGAGGATATTGCTAGGGGTTTGTTCAGCAGCTGATCTGTGCAGAAGCTCAGCAGCTCAATTATTTATGCTCCCTTTTAAGGGAGATGATCAAAGTAGTAGATGGGGAGCTGGGAGTGCACCAAACCAAGGAGGAAGCAAGTGAATGTGGACAGGAGCACAAGAAAATTTCCTTTTCTTCCTTCAGTCTGATCAGAGTGTAAGGAAGAATCAGGCTGGAAAGCAGCTGGTTTGTAGTCTCTGTGCGATGGGAAGCTCTGGCTGGTGACGATGATAGAAACTTGTAATGAGAGGGCTCACGGCTCTCTTGTGTCCACGTATCCCTGAAACCTTCTGTGCTGGGAATGAAAGGGGAAAGGAGAATGCTGGTGTTAGGGTTTAGTTTTAAGTGACGCTGGTATGGTACAGGAATATAATTACCTACTGTAAGCCCTATTTTTACTTCTCCCAGTGTTGGTTTTGTTTTACAGAAGTGTGAGTGTAGGCTGCATTATGTATTTGTGTCAGGGTAAAATCTGAACTTTAGGAGCTCGTTAGCTTGTGCCAGTTCTCTCTGTTCATGGCTTTTGAGGACCAAGAGGACCACCGTGTTCATCCTGTCTGCAGTCCCGCAGGTGATAGGTTTCATGCAGCAGTTCTTGGAGCCAGCCAGTTACTTCCAGCACAAGTGAACTGTAATTTCATGGCTTCTGCAAGAGCTGTTGCCAAATTTAACTACAGCATTTTACAGATGAAGGATAAACTTCTTCATGAAGCACTTCTTCCCTAACAGTACAAAACCTTTGAAAACAAACCATATGTGCCATGCTGTGCAATTATTATAAACAAACAAAGCCCAACAACAACAAACAAACAAAAACCATACCAACCTGTTTAGAAATGTCTGTTGTATTTTTTGGGCGTAACCCATGATGAATCAAGAATTTAATTCTTTCAGATCTGGTGACATCTAAGCTTTGGACTGGAGAGTTCTGATATACTTGGGCTCTTCTAATGCCTCTAGAAACTGTTTTTTGTAAGTACTGCAAACTGTTGGCATTTCTGGCCTTCAGCAGGTCTATTTCCTTATTAGTGTGTTTTGGTTTTCCTTCTGTTTTGTTTTGGATTACATTTCAAATCTACACATCTGATATAGTTTCATATCTGTTTTGTAGGTGGCAGCTATTTAATTCAGGAGAAAACTGTCTGCTCTGGAACTCTGCAGCTCAATTACTAGTTGTTTCTAATAGAGATGTTATAGGAATTGATACCTACTGCTTTCTCTAATGATTCTACAATTCAAATTGCATGTAAAATATTTTTACTTTACTATGAAAAGTATTGCCTCCTTCCTACACTAAATTGTATTGCTACCTGAAACTTAACATTCTCTTATTAAATGCTGGAGTGTTTCAGATGTTTCATATATTGGCTTCCTGAAGAAATGAGCCCTCTATAGTTTTAGTGTTCTCTCCTGCATTCAAATGCTTTCCCATATTTTATAGTAACTTTGAAGCATTGTTTAAACTAATCCCTCTGCATAAATTGCAAACCATGAATATTTCACCATGAGGAAAATAGTCAAGTAGATCTTTAAAGGGGGAATATGAAGATGGGCTGGGATGAGAATGAGCAATAAAAGCTTTTCTGTCTAATGAACATCTAAGCTTTCTGAAAATATTTTTCTCAGAGCAGAGATGTAAAGTTCAAACCTTTGAATGATTTGTGAACTGAATCTAAAAACAGTATGCACTAGGTTAATCAAAATTCATTTAGATATCGACATTTTACACTTGGAACAAAGATTAAAAATACCCTACAATTTTGAAGTCCAAATGAAGAAATGTGTTGCTATATGTCAATACATGACTTTCCAGCAACTTTGTTTTTCTGCTTTTTTCTTCTAGAGCAGAAAATTCATCAGAACAATTAAAAAAGTAAATCATAAAACTGCTTTCACAAAATGATTAGCAAATAAGCATCTATTAAGAATTCCTTAAAAATGAGAGTAGCTCTGGCTGAGATCCTTCGGAAAATGATGCAAAACCATTTGGCCAGTAACTAAGAAGTTATTGTCTAGCCTCTCCTTTGGTGATTCCCCCCAAAACCACCTGTATGTCTTAATCTTGGATGTTTGGTAATGTTTTCATGTTAGCTGCTACAATGTATGCATAGTTCTTTGCCTAACCAAGTAATTTTCTGTAGTCAGTCACATGAATACTACCAAATATCAGACGAGATCTTTACAGAATCAATGTAATATTACACGGGGAATTGCTTCAGCCAGGAAGAATCTCTCCTGAAGAGTGAACCTTGCTGGAGGAATTGCTGATGCCTCCCCCTTCCCAGCAGCAATATATGGCACTCAATTTAGCATAGGAATCAGCTCATCAAATCACTTAGGAAGACAGGTGCTTATGTGCTGCTGAATAGAAGCTCTTGTCATTGCCTTTTCTTCCTTCATCTTCATGCAGAGAAGCAGAAAGGAATTTCATCGTTTCCCAGGAATGCTGCAGCTGATGCCAATGCAAGGAGCCTTGTTATTAGGGTGATTGCCTGTCAAGTGCGCTCACTCTCAAGCTGCAATGACCCGATGCTAAACACTTCGAGCATCCAATGTCTGGCATGCAATTATTTATTTGTACGCTACATTCCTACCATGCATTTCAATCAATATTTTACTGAATCGGAGGCATTGTCCAAAAAGCTGAAAGCTATACGTTTTGTGTTAATTGACAATGTAATGTCTGAATTTAGAAATACCTGGCATGAAGAAAATGTAAACCAGGATGATTATGTGATTAAATAGTTGACTTTTATATTGTATATTAGTCATGCCATCATCCAATTAAAAGGATAATGGAAACAATAGTGATTTTTAATTTTTAAACCAGTGTGGGCTGCATTAAAGGGATTATGGAGCTTTATTAAGTAATTTGCATAATGTAATGATCGAGAATAGAATCTGAGTCAAAGCTGAGCTGCACATGGTAAATTAGGCAATTTTTAATTTCTTCTTGAGATAACTTCGGACAACAAATTTTCAATATAAAATGCAACGGGAGCGTCTCCAAGTTGCAAAGATGTTTGCAGAGCATGGTTGTCATTTGTGCTCTTCCAAGAATTCCTTTCAGGCCAGGTTTTGGCTTTAGCATGTGAGTATTTAGGTCAGGATGGCTGGCTGCGGGTTGTGTGCTTTACTCTACTGGACTCTTTCTTCCACTGAGGCTGATATAAATAATTGTGGCTCCTCAATGTCAACAGCTGCCCTTTATCTGCTGCAGCCTGCTCTATGCAACTGTTGCTTACTACCATTAGTGAGCCTTATTCTTGTAATTAACCTGGTGATCTTCTGCGAGATGGATAAAAATATAGCAGTGTGGCCTCTGATGCCATTGGCAAAGGTCAAAGGAGTTGAATGTGGATGTTTGCCTATGTGACCGAAGAGCATCAGGCACAATTCAGTGAAATCTGAAGCGCCATGGGAGAGGTGTTGCATCTCTCTCCTATCTCCTTCGACATTGACAATAACTACTGCTCAGTCTATTCAGTTTAGTTCTGTTCCTTACCAGACAGGGTATTTCAGGTATTAGGTTGTTAGTGCAGTGGAGCTGACGTTTTTATAGCAAGGCTTTTCGGTCTTGCTTGTATGAAAGTCTCAGCCCTCACATAAATCTTGTCAAAGGCAAAATGTTTTATATGTTGCATAAAATAGCTGCACATCTGCTGTTTTTAATGTTTGCACATTCAGAACTCGTTTTTATGAAGAAAAAAAAAAAGAAAGAAAAAAATGAAAGAATTACATTTTGTAATCCAACATTTTAGATTTGTTCTATAACTCTTTAAAATTGTCTGATATTTTTATTCTGAAATTTCCTGATCATTATATCATGTCACAGGGATCATGAGTGAAACTGACTGGCAAGGGCCAGATTTATACCGGTACATTAATTACCTAGATTAAACGATCCCAGTGCTCAACTGTATCACAAAAGAGAGAAACAAGCCTCTTCGTTTTTAACAGGAAATCCCTTAATGCAGCAATAGATTTATAGCTTAGCTTCTCTAAATTCATCACTCAGAGTTTTGGTGGTTTAACACAAAGATGGTCACTCTGGGGATACCTGGCTGGAGGAGGGTCTGAAATAGTACTCCTTGAAGGGCATGATTTAAATGGCTTCCTCAAGTTGCAGGGGAGGCGTTTGTAAAGAAGCCCTAATGATATCTAAAACTAATTGAAATGTAAAGCTGTTTTTCCTGATATCCTATTGCATTTGACAGTCTCTTTCCTCCTTCATTATTATATGTGAATATAAGGAAGAAAAAGAATGGTCTACTGGTCCGATTTTTTTATTTAATTTCTGAGGCTGATACTGCATATTTGTCAGTGTAGAAATGCTAGTACTATAAAGAAGATACAAACTGCCTGAGCTTATCTGTACAAACAGATACAAAAATAGAAATGCTCTCTTTCCATGGAGCTCTGTTGGATGGTAGGATGCATTTTGCAGAACCCTGGCTTTCAGAGCAGTGATACCACCTCCTTCCCTGCTCTCACCAGCAGCTGATAGCTGTAACTTGGAGGTGTCAAAGGACAGGGACATGGGGATCAGTGTCCTCTGTGGTTTGTTCACAACTCAGAAGACTGAGAAGTTCTGTGCAGCCCCAGTTTTTTAAAGCGTATAATAAGCAAACTGTTCAGCGCTATGGGAAAAAAAAATGAGCATGCCTGGATGTGTCCTATTACAGATATAGAAAGCAGGTGAGAAATGACCATTACAGTCTAAAAATAAAGCATTGCCTGAACATGGCAAGAGCCATGTTAGAGGAAGATGTCTGCAGAATAAGCTATGTGTGATTTTTGTGCACAAAGACCTTGATTCTGGCTGCAATTGCAGGGATTTCACAACATGAGGTGTTGGGGGAAAAATGGGGAAAATCAAACAGGTAAAATTATAATGGGGATGTAAAATGGATACAGCCTGGAGGAGAAGGTAGCAGATCTTTGTTGTATAATTCCATCAACAAGCTGCAAGTCTGACTGGGACTGGTGGTATAGTAGGTTCACAGCTCATTGAACCTTATTTGTGTAGGTATTTATTTGAGAGAGTGAGGCAGTAAGAGAGAAGATGCCCAAATGTGGGCTGTGCTCTGGGTCACCCTGGGGAAGGAGGGAAGAAAATCTCTGGGGAAAGGTGAGGAGGGGCAGCAACGAAAATTCTGGTTCCCAAAATGATACTGCCTGGGACTTTCTTTTCCCAGACAGTGGGCATAGCTGGCTGTTGAGTGACGGATGTCCTGGGAATTTGTTTCATTGGTGTTGTGATGTGAATAGAGTAGTTCAGTTGGAGGGACCAACAAAGATCCTTGACTCTGCCTGACCACCTCAGAGGTAACCAAAAGTTGAAACATATTAAGGGCATTACCCAAGTGCCTCTTGCACATTTACAGGCATGGGGCATCAAACCCTTCACAAGGAAGCCTGTTGCAGTGTTTGACCACACTCATGATCTAGAAGCTTTTCCTGATGCCCAGTGTGGACAGCTGCTGTCCCCTGGTGCTGTGTTGTGCCATTCCCACATGTTCTGGCCGTGGTTACCAGGGAGAAGAGGTTGGTGCCTCCCTCTCCGCTTCCCCTCCTCAGAGAGCTGTGGGAAGCAATGAGGGCCCTTCTTAGCTTCATTTTCTCCCAACTAGACCATTCAAGTGTCCTCAGCCTCCCCTCATAGGACCTGCCTCCCAGAAGGAACACATTTGCACTCAGCTCTGTGTTAGCCAGGCATGGGCTGGAGTTTTATGCTTTCCTTTTAATCTTGTTCCAGCCTGGCATCAGTCTCAGAGTGAAGAATTGAGGACACCAGGGACTGCAGACAGTTTTGAATAGCCTTGACCTGATTCGCCTCATCCTTAGAAAAATACAGATATCACCCAGGGCACTGAAAATTTCAAATCAATGATTTCAAAGTCACATCAACTCTTAGTGACTTCAAAGGAAATGGGACTTGACTGCTTTTACTCCTCATCCTAAGAGTACATATTGGATTTCTCATACCACTCTCTTCTGCTCCCACAGCTGATAAAGCAGTGGTGCCATACAGTGCTTCTCTTCATAACTGCTAGCCCCACAGCAGTGCCATACAGCGCTCCTCTTCATACCTGCTCGCCCCACAGCAGGAGAGCAGGTGGTTTGTGAGCAGTAGGGGAATCGAGCAGGGTTCGATCTTAGAAACAGTCATGTTGGAGGCACAGCAAATGGATGACTTCCCACAATGAAACATTTGGGCAATCCATTGCCATCTGTCTTTATTTTGCAAACCCACTCAATTGGCCGACACATTCAAAATATCACGGCAATGTATTTCTCAGAGAATCTAAAAAAAAAAAAAAAAAAGATATAAACCTGATAAAATTACCTATATGTTTTTTTCCCTGTTCAAATTTCTTGACGTTCAGATTACTGTAACGTTTTGTAAACGAGGCTTCTCTTGGACCAAAAACCACTCCACAGTGGGAAGTGTAGATGTATGGTACCTTTCAGAAATGCTGTAATTTTGTTAGGTAACCAAATAAACTATGATAATGAACTACTTCTTCCAAGTAGGCTGAAAGGTAATGACTCAACTCTGTGTCATATTTATTTGGGTATGGATGGTCTAGCACTTAAAGTGGTAGTATTAGTGCTTGTGCTCAGCTAGCTTGCTCCCTCCCTTGCCTAAAACATGGAAGAAATTTCTATTTTCTTTTCATTTACATTATCTGAATGGCTGTGCCCCAATTTATTTATTTATTTATTTATTTATTTATTTATTTATTTATTTATTTATTGGTGGGGCACATTCAGAATGGATGGCAGCAGCAAACCAACACAATTGAGCTGTAATTCTCTCTCATCTGACTGCCTTCTGTCTTAGAGGGTATTACTGGGCAGTTAAGAGGTAAGGAGGATAAAGGAATGTGCTATTGGAGAATTAGTAATCCTTTTTAAGTTTCTTGAAGGATGGGCAACTTGAAAAAAAATGGTTATTCCAAAAGAAGTATTTTCCTGTTCTTGCCTAGTTGCCTAGTTGCTTTGCATCTTCATGCACCAATTTATTAAAAAAAAAAAAAAAAAAAAAAAAAAAAATTTTCTTTGTATCTTGCTTATGGTATTTTGCTGTAATTGCATTTAAATAAGACAGAATTCTCTGAAACAAATGAAAGATTCTTGTGGCCATGCAAATATCTGCTGATAAATGCCCTTGAGACCTCTGAGCTTTGTGTTTGTGTTGTATGCTCCCTGCACTGGGCACTGTTCTCCTTACTGCTACAATTGCCTAAAAAAACAGGTTCTCCCCCTTACAGTTTTGATCTTACTTAACATTTTCAAAATGAAATATTCTAAGGAAAGCTAGCCAAAGATATGAAGGAGAACTGTTTCGGGGAGTTTGATGGAAATCACATCAGGTAATCTTCAGTTTTCATAGACTGTTGTTCTCCCATACCAGTTAGGTATCCGAGTATAAAACTGTTGTTTTCTTCAGAGGAGTGCTGGCAGCTATTTTTACACGTCTGATTATTCTAGTATTCTTTCCAGTCACCTCCCGTTAGTTCTATTACACTTACTGTATGGTCAGATTTAACGCTTTGGAATGCAGATTAAGTTATTTCTATCAGTAATTCCATTTTCTTCATGCTGTACTACAGTGTTCAAAGTGGGCACGTCCAGAGCGCTTCTCAGGCAGTGCCCTCTCCAATGGCAACGTCGAGCCCATTGTAAACTTTGTCTTCCAATGCTTCAAATGAATTTATCTATGCAGCATTAGTAAAGAGCCCACTATTATATTTCTAAGGAGAAGATAACTGCCAGCAACCTTTTAAAAAATAAATAAATAAAAATCTCAGTTCCATGCCTAATGATACAGTTTTAAGATCTAATGCCTCTAAACCTTCTAGGAATGAAGTGAAATGCTGTGTAAATCTGCTGAAAAGCAAGGTAATCCTTCCGTTTCGCTGGTGTCTGGGAACCATGTCTGTCTCTCTAGAATTTGCAAGATGCTGGACATTAAATCCATCACGCTGAGAGCTTTGAATCCTGCCTATCTTGAGTCTTGGAGGACGATAGGAAGGAGAAGGGGCGGTGAACTATGGAAGGAAGTAACCTTTGGAAATATAATCTTTAAAAAAATTAACTTCTAGAAAAATAGTTAACTTTAAAACTCCCTGGAGTTAGAACGGTTACTACAGCTGAAGTGGGAAGCAGAAATGTCTCCCTGTGGGAGTTCTGTACCACCCTGATGTGCAACACCTTTATGAGGAGTGTGCAGCTGCAACACTTACAGAGGTCACACTTGTCAGAGATAACCTCGAGTTGCATGGCTGCGAAGGCCTGCATCTAGCTAGGAGGAGGAGATTGTGCACTTCTGTTTGGTAAATTCTGAGCTTAATTATTGTCCAAAGGAAGAACACATCCAGTTGTGCCATTTGTCAGACCTCCGGGTGGCTGTCTTGGCATGTGGAAAATACTCTGGAAGGTTAAAATGTGTAGAATACTTTTAAAAAACCACCACCAACAACAAAAAGCACAACCACACAAAATCATAGACCTGGTGCAGTCTCTAACCCTGTTCAAATATTCAATAAAAAGCTTATTTTGTACATCTTTCACTTTTAGACAGCTAGGGAAATTAATGCTCTAGCCTGAGGCCTCTGTGTTAATGACCCCTAGCTATGCACTGATGAAAGGTTTTGTATATCAAGTTGCTCCTTACTGCTGAATTTTTTGTGGAGCTACCTCCTTTTATGCTGAGATCTTTAAAACTTAAAATTGTAAATGTATCAAACATGGGCATTCTCCTGTTTCCTTCCTCCCTCTTTGCATTGAAATGTGATCATACTGGAGCAGATGTTTACTGGGGAGACGGTCTCTTTTTCAGAGTGATGTTTATGGAGTCTTAATTAGTCTGGCTAGTGTGCTCTGAAGATTAGGGTGCTCCCCATAGATACAAAATTATAAAGTAGACTTGAAAGAAAGCATGATATCATGATTTTTCCAGCTGCCTATGATTCAGTAAACATCTTCCCCATCCCCCTGCTTTGCATCTATTGTGGATTGAGAGGAAAAAGTGCCCTGACTCTGCCCAGTATTTCTGACAAGGCACTAACTTTACTAAAAAGCTCATTTGCTTTTCCAGTACAAAGCCCTTACACTGATGCAGGGGTCTGTCTGCAGAATTGCTGTTCTTCTTTCTCTCCCTTTGTTCTACCCGGCTTTCAATTTTATGGCATTATCTTAACAATCCTTGCCCAGGTCCGAGAATAGTGGGACTGCTGGTTTTGCAAAGGATGCTAGTCAAAATAAGGTACTTAAAGGCTCCATTTGACTGTAGGAGGAGAGCATGCCCCATGGATCTCTGACAGTATCTTGGTGTTTGCTTGAAGAAAAGAAGAAAGTGAGTAGAGAATTGAGCATTTTGGTTCCGTTCCGGCCTCAAAATAAGCTCAAATTTTGTTGACTCTTATAGATAAAGGTGCTTCAGACCTTATCCTGTGCACAGTATCCATTTATCAACGTGATCATTGACACAATGAAAAACCACTTACAAAGCAAACTTGAATATGGGCCAGAGGAAACTGAATCCAAGCATGAGAAAATTTATAGCTCCTGAGGCCAAGAAGGACCCTTCAGGCTGCTTAGTTTGACCTCCTGCTGAGTGATTCATGTTTATATGGACCTCAGCTTATTTTCCTAGTAAAAATGGCAGTTCTTTTTGTCCTTTGCATCAGCTGTAGGATAGCTATTAACCTCTTTAACAGGTAACAGGTAGTTTGGTGGAGCTTAGAATGCTCTGGAAGGCTGTGTGTACCTCTGGGATAGGCTGGCATTTCTTTCTAACACAGCAATGGCTCAGCTACAGAAAGTATCAGGTGAGGGGGATTTCAGGGTATTTCTAATCAACTTGCACTAAATGAGGTCCTTGGCTTAAATGAATCAAGACATGAGTGCTAGCACAAATCTTACAGGTAGGAAGTCTTGCATTTAATTTACAATCCTTAACCGTAGTATGAAGATGGACTTAATTTAGAACCAGATCATGATTGTTCTTAACATCTTTTTAATTACAGTTGTTCCTGTTGGAATGGGCGGTGGTGATTTTAAATGTGAAGTGCTTTGTTTATTGGATGTGAACAGAGCTCAACTCAATTTCTTTTCCGAGAGTATTTGTGGGATGCTTTCTAAAGCACTGTGCAAACATTAATTCATTTCTGATTATCAAAGTTGTGTTTTTGAACACCATTTCCTTTGATTGACCTACAAGTATGTTTGGTTTATTTGTGGGGGAGCATAACAGCAAAAAGATGGTATTTGGTTTAGTTACATTGACTTGCTGATCCTCTGCCTCGTTAAGATCCTAGCCAAGTGAATAATATTAAAACTGGGGCTAAAAAAGGACTTTCTTATATCTTTAATTGATAGTCTGCTTTAGAAACTTGTTTACATTTAGTTTGCTTGCACAAGAATCTTATGATACTCTTCACAGACTTCTGGATCCCGGGATAATACAATATATTGATTTACTGACTGAAATTAGAGACTCAAAAACATGCTTTAATAAGGCCAGTTGGTTTTGCATGTTAACAAAACGAACATGATAGGCAGAACACTCAGCAGTTAATCACTGTTAATACCTCTGCTGTTCATACAGGTAGTACTAATTGATGTGTTCGGAATACAGCTCGTTGTCAGGAATTTCATATTAATTTAGAACTGAATGCAAAATAAAAGCTCAATGCTCCAGGACTAGACTTCAGCATGTCTGTATCACTGTACACTACATGTTCTGGGTACAGGAAACATAAGCGACTGAGTTGATTGCACTTTTGCTTTAATGTTCTTTGTAGCATAATGAGTGGAATGTGAAAAGGGGAGTTATCTGAAGAACTGCCTGAATTAATGCAATATTGTGGTTTGAGACTGCAAATGAGAGCTGCTCAGTGGCTGGACAGAACAGCGTGCAGCACCGTCCTGTGTGCGTACTCGCGAAGGATACGCGTTTGATCCTGAAGCTCTGCTGCCTCCTGTGTCACCTTCACCCCGAGCTGCTCATTATCTCAGTGCTGATTTAGTTCTGAGGGTTGGATGAATGCTGCCATGCTCCTCCCACCTGTAACAGCAAAGAAGTATCTTGTTTTGATATTCATTCTTTTCTTTGTCTGTCAGTAATCAAATACTGCTGCTCTTCAAATTCGCATCGTCTCATCAGCTTTAAAATTAATACATCTTTATGATGGGTGGGTGAATTTATGTCTCAGTTGTTTCAGGCTTCTGGCAGACTTAACTAATAAACAGGTTACATGTTGCTTGACAAGCATATGCAGATGATGGGTACTCCATGAAATTTATATTAAAAATTAGTTTTTGGAGAGCAACCTACCAGTAACTACTGACCATTTCAGCTGCTGGCTTCTGGTTCTGCTTGGTCTGTTTCTTTCTGGACAGCAGAAGAGCCTGGCAGCAGCTTTCTTGGGAAGCCTGGAAAGATGCGTCTTTGTTCAGGGTGTGCCTTGAGCATCGCTGCCTGCTTCAACTCTCAGGAGTTTATACTGTTGATTAAATTCTAAACAAATAAATAGTTGCCATTTTAATCACAGCTATGTTCAGGGTTCTATGAAGAGGTGGTTTTGACATTTTTCACACCTCAATGTTTAATTAAAACACACTTGAAAACAAATAAAGAATTGGGGATGACATTTTACAGGAGGAGTTACCTGAGCTCTGTAATTCCTCTTGAGCAGAATTAGAAGGCAGACTTTTGGAAGCAGATCTTTAGGATGTGGATGAAATATACTATTTTGTGGCTCCAAGACACCTGTAAGAAGAAGTCCCAGCAGAAGCTAGCAGAATAATCAATACTGTAAGCAAAAACTTTGGACAGTACAATATAAGCTTAAAAAGTGGCAGGTATTGCCAAAATATTTTGAATAGATTTCATTTTCAAAGCTAACCCTTCCACACCCCAGCGCTCTGCACAATCAATACCATAAATTAACATGCAAAACTGTCAGAAAAATGACAGATGAATCTATAAGTGGTGTGAGCTGACGGTGTGGCTGCAGCTGAAAAGAAATGTGAGCTTCTCTAGCAGTTCTGTCGGACATCTCTGTTGCAGATTTAGGGTAATTTTTCTACTCCTGGGGTTAGTGCTGTGTTATTTGTGACACCATGGAATTCAATTAGGCTCCATCTACATTAAGACGGCACTTGATGAAAACGATGGTTTTTAGTGTTGTCCACAGATGTCATGTAAAGCGAATCTATCAAACTGTAATTGGAAGAGAAATCAAGTCTTAAATAATTCTATGTGGCATCTTCGATTATTTTTAATGGAGGATTTTTTTCAGGCTAATTCAGCTGAGAAAATAAAATGGACTTGATTTAAAAACTCTTTTAATAGAGGTAGATTCTCTGTGAAGAGAGGGATACAGACCCTTACAACCACGCATCCCTCAGCATAGGCCAAAGGACACTTTGCTTATAAGTGGTATGAAATAAGAGGCTGCCATGTGGTGATGGCAGTGTTTTAAAAGCATGTCTAGCTAGAGCATGAGTTCTGACACTTCTGGAGTTAGAAGAGGCAGTTTTGCTAATCATGGTTTGTTAGGGCTGACAAGATGCTTACTGTATGTTTTGATTTTTGCTTTATGCTCCCCTTTTGCCCTGGTTGCTTGACTGCAAGGCAGAGTTGGCTGATGCTAATAGGCATTTAATAAAATAATCATGACAGAATAACCACCACACTGGTATGTACCATAGCCCATGTTACATTCTTTAGGTTTTCTTATAATGGCCATTTATACTGATGAGCTTGTGTTATGATGTGAAATAACAGACCCTTACCTGAGTCCCTTTTACACTGCTGAGGTACTCCAGGAATCTGTTGCTACACCTGAGGACAGATCCCTACCTGAGTTCAAATGGCTGCAGAAATGCTGACAGCAGTGGAGTGAAATGAGGGCAATTCTCATCAACGTCAAGACCAAGTTAAGGTGAGTAGCTCTAAATCCTAACTGCGTTCATGGGTCAGAAAAATCCCAACTCTATTTCCATGAAACTGAGGCAGTGAGATGCTCAATGAATTGCTAAAATGAAAATCTGGCAGACCAGAAACTTGATCCTAGTTCTTTCTGACAGTTAAAGGGATAAATCTGGACTACCTTTCTCTCTATTACAGGAGAAAATCTTCAAGTGCAAAGCAGATTTCCAATAGCTAGAGCATGTTCAGAGCACAGTGAGGTCCAACATTGCTGATGCACTGACTTGCAGTTGGGTTCTGCTGTGCATATGCCTGACCTATACTTGCCAGAACAATTATTTTTCCAGTGATCTCACTTTTCTTACTACCAGATACTTAGAAACGTACTAGATCAGTCCCTGAAGTAGATTGCAGAAGCAAACTTGATGGTAAATTTGGTAGATCTTGTTTAAGACGAGGGATCCCTCATGCAGGAAATCTGCCATATCTAACTCTGATCTTATTTAAAGTCTTCCTTGTACAGCCCTCTTCAGCCAGGTGTGCCAAAGGCTAAGTAACATGTCATTGAACTTGCTCAGAAACTTTCAGCATTTGACCTGTATTAAAAACTCTGAAAACATATCAAAAAACAAAAAACAAAACAAAACAAAAAAAGTGCTCTTTGACGTGAAGATTTTACGTTATTATAGTCTTGGAATTTTTTGTTAAGTGGGTGTGATTTTTTTTTTGGTCTTTTTTTTTCATGGCTTTATCGTTTGTAGCTTGAAATTAGTGATAAGCCTCTGATTTAACCTCCCTGAAAGAATTATGACTCTTAAAAGTATGCTTATCCTGTTTACTGTCTGTTTTCATGGCTGCATTTTAGTCTGTTTTCCGATGGTAGTCTACATTTTGATACATACAGTACAATCAAGGGAACATATTAACATACCCAGAGTGAGGGAAGGCATTTACCCTATACTGTTGTAATTCAGAAAACATTATCTTAAAAACCACAGCTGCACATCATATTTTTCATATCAGTCTTCCAGGCCTGATTATTCTTCAATTTGTACCAATGTAAATTAGCAATAAAACTGTTGAACTCATTTGAGCTCTGCTGGAATAAAAGTGGTATAGGACAAAAATAACTGGTGTTTAGAAATAATTGAAACACTAAAATAAAATTTATACATTTAAAATGTATGTTGACTTGAGAAAAGGTCCTGGAGATTAAATCAGTAGACTTTTATTTAAAAATATACATACATACAACACACACATGTATATAGTCTGGGATTTTCATTCTCATGATTGTTGTTTCACAGAAAAAGAAAAAGGCTTTATTTCAGCTTTTTTGGAGTACCTCTTCTGCATTTATTTTTATATTGTTTTGTAAAAGTACATGGACATTAAATCACTTTCTCAGTGAAAACCAGATTGGAAACCACTTGAGTGGGTTTCTCCAATGTCCTTTTATTCATGAGGGTTAAAAACTGGCAATCCACCATCACATTCAGAAGCAATCCAGCTCAGTTGTCATGGAGATAGCCAGGACATTAGCGATCTGTTTTATTATTTAAAAACCACTTCCTTGTGTGCTGCTTCTTCGCTCTTCCTTGATCCTGAGATCCATCAGGCTCTGAAAGTGTAACGTGCTCTTGAAAGTGATTTGCCTTTTTAAAAAATTCCTTTGGCAGGAAAAATATTGAGTCAGGGCACACATCACCCCTCAGCTCTGAGCCTTAGCTGAGCTGCCTGTGCCCTTAGGTTTCATGCTGGAGCATGCTGTGGACCTCAGTCCATGCATATGAGCAGTAGTGCACGAGTGCAGAGTGCTTTGTCAGTTTTGATGCCCCTATGTTCCTACGTGCAATTTACCTGGTTTGGGAGGCAGGGTTACGCACTTGCTTGTAGACTGTATCAGTGGTGGAGCTTGATGTGCCCCCACATCCCAGACCCTGATTTCCCTGGGGAGTGTTAGGTTTTTCTGCCCAGGGAGAGGAGCTACTCCTGGCTGATTGCTGCTGGTTGAGCTGGAGAACTTGGGATGAGCCTTACTTTATGTGATAAGGTTAAATGTTTAATGATATCTGTAATTAAGTTGTCATTAGCTCGTATTTGGTACCCTGAAGCAAACTTAATTTAAAGCTTGAATTACCAAGACTGCTTATAGTTGACAAAAAGAACCTATAATCCTATATAAAAAAATAGAATAAAAATGAAACACCAGTCCCAAAGTATGAAAGATGTTTTCAATGCATAAATAGTGCACGAGGTGTTGACAAGTTTTAAAACAAATAAAAAAACAAACCATAGAACTTGGGGGGAGATAAAAAGGAAAAAAAAAAAAAAAAGTGTGTGTGTGTGGAAACAACCAAACAAAACCTCTTCATTTATGGTACCTGTCCTTGAAAGGTACCGTGTAATGTTTCCTTATTTATTCATTCCACTCCACTTTGCCCTCTGCCATTATGCGGGCTCCAACAAAGAAGGTGACCCCAAAGTGTTCAAAACAAGTCTGGAGTAATATACTAATAAAAATTCATGTGGTGGCTTTTTTTTTTTTTAAATAAGAAAAAAGCAAAGCTCAAATCTTTGTTCAAGGTCCATTAAGATGTACAGATCATTCTACAATACTTTCATTAGCAGATTCCTTGCTTGAAAAAGGCCTGCCTATTGTGTGATGAATCCCCAACAGTATTATTGACTGTCTTGTCCTCTCCAAAGGTAGAAGATAAAAGAAATAGTAGCATGGTGGAAGGATGATAGCTCTTAAGTTTCATATGCAGTCTAGCATATGATGTGCATTAGCTCTTGGCAAACTCTATTTGACCCCGTCTCCTTTGGCCATTCGATATCATTGAAGGGGTCCATAACTCACACTGGAAGTAAATGAAAATGCTAGCAAAGGTCTACATCAGCTTATGATATAATACTGGAGTCTTAAACAGAGCTCTTCGAAGGCTACTGTGATGAAGTAAAGGGCAACGAAAAATAGAGGTACGTGTGAACTTAAGGACTGGAATAATTTATCATGCATGAAAACCCTTGTGCAAGAAATGATCATTTCAAAGGGGACACTTACATTCTAGCAGGTCTTTTCTCAGCTTTAGGGGCTAAGGGACTAACGTTGCTTAGGAACATCCTGAATATTTAAACACTGGTTTAAATTAAAATACTGCAATTCAGTTAATGAATACCAAGCTCTGAAACTCATCTGTGGAATAGTACCTTGTCTAAAGGCTGTCTTGGCTTGCAACGGTATGAAACCATACAGGAGCAAGTTCTCAACTGTTCAGATAAGCTGTACGTTTATTCCTGTTTTGTTGTGTACCCATGAAAACTTGCTGACTAGTATCATACCCTTTGTATTTCGAGTACCGTGCATACTTTCAAGGCTATGTAAGCAATTGGGCAAACTGAACTGTCACGATTTGGTGCTCTACAACTTGAGAGTCTCTTCAACTGCAGATAGCAAGCATTCCTGCCTTTGAATCCAGATTCTCGGTTTTCCTCTTCACATTGACTTTGCATAATGCTGAAGAGCTGTGCAATGCTCAGTGAACTACTGTGACTTGAAGCGTTGGAGGGCTGGGAAATTGCTGCTCGGTCTGGAGGGATGATGGACTGTGAGGATGCGTGCAACCACAGCAATACCTTTAGCTTTGCATCTTGATACTGTAATCCTGAGAGCTTCCAAGTCATCTCAAACCTATTTAACAGCTGAATTGCAAGTATTTTAATTAGGTTGGTGAGCATTTTCCAAGCAAAATATGTAGGGGCCTGCTTCCTACCCCATGGCTGCTCAAAAGAAAAGAAGGGAACAATACAGTTGACGTGACTACTTGGCACATGGCATCCTCCTCCTCCTCCAACAGCCTGTGCCTGATGTTGGAGGATAGCTCTCGCTGAATCAAGTTTCTTCTCAGGGCTATTTGGTCTGTGGCAGGTCTTTCTGATACATCCAGTTCTGTGAAAAGGATCTTTGCATCCTCAAGGAGGGTGGTTGGCTTTCAGTTGGATTTGCCTGAACGCACAAGTGCTTTTCCAGCTCATTTCTCTTCTGTGTTCTATTGAAGGCTTTCTAATTATTCAATAAACGTATTAAAATGGAAAGGAAGAAGGGAAATCTAGAAGATAAAGGGCTTAGAATCAGCTCAGAGAAAAAACAGTCACTTGTGATAAATGTAAGGTAGTTTGTAATTGATCACAGTATTGAAGAATTTTACCTCCATTAGCTTTATGGGCTGTTACATGCTTTCTAATCTAAAGTAAAACTAGATCCACGTGAGCTTTTTGTAAATAAGATCAATCAGGGCTCCTTTAAAGATTACCAACGTGATGGAGACATTTTTTCCAGTCATTGCTCTGCAGCCCTACCCGTATGGATTGCTGGGAAGCTGTCTCTGCTTTCTTGCAGTGTTTGGGGGCGCTTCTGCCCGAGGTGTGGGGGTGAGAAAGGAGGTAGGAGAGGGGAAACTTGGGCTTTACCTTATATGCATCGTAGGAAAGGTGAAGTAGAATTTGATGAGCTCTGTGCCTTCAGTGACCACCAGAGAACTTTGTAGGAGACAGAGTTTAAGATCTGGCCAGGGTCCAATAAGTCTGGAATATGAGATCAGTGTCAAAAAGACACAATTCCCCTAAAACATGTACAAAAGTTTACTTTTTTGATTGCCCTTTTTTTTTTTCTTTTTTTTTTTCTTGTGCGTAGCTTCCTATTTTCTGCTATGAAAAAAGGGATGAGCGTTCTTTTCATTTTTCTATTCTTGCCTTTGTGGCTACATTTATGCTTCCTGCTTACAGTGAGTACAGATTTCAAACATCATACTTAGTGCTTATTGCTATTATCCATCAACACAGTGGCACACAATTCCACTGATTTTAATATAATTGAAGCAAATTAATTTTAATAACTAAAATCTGAACATTAGCATTAGTTGAAATGGGAATAAAATTGCTCCCATCTCACACTTAAATTACTGCTTCTTTTCATAAATTTTAAAACAGCTGACTCTGAATTCCTACCTGCGTTTTGGGGGAAAAAATTATTACCATTATTTTTTACCAGGGACTCATGCCGAATTCTATCAGGGGCTGTGGTTATGCTAAAGATAAAGTGCAGCAAAAGGGCTGACTGCTGCACCAGGAGTGTACAGTGGAGGCCATCACGGTGTGATTTCCTTGTCCATAACTGTGCATCCCCGAAGGGGGGAACGTGGTTTTACCTTCTCAAGGGGTGTGAATGGATTGAACTGTAAAGAAAAATCAAAGCTTTCAGTCATTGAAATAAGATTTTATGTCAGGTTTTGTGGAATTACTTGGTTTATTGTTCTTGTATAAAACACTCAAACTGCTTGGAACAAAGGTCAAACTGCTTCCAGCTTCAACTTACCATAGCAATTCCATTAGGAAGTTTTGGCTGCTGGTTTTTCCTTTAGCGGAGGGACATTTTCCTGATACTTTTATGACAAAATAACCAAATTCCCAAAATACTCTCATTTTGGTCTGATCCTTGCTGTCTCTTAGCAGTCTGATGTTCACGCATTGGCAGTGATCCACAATTTTGAGCCTTACACACATGCAAAAATAAGGGAGTTCTCAGTTTGTCTCCTTGCTCCATTCAAAAGAAAAAGCAAGTGAAAGACTTGATATTTTTAAACCATCTTCAGATTTCATTGCCCTGTTTTCCTATTGATATAGGAAGCCTCTGAATGTATCAGAGCTGTGGAGAACCCCCGTTACACTGCCAACCTGTGCTGTTAGCGGTCTGCATTTACAGATTTGGAAACTGAAGGGCAAGAAAAGCTGGAGCTTAATCGAATACGGCTTTTCTTATTCAGGCAGACTGTTTTGTCTGCTTGTGTTGAACTCTATGGAACGTGTCTGTATTCAACAAGAAAAATGTTTCTGCACAACTCGACGTCTCTGCTGTTTGGTATTTCACTTCTGTGCCACATTTGTGGCTCTGAGCAAGGCAAGTCTCTATCTGCAGCAAATGGCCTTGTCTGGCTGCTTGTATTGATTCGGGAAGTTACAGTGGTTGAGCACATTAGTAGAACTGAGTATTAGTAGAAAAATGTGGTTGGAGGATTTACTCTGGTTTCATCCCATCATCACCTGGTTGATTAAGCAGGTGATGCTCCGGACTTGTACCTGTACTAAGGAGCTGTGCAGCTCTCTGAGGGTTGTGATTTGATTGCAGGTACATTCTGCTCTGGCAGCACACAGGCAGGACTCGCAGCCTGAGTCTGGGCAACCCTACTGAATTTTACATCCTGGTCTTGTGGTTTGGGGCCATGCTTCCCTGTCTCTGACATCCTGTAGCTTTTCTATAAGTAACTGAATCTCTCCTGTTTATAGAACTGTTTGCAAAAAGGCAAAAAATGTAAGTCTGTGCTATTAATGCAGACTAACTCTTGAGTTGAGCTTGAAAATAAGCACGCCTGATCTCTGCTGAAATTAACTGAGCCTTGGAAGATTTTCTTTGCTGCCCTGCTTTCCTCAAGTGTAAAGAATACACGCCATTGGAGCGGAGGCAGAGGGGATCATGTGGCAGGTTATTCTTGGAGCAAGAATTAGTGAGTCCTTGCACATGAGAACTGCTAGCAGTGCAATAGCATTAAACTTTAATGGCTGATGTGTGCGTGCATGAAGGGAATAGGCTGGCTTCTTAATTTGGGGTAGTGAATGCTGTTAGCTTCCTTCATGTTTATGAAAATTAAACTTTAATTATAAGGCATTTGTTTTGAAGTTAATTTCTTTCTCTTTGCCTTTGTGCTCAGGTTGAGAACTGGAAAGTGAGATTACATAAATTGTTTAATTTAATTAGTAGTCTCATGGTAAATGTTCTGCAGAGCACTAGTGACTGACCTGTGCCCTGACATTATTGAACTATAAAGCAAATGCCCATGAGAAGAAACTATGGCGAATTAATGGATTTTCTAGCAAAAGCTGAAAATTAAACCCTTCTCTCCTATAATTGTTTCTACAGAAATCCTTGTGTTATTGTATATGAGAATCTCTTACCTGAGGAGGTAAAAAGTAGTTTATTTCAAACTCGTTGAACAGAGGGTGATTTGCTTTATGAGTTACTGCACCATGGGGGGACGGAAGAGGAGAGGCAGCCCCAGCCATTGTCCCGCCTGTGGCTGCAGAAGCTGACTTTATGGAGCCTTTTTGTCAATGGAGATCTTCCACTCTGAACCAGGCTGCTGGGTCTGTATCCTCTCTTCTGGCATTAGGATTCAAATTCAAAAACTGCAATTCAAAAATTCAGCTTTATACACATCAAATATCTGTTAAACTCTGAAGCACAGTTCCTGATTAGTCTTAATTGTTTGTACTTGCTGGGACGTGGACTGGTAGAACTGCATTCTGAAACCTTCCAGTAAGCTTTAACCTGATTTCCGACTCATTTATTGCAAAGGGAGGGTGATAAAACACCTCTTCTCACTGTTTTCTAAGAACTATAACCATTCAAGACATGGGCAAAATTTTGTGGAAGATTACATGAATTTCAGCCACTTCAATAGTGTCAATTCACTGCAAAATTATTATTATTATTTTTTTTTTTTAAATAAAATCTGAATGTGAAGCCTAAGAATAATCAGTACTCGGATGTTTTAATGTGGGTCACAGTACATTTACAATTAATTTGGGTAATTTTTCTTTAGGGATTTGTTGCTAATAATTAATTTCTTTAATTTCATAAAGTTAGTAGCATCTAATAAAGGAAATGCAAACTATTTTAGAATAAGGAGTAGAGGTTTGTGTGTGAATGTGACTCTTAAATGTTTCTAATGTTGTCTACCTAGGAAAACCAAGCTATCTGCTATGGTAATTCTGAAAGAAACCTGTGATAATTTGGTTTCAGTAGATTATATTCTGATGAATTTTCATCCATATTGAGAGCTCAGTGGTAAAGAGCAGAAAGCCCATCACTGCTTACTGGTATTTCATGAGATGTATTTTTGGTGTGGCTTTAGTTTATGTTTTGTTAGAATTTCCACTACCTCCCACTCTATCTTGTTATCTCTCACAAGGCTCCTGCAATGCTGGAGATAACGGTGCTGATGGAAGAACTAAGAAGGCTAAGGAAGAACATTACGTCTTAATTATACATTAAACGAGAGTGAAAAAACAACATGGTATTGCTGCACAATCTCTCATTAGCACTTTAACAAATCTAATTGCAAAATATTTTTAAAACTTTGAAACTTTAATCTCAGACATCTTGTCTTCAGTTCTGTTAGGAAAGTGTGACGTGATAGTTACGTGATGGGTTCCATCATGTAACTATAATAACATGATGGCATCCTACAAAGTGATCTTAGAGTTCCTCCTTCTTTAAAAGTATGGTTTCTGAAGACATCACCATTTACTTATTTACATCAGTTTTTTCATTGCATCATCAAAAAGCAAAATATGTATTATAGCTTGAAAGCAGCACGCAATGCAGTGATCAGAGAGGGGAATGAAACGGGGCTTTTGAACAGCTTTTCCAAGAAGGTGCAATGAGGCTTCTCAGCGTTATCATTAGGTGCCAGCCTCATCCTGCTCTGAATTCTTCAAAGCAGCGGGGCTGTTGTTTCATTAAAAGAATATATCTCCTTTTAAAGTAAGAGATTGTTAATTAAATGGTGAAGTTTGCTGCCAAATATCGATAATATTTGAAGCGCTAAGTCAGGGCTTGTCAAACAGCTCAGCATGCTATTTCTGGATGCTGAAGGCCATCTACCAGGCTGGACAGACCATGGCACTGCCTCCTCCCTCCAAGCTGCCCAGGCTTGGAGCGGTTTCCTGGCTGGGAGCTTGAAGGTAAATCATTAAATCCATTGAGTCCAACGTGCATCTGCTGAGACCGCTGATGCTGGAGAATGAGGGATACCAGCTGGCTCCATGACCAGAAATCATCTAATTTCATGTGCCTGCTTCTCTGGGTTGCTAATAGAAATGTTGGCATTTACCTACAGGAGCTCCTGTGCGCTTATGACACAACTGTCACCTCATTTATTTTAATGGCAAACATTTAGGTCAGCAGGTAGACATACATTATGTATATATATATATAATTTTTATTTTAGGCTGTTGTTACGTATCTTGAATAGAAGTTGAACTTAAAAGAAAACACTGTCCAATTTCTAGTACCTGAAATTCCAAAAACTGAGGGAGCTCTGTGTGTGGGAATTGCCTTGCACCAGCCAGGGAGATTAGCTTGGCTCTTTCAATTAGATTAGAAAGCCAGAGTTAACAAACCTCCCCCAGGAGCAAACAGCTGTGGTAATGATCACAATTTACAGTTGGGATTCTTAGGACTTCGGGGAAAAATGGGACAGGAGGGGAGAAATCTGCCTGAGTGCAGGAGCTGGCAGTTGTCTAGGCAAGCTTTAACTTCATAAGGCTTATCCAATTAATCCCTGTGACTCCTTGGCTCTTCTGCAATACCTAGCAGGTGGGCTTAATGTACTAAACAGCCCATGAGCAAAGGAGAGAGAGCTCATGGTACAAACAGTGTAAAACAGCTCCCAGCAGAGTGCGGAACTGGAGACAATATCATCTCCTCAACACGATGCAGTTGTATAGCCTCAAACAGTACACTTCTGGAGCACGCTGCACAGTAACTGAATGAAAGCCCTTAAGCAAACCAGGCAGAAAATATAAATTAGCTGAGAAGGCACATATATCTGAAAAATCGATTTAAATCCTGCATGGCCCTTGCCAGCAGGACCACACTCTCAAACTTTTCAGATCCAGCAGAAATGTTCAACACAAATGTATTTTTAAGTACTAGTACTAAATAACAGACATCTGAGCCAGTGATCTGGAGTTCACTGAATTATCCTCTATCTCAATAAGGCACATAAGAAATGTTCATAACTGGGCAGCATAAATGAATGCAAGTTTCCATCTCAGACCCTTTAGAAATCAAGTTCTGCAAACCTTCATATAGTACGGTAAGATAAAATTATGGCTTCGCTAATGTTTTCCATTAGCTGCTATCTGCACCACTGCTGAAAGCATTTGTGCATTTTGAATAGGGCAGAATTCAAGGCATAAGCAATGCCTTGTAGCTCCCAGCACTTCTTTCCCTTCCCTTGTGCAGGGTGCACTGAGGAGCATTTGCTCCCTACTCGCTTAGCAAATGCTGAAAGCTAGAAATCATTGCGATGGTTATTAATCACTGAAAATCAGACGTGCCTCAAGCAAGATTTAAAGTGAATGCACAGCTCGCTTTATCAGATTTATCAGATGTCTTTGCTTTCAAAGTTCCAGTAAATTGCTCTTGAAATTGGTATCTGTACACAGCCATAGTGTGAGCTAGTAACTGGAGGGGCTTGGGCTGAAAGGACGGGATTTCCAGGGGTGGCACGGGAGGCAGCTGGCCGTTCCCACCGCTCGTGCTCTGCCTGTGTGTGCCGAGCTCCCGTCAGACTCTGTACAGGCAGCATATATTGCAGGTTCTGCCCTTACTCAAACACACGCCTAAGTAGGAGCTGATTTTTCTTGTTACTTTTTTTTATGTTTGTGGGTGAATTCATTTATTAGACTTAGCAAGTTTATTAGCTTGTAGGGAGATGAACTGTCACCCTGGAGAAGAGATACCTGATGCTGCTATTGCAAAAAAAAAAAAAGAAAAAAAAAAAAAAAGAAAGTCTTCCATTATAAAAGCAAATGGAGTAAAGGGAGAAAATATACCAAGGTGACAGTTTACATTACTTCATATTATGTGAACTAAATTCTAGCTATAAAATTAAGGGTTTGCTTTACAGGCACTTCTGAACAAAGACCACTTTTGCTCGGTTTCCTTATTCCTTCTAAAGGAACCTAATCTCTGTCTGTGGCATCCTCCTTCACACGATAGTGATGTGGAAGATTGCTGGGTGACACTTTAATGATTATGGAAGCTGAGCAATCAGTAGAAGATGACAGCTTCCAGTTCTGTAGGCAGAAAGTCCTCACCCACACTAATGACAATATTAAAAAATAAATATAATAAAATTCACAAGCTTCTATCAGCAAGACTTTGGGATTCTTGAGAAATAAAAAAAAGGAAAAAAGGTGTAGAACTGACTTAATATCGAACTTTTGATTGTGTAAAGATGGAAAGTAAAAATACAGTGAACTTCAGCAGTCTACCCAGAATACTAAGAAACACAAACAAGTACTGAGTTGCACTTTTCTGGTTTGAATAATATTTTGATTTCCCAGTTGCCTTTCACACCCACCTCCATGTTAATTGCTAATATTTACTGACCCAGATCCTTCAGAAAATATCTAACAAATGTGTTATAAAAAAGACAGTTTCTGCTTGCAGTGATTTCGTTGGCTTGGTGGCTGTTCTTCACTAATTAAAGAGAATAGTTTATGTTAAATCTCAGTTCAGATATAGGTGATCAAAAATTTCCATGCTTAGGTTTCGTAACTCTGATGCTTATCCAGAGTGAAAACGCAGCAGACCTGTTAAGAGTGAGAACTGGTAGGTGTCTGGAGGTATCAAATCATATAATCTTTGCAAAAGCTCTTGAAAATTAAATACATGTTGAAATAAAACATTGATCAGAATAAAACATTAGCAATCCTGTTTCTGAACAATGTGGTTTTGGAAACATTAGAAGACTTTGGAGATGATTATTTTTCAGGAATCTATATGTATTTATGGAAACAGTATTCTTCAAAGTCTTGTTTTTGTGCATCCTTTCTTTTATACCTCTGGAGGCCTTAAGTGTTGAGGTCCTAGAAGTTATCGAATTGTGATTATGACAATGATGAATGGACTGATGATGTAGTATCCACGCTACAAGTAAGGCATCTATTTCCATAAGGCTTTCACTGTAACAAAGTAGATGGTTTTAAATAGCAAAAAATCTATTGCAATGGAATGGATTCAGTATATATGAAAGTCTTGTCTATCTTTTCCTATTTTAACATGTCCAAAGGAAGAAGAAGAAGAAACAGCAGCCTTTCCCAAGACTCTACTAATAATGACTTAATAAGGGACTTAAAATGCAGCTGGAGACTCAAAGCTACACTTTCATACCCAGGTCTCTTTGACTGCAATTTTGATATCCACCTTACATTTGAATTTTATACGCAACAGCACATGCCAGCCACAACCAGCTATAAAAGTGTCATTACATTATATTATCAACAGTTTTGAAAAACTGTTTTATTTATGGCATTTTATAAACTGTTACTTCAAGAGAATGGCACTAATGTTTCCAGCAGTGTTGTCTAATCTCTATGGTCTCCTCAGTGTGGTAGTGAGGGACGCAGGCTTGCGCTTCTTGTCTCCCCATTTCCTTTTGATGGTGAATAATCTTGTGCAGCCTGGTGCTGAGAGGGAAATAGCGCTGATCCCCAGGCACCCTCCACCAGTCAGGAGTTTGCAGAAGAGCACTACCTGCAGCCTTTATATTCAACTCTCTCAGCGCATTTATTTTTAGCTTTATATCATCGTTTTATGCCAACTGAACAAATAATAAACAAATCCTTAAAAAGACTCTATTGTTCCTTGCTGCCAACCTGGAGCAACGCCAGAATCAATTTGAAGAATTGCCTTGACATCCCGCTGTGCATTAAATTGAGGGCACGCTGCTCTGCCAGCAAGATGGGCAAGGAGAGGAAAGGCAGGTGGGGAACCCCTCTTGCTCCTCTGAGTTGCCCAGTGTGGCCCTCTGCATCTTCCTCAGTTCTTGGTGCTCTCTTTTGTCCCACATAACTGTTCCTCTGAACAGTCCCTGTTGCAGAAATAGCCAATGGGAGGGGGCAGAGCTGTGCATCAGCCATCCTAAATTGCTTATCCTAATTAACATTTAGATGAGGGTGTGGCTGAATGAATCTGGGGACAATTCAGGATGTTCACCATCGTTTTCTCATCATTTTTAACATATTGTATGTATACTATAATAGGATGGCTGGTTTTGTTACTGAAGTCTGACAATTTTTTGTCTTTCTAGTGAAGGTACCCATGAGCCCATAACTTGGACTTCTGTTGGAGGAACAGGGGAAGAAAGAGCACTCGTGCAATTCAAATCATTGTCCCTTAAAAACTAAACACTACCCCAAACCTCATATGCTAATCTACTGATGAGAGAGAAGACACTCAAACCCATGGACCATCAAAGCAAACCCCCTTCCATTATTCATTTCACAGGCAGTTCACTGGTTACAGCTTGCTTTCAGAGCTCCTGAAACAGAATTTTTGCTTTTGGCTTGCTCAGAGCCTTGGAGAAACAGGCTCCAATTACTAACACAGAGACGAATCTCCCACTTGTACTTGCAGGTCATGGCTGCCATTTACTCAGCTCCTGCCTTTACATTTATGTGAGGTATTACTGCTAGTTTTGGGCAGAGTGTGTGTATTCATGTTTGCTCCTGCCCCTGGATAGATTGTTATATTCCTCTAGAAAAACAAGGTGTGTGCTCTCATTACTTCAAAGTAGTACTTCAAGATATTTTTTTTTCGTTATGTTGGGTGAATTTTCAAGAAATAGCCACTCATCCAATTCAATATATACATAAATGTATGCACATATATATATATATATATTTAGAGATTCTTTCTGGCTACTTTTATGAGAAATCCAAATCTTTTTCCTCAGCCCCACAGTAGCATTCATTACTTGATAAAGAGCAGCAAACATAAAAATGTAGCACTTCTACCTTATTTCTCCTCTTCCAATTAAGATGTGACACACCTGGATTTACTAATGTAATTTCTGAAATGACACTCAATGCATTGAGAGTGCTTGATAAAAATCTTGTGCCCTGCTTAGACCCTGTTTCTGGGAATACGTGGGCCATGGCAAAGAGCATGCTGGCTTTAATTACACTTTAAAAATGAACTCAAATTGCACTAATTGTGATGATGCTTTGCTGTCTGATCTGGTAAGATAGTGAATAGCAAAGCGTAGATGGATGAGTACTGCCAGGGAACATGAGAGTTGCAGGTGCAAGTTGCAAAGGTTGGGGCTTCAGCTCGGGTGCTGGGGTGTGGGTCCAGGTGTGACCATGGGTAGCCCCGTGCCAAGCGTGGACGGAGGATCGGCTACAGCAAGTGCTTCCTCCAAGCCCCACGGGCTGCCAGCCAGTGCTGGGGGCAGAGGCTTCACGTGGGAAGACGGTGTTTGAGCAGGGTTATGGTTCCCTAGTTTTGACTGAATTGTGAGTGTGAAGGTGGGGTTGGTTGGTTATTTTTTCCATTTTGCTTTCAGGTGACTGTACTCGAGGGAATTTAGATTTTTTTTTTGGGGGGGGGGGCATTTGGCAAGCTGCCTATTTTTCGCATAACAATTATAAAACTGAGCATTCACTTCTATATTAAAAAGGAGACTAGTCCATCCTCTGGGAATAGCCCCTTTTCTTTTTTGTTTATGCATAAATAAGCAAAGCACTGTGCACACTGGCTGAGCATGGTATATTTTGTTTCAAGAGACCCAGAGTGCCCACAGCTATACTTGACTTCAGCAGGAATTCTGTGTGTTCACTTCTTCTGAAAATTAGACCCTTTGTTCTTTTCCTAGAGCAATGACAATTTGTGTCTCAAAAGTAAAATCATGCTGCACCATAAGCTGCGGTTAGAACAATATGCTTGTGGTTTTGTGAAGAAGTTTGCAAGTTTAAAAATAAAAAAAAGATTTTGAAAACATAGTTTTGATTAACACCTTCTTCAAGATTTTAAAATCTTGAGTGTCTTTATTTATTTATTTATTTCCCAGCCAGTATTCCTAAGGGGGACTCTTCTCGCTCTATTCTGTCGTAATAGAGCGGCAGTAAAAAATGGGTTACCATTGTGTTTTAATAATGGTCAGAAAGCTCTCTAGGTGCTTCATGGAGCAGAGCAGCAGGAAATGGGCAGTTCTTATTTTATTTTTACAGGTACTTTTCCTTGCTCTTACTCGTAATTGTTTGAGAACAGAATAAAATTCAAGCCTGTTGCCAGATCTCATAAGCATAAATGTAGGCACCCGAACTATTTCTTTGACTATTCAGATGTTCTGTGGTGGTTTTCTATAAAAAGAAGCTGTGCTCATTTCAGTGTCTGAAGTTTGGGTGGTGGGGAATATTTCCCTTACAGAGGTTATGATAAGTGTTCACAGTTACATTCCCACATATGGGAAACGGGTATGTTCACAAAGGCTTATTTCTTGGAAAGTAACATTTACCCTCTGAGTTTTGCTTACCTTTTAAATTTCCCCTAGGTATCCTTGTCAGGAAGTTTGCTGGATAGCAAAACCGCCTCTCCTACTCTATCATTTTGTGGTAAAGAAGGTTGTGTTTGGATCACATACTAAATAGGCAAAGGTGAGAGGACCAAATCAATGTCTGTGTCAGACTATCTCTTGGCTTATCTCTGAGACCCATACATGTTTCAGCTTCTTATCTTCTTTCAAAATGTCTTTATTATTGACTGGGTTTTCCTAACCTACATGTGCCCAAAGTACAAATACAAGTTAACTAATAATCGCATACTTACATCACTTACATTTGTTGTCTAAGGAGATAGTAAAGGAGATTATTTGGGGTTTCATTCCTTGAAGTGTTACAAACTGATAATTTCAAGATCAGAAGCACAGCACAGAGTGAACCTTGTGCTAAGGACAGGAGATCGAGTTGGGGAAGGACCAGATGCTGGCAGGTTTTACAGGAGTTGGAAGGGAGAACCAGTAGGAGGGAAGGGTGTCAGCACTGAAGAACCACTTACGTTCACGTCATGCTGTAGAGTTGCATTTGGAGACTGACCTGGTGCTGATGCAAGCTGTTACATGCATGCAGAAGGCATGCAGCAGTGTCGATGTAATGTGGAGCCTTGCCTCTGGATAGAGGCTGCCCCTGGTCCAGCAATCTCCTCCCAGGCTTGCAGCACAGGCTTGCTGGTGCTCATAGTCAGAGGGTCTCTGCAGTTTGCTCTGTTACTGTGTGATATGCGATATGTACATCAGCCTGGAAACAAGGGCTTTCTGCAGCATTTCTACCAATGACCATGGAAAGAACCAGCTCATTATTATTTATCAAAGACTGTTTTATTGTAGAGTGACAAAAAGGATGACAACAGTCATGGTAGGTGGGATTGCTCCTTCACAAGCCATGTGTCCTAAATGTCTTAAGCATTTGTCCATGGAGTTTTGTCATACATACTCTCTATTTTTGGCACTTACTATTACATTTCCTAAGGCAGACTAAAGCTCTTTTAACTCACTTCCTGAATGTCAACAGCACACACCTGGACCTTCTTCAGGTTGCTGAAATATGTGGTTCTAGTAGTGCCCAAGTATAACGATGTACATCCTGGCTGCATGTGGTGTTTTGATGGATGCATTGAAATTACTCTTAAAACAGTAAAATTCAATAACTTTATGAAGCTGTTTACATTGGTTACAAATAGTAATTACTGTTATATAAAATAATTAGTAGTATTTTGTTGAACTTCCAGTGTTTTTAGTCGAACCTAATTCTCAATGTAAGACTTGGTCACTACCAGTCATTCCTATGTTAATTTTAATGGGTTTTTAATAGTAATATGTAAAGTAAATGAACTGAACATTTCAGTAGAGATCTGGTGGAATGAATGGAAATTTCAGAATAATCTGAGTGGTATGTTAATTGCTTGGTAGTTACATTAAACTGAATAGCAAAGTGGATGGTATTCAAAAGAAGCTGAAAATACTCTTCTGACTCCAAGATGGCATGTTAATTTAAGTTTTAAAGGCTTTCTAATTTAAATAATTGTGTTAAATTTTACCGTCTGTCATCTTATAAAATCAAAGTAATGAACTTAATAGCAGAGAACATATTTGAAAACATCTTTGTTGGAGCTGACTGAAAATTTTAACATTACTGTTTTTGATCACAAATAGTAATTTCATCAAATAGAAATGTTATCAGAAAGCATGTTGATTTTTTCAACAGAATAAAGTAAAATAATTCCTTTAGAATTTTTCACTTTTATGTTTTTTTGAGTTTCACAAAGAATTTCTTTGGATGACTTCTTAATTCTGGTTTTATGATAAATATCCAATTTTTTGTATTGATTTGATACTTTGAAATGGATTGCTTTTGGAATAGAAGTTTTATGACAAAGTTAAATCATATTAATCAGAATAGTTCTGTATTTTATTTCATGGTGGAACAACCAATATATTTGACTAGAATTGAATTTCTGAGTTCTTGATCCCATCATTTTGGAGTAGGTGTTGGGATATGAAGCTTAATACTTTTTTCTTTTTCCTTACTGTGAAGTGCTAGGCATGATCCCTCACTGTTCCCTGCTATAAAGCATCATGTGTAGAGAATTAAGAATGAATGAGGTAAGCACATAGTTAATGAAGTTCTGAAGTGCCTTGCTGAATTTCACTTTGAGGGGAATTAGCTGGAATACATCAGGCAATAGCGATCATAAAGGTATGGAGTGAAGTACTAAGCTATTTCTGAAAAATGACCATCTTTGAGATGTTTACTGTTGTAGTTAGCTAACTGCAGTTAGCTCATTGGTAGCTATGTGAATTTTAGTGGTTTACAATCAATGTCTAGCTTGCTGTAACATTTTCATCTGAAGCTAAACCACCACATATACTTTGAAAAATAAGCAAAATTCACTGTAGGTTCAGGATTATTGCTTAATAGTGCCTTCCTATTTATTTTCAGTATGGAAAGTGGAAAGATTAAATTTCATTGGCTTTATTTACAGAAACAGAAATCCTTGCTTTTCATGCCTGTTACAGCAAATTGGTTTATTAGGAAAAAACAACAACAAAGAAGCAAAGAACTTAGAGTAAATATTTGGCATTTTCTGCAGAGAAAAATGTCAACCATGGAAGTATTTATTCACACCAGAAACCTGATCTAAGTGTTATATTTATGCCGTCATAACAGAGATGGTGATTGCTCACCACACCTTGTGCAGTTACTTCTGTTTGCCTAAGTTACTACTACATCAGAGCAACAGCACTGCTGTGATAGGGGCTACGGAAGGAAAGGGGTATTCCCTTCTGTGTGACAATTGGCTTAGCTGTTTCCTGGTGTTGTCTTTGGGTTTTTGTCTGTGCACGTTACCAGCCAAAACTGACCTTCATTGCAAAACCGACTTGGTATATCAGTAGAAATTAAGCCACTGTGCCAATCAATTCTGTCTGGTTTCTCACCTTCAGTCTGTGAAGGCAGATGCATAATATCGTTTTGGCACAAAAAAAGTCAGAGTGTAAGGGTTTGGCTGGGCCATGGCCATTCATGCTGCTTTAGCTGATGATTTTACCAGTGTCCTCCAGGAACAGAAGGTTTGTCTAGACTTCAGTTAACAGTAACATCAGTGAGTGTCCCAAAGTGACAAGAATGAAGTCCCCCGAGTGGTTTGCAGGTGCTTTGCCAGCATCTCCTTTGTTGTCATGTTTCTTTTTGTTTTCTTACTTTCCTTCCATTTTTGCCATTGTTTAAATAAGCTTGCAGCAGCTTTTAATTACTGCCTTGTGAAACTCAGTTCTGTCAGTTCATGTGATGTTTGTTGAACTTTTCAGATCATTTCGCGTCTGTGGAGCTTCTGCCTGGTGGGACTTGTGTGGAGGTTTGGGCTCATTAAGCCTTTGCATAGCAAAGCCAGTGTGGAAACAGATTTGTCAGGCTTTATTCACCTGGTACTGCGTGTGTGTGTGTTTGATTGTTGGTTTTGGTTGGTTGGACCTTGTTTTGTTTTGTTTTTTTTTTTTACCTTCAGGTGGGCATCTCTGCATGCTGATGCTTGTAAAGGGAAAAGATAGGACTCAAACAACAAAAGAAAATCTGACATTGAAACCACAGAATGTTGTGACCACCATAAAAATCAATTGGTAATTCTTTGCAGGGGCTTGAAACTCATTTTCCATCCATTTACTCTATTTACTTGCCCTCTTTCGCTGTGCTTCATCACCACAGCACCAAACACAGTTGATCAGCAAGAGATTTTATGGATGAAAATGAAATAATGAATCTTAGAATATTTTCCCCTCTTATAATTGTGGTAATTAGAATCTAAAAAAACATTCAAGCATAGTTCTGATGTTGAAAGCTGTGTCTGAATTGAGCTTCCAGTCTCAAAGTGGTTCTTTGTGCCCAGCTCTTTGTGTTCCTTCTTACGTTAGATCAGTCCAGTTTTCCATGTTCAAGCATACTCAGCTTTGCAAAATTTAGCTTTGGGCTTCAGTTGAGAACTTCCTAATAGTTTCTAGCTTCAAGTTGATCATGGGATGATTCAAAACCTAAGTGAAAGATTTTGCATACCGTTGCTCTTAATGGATCCAGCCTGGGAAGACAGGCAATGTAATTTCTCTGTTATTAATCAACAGCAAAACCAAATTGCCCTTGATAGTAAGGATGTTTCAGGATCATTAGAACGATCTTCCTGCTTGTTTTACTGGCAGTGTCTGTGTTACAGCGTGGTTCGATTTTGCTGCTGGCCAGGAAAATTCAAATCTACTAACTCGGTGCCTCAAGGCATCAAAATTGTGCTTGCTGGGTAGGGAATGAGCTGGACTTGGTGCTGCTGGAGCGAGGGAGATTTGGCCTCATTGGGAGTGACTGTTGATGCACCCCCTAGGTAAGCAATCAATAGTATTGATCTGCCTGGGTGAATTGTGTGCTGCTTGCGAGGCAGTGGCACATGCTGCAGACTAATAGGAGAATGAGCAGGCTCACCAAGCTGCTGCTGGCTTGAATTACAGGAATTAGAAGTGACTGATGTTGGGAAAGCTAAAGGATTAGCCACTACCCAGGTTAGTGCAATCTAATCAGGGACTAAAGATGATGCATACACTTGGCTCTACTGCCCAGTGCCTACCCGGGTGGTACACGTGGACATGGAGCCTCAGAGGGGACTGGTATCTTCTGCATTTGTGCACCTCAGGTGAGGCAGTGTGAGCTAAGGCCCTGCGAGGCAGCTGCAGTATCACACAAATAAAACAGAAAATGGAAGTTGACAAATTGTCTCTCTCTAAACTGAATATTCTAATAGCTTTTAGTTGCTTTAATTACTTTCCATGGGTACAAGGAGAGCTCTAGTATAAATATTAATATTATGAATGAAATATGAGTCCCTTTCATCTGAGTAGGGTCTTCAGATTCACTTAGTTTCTTTCTGGTAGAATGATTGATGGAATGTCTCATTCAGAACCAGACTGACAACAAAAATTATAGTTAAGGAATACTGTAATTTTAAAAGCATTTAGCTTACATGTTAGTAAGAGTTGAACACTTTTTAAATGTTTTAAAAATAGTCTCTGGTAACACAATATCACTGGTTTATGTTAAGACAGCTTCACATATTGGCAAACTTTTCCTTCTTTATTTCCCCATCCTGCTTCAGAATCTGTTTCTCTTTCAGTACAAATGTGCTATTTATGGAGAAGCTTTTGCTGGGTAATCGAAACAATTTCGTGATAAGAAACTTCTAGGCATCTCTAATTCCAGTGTAAGGAGGAGGATGAAATCTCTACACTTGAATATACTTTTGATAATTCTTCTGAAAATATCAAACAAATATCAAACAAATATCAAACAAATATCTTACTCACCTGTGCACAGAACTTCTATCTGACAGTATCTAGCTGCTTTCACACCCCAGGGTGCTGACAAGGGCTGCAGATATTTGCCAAACAGATGTGACCACCTCCAAAAGCCTGTTGGCAATAAATATACCTAAAAGCGACTTGTGGCATAACTACTTCCTCGATTCTACCTCTGGAGCAGGAATAGACTTGGATTGAAGTATATAAGTAACACAAATTATTTGAAAAGAAAACAAATACTAAGTTTTTATCAAAGTGGCTAATAGTTAAAGATGCAATTCCTGAAGTTCTCTGCTGGGAAATCTTTAAGAGGCTCTAGAGAGCGTATGTGGCTCTACAAGAGAGAGGGAGTTTCAGTAGTCAGTGGTAAAAGCCCTGATCAGGGGTTACATGTCTGAAACCTGTCACCGTAAGGATGGAGATGATCTTTCTGCTGAATCCTACTGTGGTAGCATGGTTTTACTCCGTGGGTGGAGCAGCTTTCCGTGGCAGTTGGCATAGAGTCTCTGTAAAACCAACTCCTGTGTCTACTCCGCAGAGGAAGAGGTCTTTCTGATAATTATTTGCTTTCTGTGGAGAGTGTATTTCTGTTCTTCATAGGCAGAAATTTTATTCCAAAAGCACCTAGCTCCCCAAACTGAAATCTCACATGATCTATTCATTCATTCAACTAGGAAATACAAAATATACTTGCACGTTTTTCCACTGAAAATAAGAACTGCAGCAATAGGGTAGTTACATTTTCAAACACTTTTGCGTATGCATTAAGACATGTATAAATTTACTTCCAGTTTAAATACTGATGTGCATATTTGTGTTTGTACATGAATGTCCCTGAATGCTTGTTTTTTGAACAGATTTTTCCCCTATGGTGTTGCAAAGCTTTGGAAAAATCAATTCTTTTGAGTTAAAGCAACATTACTAGAAAGAAAGATCGTCACTGGCTTTAATGTGCTCAGGAACCAAGAGTTGTATTCTTGATCAGTCATAGCAGAAAGTCTTTTATAGGGTGATAGGTATTTTATTTCAAGTTAACTATTCTAAGTGAAAATCATACTAAGGAACAGCTAGCCAAGACAGTATATGAACCTTGTATGATAGGTCATGGGTTTTCTTCGTTGTCAAAAAATGTTGTATAACACACATCGTATTTGACAATTTAAGTATATGGCATCACAGTCTGATTCTTTTTACTGCTGTGATTCGTTTGCTTTAACTTGGATTCTTGGATTTTGTGATCACATTTTGTAGCCATTACATAGACTGTGTTCTCTACATGTATTTATATGTGTAAAGCCTCAATAAAAACTTTAAAAAATAATAAAAATCAGGCTCTAATAAATACAGCATTATTACAAGTTCTACAGGATTTGATTTTTATGATAGATTATGTATTTCTACAGCTACTTGTTGGAATTAAAATATATATTTGATATTAAAATACATATTAAAACAAGATTATTTCGCAGAGAAGCAGAAAACAATTATACAGTTGTTAGGTAAGTAGAGTACCTGTAACAGCTGCAACAGTTTTCTCATCTCCTATGGAGGTCTGTATTGGCAGGATGAGAGCTAACAGAAGCTCTGCTGATATTGGACTGATGAAAAGCAGAAGTGTAAAAATGAGAGTTAGTGCTGTGTTCAATTTGAAAAGATGTCTGCACCCTTCTCTTTATTCTACGTTTTCCTTACAACACGCAGGCTTTCATTTAAAAATAACTTTCTCCTCCTTTCCTGCCAGGAAGTTATCAGCTATCCTTGTGTAAATCTGTGCTGACACATGTTAATTCAACCTTGCTGAGAACTGTCTACTTTTAAATTGCAGTGGCAGCAAATCCATAAACTCCAGAATTTACTGAGGGTCGCATCAGTATTAAGATGCATCAGCACAGCAGTCTCAAAGCCTGGTCCTGCAGGTGGCCATGCTTACAGGCAACCAGCTGAAGCCCTGGAGAAGCTACAAAGTTCTTCCAAGGACAGAGCTTGAGCATTAGTCTTCATAGAACACGAGCATATTTATTCAGTGGGACTAAAGATCTGGTTGGACCTTAGTTCAGCTGTGTCAGGTCATACTTGAACAACATTAAAATGCTTAGGGTCAATCTTGGGGGTGTGCAATATGATATTTAATACCTTTTGCAAGTCTCTGGTCCTGTGTATAATGGCACTGGTCACATAAAAGGTCACAAATGAGCCCATGTTAGGAGTAGAAATATCCACTAGAGGTGCATATATGATCATATAAATGAGCATAGATGATCACAAATGAGCAAATCTCACAAGCTGGCCTCTTGGCTGCCCACTGGTGCAAAGAGAACAGATTTTAATAGTTCGCAAATGAGACTTTTAACCTAAACACAACAAAGCTGGTTTATTTGCTACATTTCCTGAGTTTGGCGAGGTTATACATGGAGAATTAAAAGGAGCTTATTTGAGATAAGGAGTGAACAAATGGGTAGTGAACAAAGGGATGAGGCAAGGAGACAGCACTGGTCAGCCTCCTGTAGTCACTAGCTACCAAGTTTGCTGGGTATTTTTGGAGGGGTCACTAAAAAGGAGACTGATTTTTGTCTGTGGCTGCTGCACAGAGCCAGTCCGGGGAAGTGCTTCAGCTGTGTTTAAAATCATTCCTCTTTAGAAAAGCCCTCAAGTTTAAATGCTTAGCTTTTAAGCATTGCTTAAGCCCATTGGCTTCAATAGGACTTAAGCTGAGGGTCCTTAAAGAATGGGGATTATTCACTGAATCAGGGCCACAGAGAACAACAACAAAAAAAATATTTTCTCAGGTACTGGATGTACTTTAATTCTCCTCCAGAAAATATGTATTGCATGCAAAAGAAGTTGCTTAATTTTTGGAGGCAGTAGAATCATAGAATCATTAAGGTTGGAAAAGACATCTTGGATCAAGATCATCTGGTCCAAGTATTTTTAAGCAGTGCAAGTGCTTGCAGGGTTGAGACCATAATCTCCAGGACAGTTTAAGTATACTCTCTAACCAAAATGAAGACTGATAGTATATGTGAATGAGGAAAAAAAAGGGGCGGGAAGGAGGCAAGAAAACCTGTATTTTAAAGCTGTGAAATCTTGATGTCTGTATGGATAAGTGCTTCATAATTCAGTATTAATGTAGTCATGCATTTTAAAAAAAATAATCTAGGATTAGAAAAGCATGTAATTCCTTTTTCACATTTTGCTTCTTTTCCTATGTACACACCAGCCCTTCCTTTCCCCAACTAGTTGCTATACAGTGGAAGGTTTAGCAAACACCTGAGTACAGGAAGATATGCAAAAGGCAGAAATGTGCATATGCCTCTGTTTGCAGGTAGCATTAGGCAATAAGCTTTTCAAAATCTTTTTTTTTTTTTTTTTTTTTTTTTTTAATTGAACTGCAGCTATAATCTTCCTTACATTATATTTATTTATATAACAGCGGTCCTTTATCTAGCCTTACCAAGAATAGGATTCTTTTTTCTTCTTCATCTATTGGCCTCTGATGATCTTTTTTGTGTCCTTTAAGAGTCTGGAACAGATTTTCACCAATGGTGCTGGAAAAAAGGCTAACCCTTTATAGCAAGTAATACATTAATTTGTCCTTTCTGGAAAAATGTCTTCGCCTGAGGCCCTGATTCACCATGCTCTGAGGAAGAAAGAGTATTTTTTCCTCAGTAGTAATGGTCCAGCCAGGGGAATGTCACTTAGCACCAAGGGATGTCAACATCGCAGAGCATTTGCTAATTTCATCAAGATTAATATAATCCTTGGCACCTGGTCCTAAATCATTGGCGACAGCTCATGGCAAAATGGGAAATATCACAGGGACCAATGACACTTTCTACAGCTTTCCCTTCAGCAATAACACTTCTGACGTATTTATCTTAATTAGCAGCAGCAGGAGAAAAAGAAAGAAATAGAGACAGAGAGAAATTTGATTGAATTTGAGAAAGATCATAATTTAGAGTGTGTTCTCTGTACAATTCCAAATGTAGATTTTTGACAGAGAAAGGAACACAATTCACTCAAATGAAGGGCAAAAGTGTCACGAAGCTTACTGGAATATATTTCTTAATTTTTCCTTTTGTTAAGCATTAGCTCTAAATTCATAATAATAAATACATCAGTATGTAACTCGTTCAGAAAGGCTTCCATTCCTTTATAGTAATATCTTCCTAGCAATGGAAAAATAACAACAACAAAAGCATAGTGTCCTTGCAGGCAGCTGAAAGCTGAATATTTCAAGTTGTTTAAGTTTGAAATGCATTTAAAATATGAAGTAAATGGGTGGAATGAAATATAAAATATATTCCTAGATGATTCAGTTATCCCATTCTCTTCTGTGTTTTTGGAGTATCTTTCCTTGGAGTGCTTCAGAGCAGTGTCATGAGGAGTTCAGCAAGCCCTGTCTGTGCATCCCCATTTCCAATGATATATGGCTGTGAAAGTGTAAGGTCAATCAGTCTCAAGTACTTAAAAAAAATTCTTTTAAAAATTAATAGGATGCCTGCTTTTCAGTCCACCAGGCCATCTCTAATAAACACCTATAATTTTGAACCGTTGAAATTGAAGAAAAATAGGAATTCTGCTGCTTCCAAGGCATAACTTTGTTCTCCAGAATTTCGAAGTGAATCTTGCTCATCAGTGCTCTACAATGTGAGATATATATATACTTTTTTTTTGGCCCTGTTAAAGAAATAGAACAGCACAGAAACAGCTGGAAAGAGCAACAAAGGTACTGGAAAGAAAGACTGGTAAAGGGATGAATGAACAGCTACAAAGAAGGATGTTCTCTGCCAAATTACTGGAAAAAGTGGTTTAGGCCTTTATAGAGGCATGAGTGGGCGAAATCCAATAGCTCAAGATGTATAAGATAAAATGGTTGTGAAAAGCAGCTACAGAAGGACTCTACAGTAATAATGGCCTTATAAAAACCCCCTTTCATGTACAAGGTTTTGAATTGCTTAGTCTGACATGCCTGTGCAAAATGAGGTACACCTCTGTTATAGAGGCGCCGATGGGGATTGTTGAATGCAGCTGGATGCACAAACCCCACTTTTACCTATATAGGTACCTGTATTGCAATGGTAACTTGCATATATCACATGGTAATTATATGCCTAAGGTATCAAAAAATCTGCACTCTGTAGGAAAACTGAGTTAGCTCAAGACTAACTTAGTGTGTAGCATTGCTGCTCACACCAATATTTCTGTTCCCTGACTAACTGGATTGTTTCTGGGAGGTGAGCAATATTAAAGTCATCTTTTTTCCCTGCTGTCAACTGTATCAGGTGCATTTTCTCCTCATTGACAAGTATCTAATAAGCTCAGATCTGCTCACTTTCATCTTTTGGAGATACTGTATGTGTATTGAAGGCCATTTGGTCTTGTAGATAGATTTCTCCTTCTGTCACATGCTTGGGAAGCATAATATCCTGACCAGCTTTACCTTGGGAGGCAGATACTCATTACTACAATTCACTTGCCAAATGAGCAGATCTTCTTGCTGCAGAAACCGATTGCAAATTTATGCATTTTAAAGCAATAATCTTTATGAAAAGCAAACTTTCCCTGGGGAAGAAAAAAAAAAGAAAGTGCATATGAGAATAAAATGTTTAACAATGCAAGTTAACAATTACTGGTAAGTGAACTGTGAATATTTAAAAAATAATAATAAAAAATCCCAAAGCCAGCAGAAGCGTTTGGGTTTGATGCTCTGTACAGACAGCTGGCTGGGATATCTGTGCAGAGGAGTCCAGATGAGCATCATCAAATGTGTGAGCAATGGAGAAATGTCATGCTTAGCCTATTCTGAATTCTACTTGAATTGAGCAGACTATTTTAGGTATTAGAGTCAAGGCATTAGCAGTTTGTAACACCTTAACTGGTGGGTTCACTTGGTGGGTGGGAGTAGACAAATGTTTTCAGCAAGCAGCTTGGTCTCTCTCAGTGAAATAAAATTGAATTTGGCTATCTTGCTAAAAATGTACTTTTAGATAATCCAGCCAGCCTGTAACGTGACTCATTCTCAATCCCTCATTAGTAAAAGCAGCAGGGGAAAGCACGCTATGGATGTGACAAAAGCCATGGTGCTACTGCAGTCACAGAGAGGTCTCCCCTTTTGCTGGTGAGGGTGAGAAGAGGAGATTGGATTCCACCAACATTGATTCAGGTTTTGGGTTTCAACTATTGCCAGAATTTAGGTCCCTTCTGATCGAAGTTGTTCTTTGAACTGATCCACTTAAATAAAACAGCTCCAATCCAGCAGAATATATGGTCTAATTATGGGAAAATGCTGAGCAGACTGGCATCGTTAAGTCTGAATGAGCTCCAGTGTCTGGAGAAAACTCAACAGATCGCAGCGTGCGGAGAGGCGAGGTACCGCCCTGCTGCTTTGCTCAGATGCAATTTCTACAATCATTTGGAAATCCCAAACCTGCCCCTCTGTAGAGCAGGTCTCCAAGCTGCAGGTGCAACCACGTCGATGCATCCCTGGTGTCTGGGACGTGCTCTAGGTGTTGGGAGAGCAGTGTTGTGTGCTGTGCCTACAGAGCAGTGCAAAGAGGGGGTGCCTGTCACCTCCTTGTTTGGAAGTCACTATAATTAAACGTGTAAAAAATAATCTGGCTGTGCTTTGGTGTATATCTTTTTTTAGGATTACTGGACCCATGTGATAGGAGAGACGTTTGTGTGTGTTCCTGAAATTTCCAGTTTCTCCACTTTAGCATTTCTTTTGCATTTCATTTGAGATTCTTGTTACTTCTTTTGTTGTACTTGAGATTTATGTTCTCTTGCCACTTACCCAAGTGACTTTATTTTCATATCTGTCAGTTTGAGAGGTAACACACAAAAAAAAAATCTGCCATCTAGCAATTAGTCTTCTGAAAAATTAAAGCTTTTTCAAGATATATAACAGGAGTGATTTTTTCTTAGTGGCTTGATCTCAATCTTAGGCTAGAATAAACTCACATAAACTAATAGCAACAATTAAAATCTATTTCTTCACTAGAATTTGTTTCCATTAATCACCTCAATTTTCTTTTTGTCCTGTTTCTCAATTTGGGCTTTAAACAACAAACCAACCAAACAAAAAAACCTTGTTGTGTGAGATTTGATTTTAGTTAAACACCTATTTAGTACTTTATCAGCAAAATTAGCTTCCAGTGGAATGGTGATAAGGTCTTTAAAGCAAGTTGTGCAAACATCTAAAAGAAGACAATTACACTGCTTTTTGTGGTTTTGGTGAACTCTACTGTAAATATTTTCTCTTATTTTTGAACAACTTGTATTTTAGTTTCCTGTTTGATCGACTGAGTGACACAATTTGCATTGGTTTGCATCAGGACGCCTTTTTCCCTTCACCTCCACCCCAGAAGTAGATACAGGACTAGATGATCGAAAAATAACCTTGATGGGCTAAAAAATAATTAGTGAGAGCCTTTAAAGTTCACTGATTGAATTAAAATTCTTCGCAAAATCATTGTGATTTTAGAGACAGGCAACAAAAACTAATTTTACAGTCTAGGGAAGGGTAGGTTGAAGGTGTGCTTGTCAAAGCAAAACAACAAAGCAAGTAGCAGAAGGTCATATTGCGATATGAGTTACCGTGAGACCTGATGTGAAACTTGAGTGCTCCTCCACTTACTAAGACCCTCATTTAGGAAAACACTGAAATGAGTGTAGAACTACACAGAGTAATCTTTGATAGTTGAGGATGGTATGTCTAGATTTGTAAGGGGTAGACCAGCTAACCCTGGTCCTACCAGAAACATATGGGATGGACACTTCGAGGGTTTCTTCTGTAAAGCACGTAACCCTCTGGCCTGGAAGTGCTGTGGCAGGGTAGTTGCTTTATGCTGCAGTAATATGAATTAGGGACTTGCTGTGAAAGTAGTTCAGCTCTAGTGAATCTGAGACACAGAGCATCATGCACCCCACATGGTCACAGGCAAATATTGACCAGGGATGTTAGTAAGAACCTGTTGTCTGCAGACTCCACACTACGGCCTTGTTTCCCTCTCTGGAAGGGGGCTGTGCGATGCTGGGCATGGATCACTGTGTGTACTGATAGAGCATTGCTCTTGTTTACAGCTGGTGGCTCTGCCTTGGGTAAATCTATCAGTACTGCTTAATTATTCTGTAGTTTTCCAGAAAAAGCATCATCGGATTTGAAGGAGAGGGAAAAATTAGCCTGACTTCAGTAAACAGGGGTTGTGTGCTGGTGGAGGAGGCACAAAGGCAAGGCTTCGGGCTGCTTCTGGAGATGCTCCACGGACCCTCTGTTAAGGGCTCAGGTGGAAATTAAAGGTGCTGAGGGCCCTGTGCTGGTCCTTTGCACAGGGGGGAATTTTTCCTCAGGCATGGAAAGGGGCTACAATTGCTGCCACAAACAGATTTCTCATTCAGCTTCTGGTCTCTTCATGCCTCACAGGTACTCCACAGGGAGCCTCCTCTGCTGTCGGCTCTGAGAAGTGGAAGGTTTTGTGCATATATTCAGTTCATTCTGAAATCTCAGATGTCATCTCCTCAGCCCATTTCCATAATTACTTGTGTGGAACCACGTCTTGCAGCCATGATGAAAATGGAAAAGAAAGAAAGAAAAAAGTAGGAATTAAAAACAAAAGAAAAAAAAATATCTAAAAACCCCACTAGTCCCTGTCTGCCCAAACCATGGAGCTGATGTCTTGCCTAGGGGAATCTGTGCAAAGATCTTAGTTCTGTGTCTTTTTAGCCTCATTCCAGAAGTCCCGGTTTCAACTTGTGTGAGATAAAAGAGCATGTGTTTTTTCAGTATGTTTTAATTAGCTGTGGTTTTCAGAATCTATAATTTATATAACTTTAACTATAAGAATCTACTGACACCCTGAGTCAATTTTTTTTGATTTTTGCTTTTTTGGGTTTATTATTTATAAAGTTCCTGGTTTTTAATATTTAAATAATCATTCTTGACTTTGAAATCGTTTCACATCTTGCCCCCTCCCAGTTCATTTCTCTCTCCCTTGTGAGCTGGACTCCCAGATCTCTTGTGATTTGTGGCAAATTTCCCACAAAACTGTGACTAGCCCCAGCCTCACCAGTGTGTTTATTGCCTTGGTGACTGCTGGAAGCTGTACAGCAGATTTGCAAAGGGAACTGACTGGACAACAAGTGCTGCAGCACCCCCTCCTTTCTGTCCTCACAGGATGCTGTGGGGTTTTGGTTTCATTCTAGGGGCAGTGATTAACTATAGTCCAGTCCTATCACTTTGGGAAGCAAATAACCCAGCCCATTTTTTTTGGTTAATTGATGGGCTGAGTAGTCCGTAGCAAGTGTTTTAATTTTGGTCTGTCTCTGAAGTTATTAATGTTACAGAAATTAATTATCATATATGCATAAAATTGCCTTAACCAAATTGCATTTCTTCCTGGGAAGATTACTGAGCAGATACAATTCTACTGCCGCAATTGTACTGTAAAGGCAAACGTTTGTATTGTGTTATCTCAACTAAACTTAGGAGTCTATAGTCTTGTTTTATTAAGTGTCTCACACAGATTTATAGTTTCCTCTATCTCTGGCTTCTAGCTTCGTATCAAGCACTTCTCTGCAGGGAGTGAAGAAAATAATGTTCATCTTTTCCTGACATGCTTGATTGTGATATATTAATTATATTTAAATAACATTCATTAAAACTGTACTTGTCCCTTCAAGATTTTAAAATCGGTGTCAGGCAAAATGAAAGCCTTTGTTTCAAATTCTCTTTCTGATTATCTTCTCTCTAATTGACTTTTGCTCCTTTCCAGTCAAGTTTTAATTTCCTTGTGTGGCTATATAAAGCTGTCCAGTTCTATTTTTCTTTCTTCCGTCTTGCTTTGCAATTCTGGCCTACCGTTGTGTAACTGATCCATTTTCATTGCCTACTAAGTACTGTGCACAATAAAGACCCTAGGATGTGCCTGTGAGAAAGTCGTGGTCAAGGCGCTCTTTGCAGACCAATTTTTATTTTACTTGATGTACTTAATCCTAGATTTGTTACTAGTTTCAGCTATAAAACCCAGAAGACCCTGTGTAACTTCACAGTTAACTGTGAAGAGGTATAACACAATACCAAGACATAATTGAGATGCATTGGAAGTTTATCATGACTATAGTGACAAGAATTTGATCCCCCAGTACCATTTAACAGACTGTCTCCCCGAGGTTTGTCCTGTTTTCTAGGTTGTGTTAATGGTCTGAGAGAAGTTCAACACTTACTACACATTTTGTTGGCAAAAAACAAAGGAAACAAAAAGCCCCAAACCAAAACTGTAACATGCAAATAGATACTTCATCAGTGTATTCTTAGAAAGAGGAGTGATCAGTGTGCTGTGTATTTTTGAAGGAAGAAAAATAGAACCACCTGCAGGTTACCAGGGTGTTGTGTCTCAGATAAACTATCTTCCTTCAAAAACATGCTTGTACTTCCATGGTATTTCTTATTCACAGCTGCCAGATTACAGTAGACTGTACCTGTTGATGCTGACCTGCATGATAACATTCCTGTGAAGTTCATTAACTAATGACGTGCGAGCAGACCAAGGCACACTTTGAATATAAAGTTGGCAGGGAATTAACTGGGGCTTTGATCCCTTTGCCATCTGGTGGTAGTGAACTTAGCTTTCCCTGAGGGGTGGGGAAGGAGTATTGCATCTCCTGGAGCAGTGTTTTGCCTACTGGAGAAAGATACAGTTGATTGAATTGAATGCTTAAAAAAAAATCATTGCCACATCTGAAAGTATTATAAGGAGGAAGATATTTGTAGAGACGGAAAGAAGTTGCCATAATGTAGTCAAAGCACAAGTTAGCTGAGAGAAAAGGCTGTCAGAGAATGAACTCAGTCTTCATCATTGATAAATACTGGCTTCATCAAGTGCAGTGCAGGATGCAACATCTCCAAGGCAGAATTTCTTTAATACTTTCTTTGACATCACAAGGAGCTGTTGTATTCCACACTACATCAAATATATGTTTGCCAGTAGACTTTATTAACTTATTAAATCAGCAAGAAGAAATAGCCACTTTGTTCTATTTAATTTAAAACAATAAAACTAAATAATAAAAATGTGGCTTCATAATGCAGTCTCATGTTAGATAAGAAGGTCCTTTATTCAATATTAGAATTTCTTTCAGTATTAATGGAGTTTTCCTTACATCCATATGTTTAAGTACATGACACAACATAGGGGCCTATGTGTTTGATAGCATGTGCCACATAATTAAACGTGAAAAGTCTTTGTTGATGCAACTAATAGGGTTCTGAATTTAAATACACACACGTCTAGAAAGTGAAACATACAAAATTAAAGAAAAAAGGAAACACAGTTATTTAGGTTGCATATATCATATCTGACGGTATGATAGCTTTGATAAGAACATCAAGCTTTTATTTTCATAGATTCACAGAGCTTAAAGCCCTGCCTACCCTGTTGTGTACTACAGCCATAGACTTTTTCCAGACAATTTCTGTATTAGATTCATGTTGTCCGTGTTGGGGAAATGTAAATTTATGAATTTATAAATGAGAATTTGTAAATTTAATGAAGGTCTGAGTAGTCTATTGAGCATGTCGCCCTAAGATAATGTTGAAAGCAGAATTTAAAGAATGGAGTGACATGACAAGTGATAAGAATATCCAGAACTAGTAATTTTAAATCCTCAGCTTCAAAATCTAACCTGTCCCCTAACTAACAGGTTTCTCTGTCAGCCGGTCACTTCACTGGTGTACCTGAGAGAATTTCTTGCACCTTCCTTCCTTCCAAGTCACCGACACTAGCTGCACTTGGACAGTAAAAAATTGTTTGAAGAAGAGATATTGGTCTGATCTGGCAGTTGCTTTGATATTACACTATATATATCTGGAATAATTACGTCAATTTTTAAATTCTGTTCTTGATTTATTTCACATGCAATGATTCTGATAGCCTAGAAATCCCTCCAAAAGTTCCTGGAGCTTAGCTGAAACAGGGATGAATGACGTGAGGGAAGGTTATGCGAGTCAAAGCCTGAGTTTGCACCATCAAAAAGCCTGTGATCAGAAACAAAAAAAAAAAAAAGGGGGGGGGGACTTGACTATCTGTTTGATTTTTGACACCATATCCTAGAAGTTAGTGAAGTCCCAGTCCTTCCTACTGAAACATCAACTCCTATAGCTTGAGAAAGCATCTAGAATTATATACAAGTGGCTTGGCTCTTTTGGAAAGAGAAGACCTACCTCATAATTCTCATTTCTTGAATTCATGTGAAGGCCAACAGGAGCTCTGGATACCTGGTGCCATGTCAAGGAAGTGCTCGGTTTGCTTGCTGCAACTCTGAGCTCAGGCTCTTGGGTTGTATACATGGAGGAACTTGTCAAATATTTTGTTTTGGAGCATGAATGTGTTTGTTATTCTCAAGTCTGTGACAGATTTGGAATAGCAATTTTTTGAACTGGCAAAAGCTTTCAAGAGCACCATCAGTAACAGTGTGTCAGCTTTAACAGTGAATTCAGTGTCTTCTGTCAATTTGTGAAACCCCTGTTATGCTATTTTAAATGTTTCTATGTTATTTTAGGTGTTTATTTTCTCATTTGATATAAATGTCTTGAAAATATTTGGAGGCCACGGTTCTAGCTTTTCAATTTGCACTCATGCTTTACTTAATCCACCTGTTTTTCTACCTGTGCATGTAGAAAAGGCTGGAGCAGACACAAATAAATATGAAAATACAGGTGCATTGTAGCTTTATTTGTTCTTTTCAATAAATATAGTTTTGATCAACTTTAATACTGTGTTTGATGCAATAGTTTCTCATAGCAGCTTCAGGAGCTGAGACTCCTGGTTGATGCTCCCTGTATGCTATAAAACCTGCATATGAGCTTTCTGCAAAGTTTATCGAAATGGGGCTTTGCAAATGAGATACTATTGCTCTGGAATAGTTAGGTGTTGCTATTCTTGCATTATTTTCATTTACACAAAAGCATGCACAGCTAGGAGTTAGGTCTGTTATCAAAAACTAGGGAAGGGATTTTCTACCAGTACATGGCTAATCAAAATATAAAATACAGAATACTGAAAAGGTCACCATGGCAAACAGCTGTATTGTATTTCACTGAATATATTAAGCATTTCATTTCTAATGTCTCATTCCAAAGACAAAGATTTTAATGAAACTGGAAAATGGCATGAAGCTATTTTTATCTGTGTGTGTGTTGCAAAGCAAATAGGCAGTTTCAGAGTCAGGTTGCCATTATTTATCAAGATCTTTGAGGCCACAGGAATCTAACTGGAGCCAACCACATCTTTCATAAAATGGCCAGGTATTTGACTAATTTGTCGCTTTTTTATTATTACTCGAAATAATTAACACTGGCTGCTTACAGTAGTTCGCTCTTTCCTCATGTTTGTAGTCTACTTTTCAAAAAGAAAGATGATTTCAGGAACCACAGCCCCTCTACCCAAACAGGAGGGTCACTGTTCTTTGTGGAGTTACCCGAAGTGCAGAGGGGTGATTACAAGTCTGTAATGGAACAGCTAGATGCAAAACTCAATTCCTTTCCCAGCTTCAGAACTCTATTTTTTGCTAAGTTTGCAGATGCTTGTTGAATTTTATGAGTACATTAGGAAATAAAACGGACTCGGTGATTGAAATTAAATGCCTTAAAGGATGCGCTTTTTATTTGTGCTGAGATCTCACTTAATGCAGAAGATGTCTCTCAAAATTCCTTATTAGTAGCTTGTCGTGCAAAACCATGTACCACAGCCTGTCTCAGGACAACAGGACAGTGAGCTGTCACCCTCCTACTGTGCTTTCCTGAGAGCCCCACAGCCTGTGCCCCTTGGGCCCGGATACCTCTCTGTTAAAAGAGCATTAAATATGTCACGTACCATGGGATGGGAGTATCTGCAGCAGCAGTATGTGCCTGGTAGGTCACCATGTGGAGTGGGAATGGAGCTCCTTGCTCACCTGGCCACGTGGCTGGATCCTGGGCGTGGTAGAGCTGCTGTTAAGATGGATTTGCCTTGCTTGTGTGTGCCAAGGAGGATGGAGATGTAGGCCCTGCCTTGCCCCTGGTTGTTTGCTGTGCCCAAAGGATTAGGTTAGAATCATCCATAGGTGGGAATTACATGGGGAAAAGCTTTTGGCGTAGAGTACCAGCATACTGCAGGCTTTGTTTAGCTTGTTCTTTCCTAAGAATCATTAGAGATTTGATAATATCACATTTAAATTAAAAAAAAAAAAAAAAAAAAAAAAAAAAAAGAAAAGAAAAATCATAAGAGCAAATATGTTTTGTTTTGTTGCTATATTTGTAGCCTTAGGTTGTAGATTTGTGAACAGAAAGAAGTCTGGTGAGGATAAATGTCTCTACTAGCCTGTTAAAAGTACACGTCTACAGGACACAGTTTCTTTATGCTAGGATTCAGCTGATGTGGAAGTGATCCATAGCATTCGTCAGCCTGACAAATGCTTAATTGGATAATTTGTGGGGTGAACAGGGATAAACAGGGATATTTTTGAGCAGTGATTTGACATGTTTCTAGTGTATCTACCTCTGCGCTCCTCCCCTCCCTTTAATTATGTAAGGGACTTAACTGTGTAAGAGATTTTGTTTTGAGTAGTTGTAATTAAGAGTTCAGTCAGTAGCAGCTATAGATTATTCATGAATCGTCCTTTCTCTTTTGACAGAGAGCAAATTGTGCCACCATCTCAAATCTTACAGCAAATATTTCACATTTCCAGTCCTACTGGGACAAATGCAAGAGGCAAATATTTATTTTTCTTCTAAGTCAGGAAGCAGTCGTGCTGCTGGGGAAGACGAGGTAATGACATGTGCTTCGTGCTGTTTGTCATGTCCCAAGCTCCAGGGATCCGGGTTCTGCTCACTGGGCAAAACCATCCAGCAACGGATACACCTGTAATTGTAAAGAACGAGGGATCGTTTCCAAGAAAGCTGAGTGTTTCAACAAAGCCCAGTGTAGGTAGGTGTGCTGGAATTACAAGCAGAAAACAGCAGCCGTTTTGGCTCGAGTGCTGCAGAGCACGGGCTTCCAGGATTCGGGGACCAGAGATTTCCACTCTGTTACCCCTGGGGGAAGCTGCTTTCCACTGCCTGCAGAGATCATGTGGGGGCAGTAGCATGGCCAGGCTATAGCTGTTTTTTTTGTGAAAACCCTCCAAAGCATCCCAACTAGTTTTGTATGCTCAAAAATCGTTGGTCCTTTAAAAATAAATAAACCCCAAAGAAGCCATGTTTCAGTTCATTATGTGTACTGAAAATTCCCCTTACAGTTTTTGTCTGGATATGGATCTTTTGGGGACTGTAATAACGTAAGGGCAGTGTTCCTTGTTTTTATTTTTCTGTTGTAAACTCTGGAGTCGTTATTTCTATATGTTGTTACACTGCTGGTTTATTTAACTGACATTTGGAGCAGAGAGAAGGCAGGTGCACTAATGTAGGTGGGATTATACGCTAAATACTGAAGACTGGCTGGAGTTCTGAAATTTGCCTCTCTGTGAGGTTTGATGAGCCAAAAGGCTCTTACCGAGCCTGATGAGGCTTTGTGTATATAAGGGCTTATTACCATGAAGCTGGTTAAGGACTAAGAGCACAATCTATTTAGTGTGGGGGGATATGGGCTTAATTAATTGTTTAAAATGGTTTTTGTTGTGGCTTTGCTGTATAATTATCAGTGTCTCAGACATTGGTGATTTTGAGACTTTTACTGAGGGATGTGCTATTGCTGCTACAGGACAAAAGAGGATATCTGCTTTCAGGCTTTGTTCTTTAAATAATGGTTCTATTTATTTATTCTATATTTTTTTCTTTTCCCTTCTGATTGCTTTCTCTGTTAAAGATCAATCTATAAAACGTTGCCCAACCCCAACTGTAAGCTAAAAGCTGGGGACCTGAAGGCAAAACTGAGCAATTAAAAAGAAATTTAAAGGATTTCTGAAGTTGATGATATGGTGATTTTGTTATTTGGGGAACTGTTGATACATTTTATTCAATGTGGTTGGCAACAGTAATTTGAGAAAATGCTTATTTTGCTTTGTTTTTAAGACATACGCTTATTTTAATGCTTTTTCTTTGAGTAACCTTTTGATGAATTATTGCTTATCTTTTATTTGAGTTGAGGTTTGCTGTGTTGTTCTGCTTTACCTATCCCCTGTGTCCAACCAGTTCCCTTGACATTTTCTTAATGAACCTGTTTTCTTCACACACTTATCCAGGGAATGAGTGTACTAAGTTGATACAGTGAGAAATGAGTGTTCGCTTTTCCTGCTCAGCTGATAAGATTTATATATTCACATGTGCAGGTATCGTGTGGTCTCTAACTGTACTTTGTGTTTCTCATGCATCAATATAAATGGAGGCAGACATAGTTGTGAAGTGTATCCTTTCATTTTATTTTCTATTTTGTTTCAGATAAGTGCAGCTTGAGATGATTCATTTAGGAAATGGGAAAAAATTACACTGCAAAGTATTTTCGATGCCTTTGGTGGGACAATTTTCTGAAGTTTCTTGAAAGTTCTAGATGATGTTTAAGGAAAAAAAAAAACACTTTGAATTTAATAAAAACAAGCAACACATCACCCCACAAACTCATATGACTTACACTAAATAGATGTGCTTCTTAAATATTCTTTTTCATTATGTGAGCGACAAATTCTGTAATTCACTTTGATTGCAATAGATGATCTTTGGTTAGGAAGGGAAGATGTGCACTAAGGAATATTAGAACAGATACACTATTTCCTTCATCCTGCCTGCTTCTTTGTGTGGGTTGACTTAAAGTTGTCTCTGTTCAGGGATTTTGATGTTCACTTAATATACTAATTTGTAGATTTGAGGCTTGAGATTGTTCATCTTTTCTGCCTTACTGCAGACTGTTGTTTACTTGCTTTGCTGCTAAACAGTGGCCATGCAAGTATAATGAATGCATTGATTAATCATTTCAGTGTAAATCATTTGTATTCCAAATTAAGTGCCTTGAAAAGAACCGAGAACAACTTTTTTTTTTTTTTTTTAATTGTTTCTCTTGCCAGAGCCTGAGCTGTCAGCACCCATCCATCCTACAAATCCATCAGGCACCGACTTCTTCCAACCCCATTCCTAACCACAGAAGTCAAACATCCCTCCTAGGACCTGCAACACTATCTAGATACAAAATTTATGTGTAAAGAAAATTAAGTCCCATTCTGATGTCTTTGAAGGAGAAGACCTTAGGATAACACAGAAGGAGTTTTCTTTCTTTCTTTCCATGTTGGAAGAAGCACACACAAAGCCTGTCACCTCAGTGTCAGCAACTCCCAAAAGGTCTGAAGGCTCAATACAATGTTCCCCACAGACTGGAGGAGTATTTGGGTGTTCAGCATTACAGCCCAGCACCAATTAGGTAGCTCTCACCTGCAGACAGTCTCTCCAAGAGCCTTTTTGAATTCTCCTGGAGTGCACTGTGCACTTCATCTGGGGAAACTGAGGCACAGAACAGTAAAGTGGCTATTAAAAGAGCTGGGAGTAACTCAGTTTTCTTGACTTCTTGTCCTGGGCTCTTTTCAAACTCTGCCAGACAAGTAGACCCTAAACACTAGATTCACAAATTCTTTTCAAGTCTTTTACATCAACAGTCAGTCTGAGGGGTATGAGAATTGGGCCTTCGTATCATCTCAAACCTGTTTGTTTGGGTTTGTTAGGTCTCAGAGCACAGTAAAGGCAAATGAGATAGTGGCTTTCTTAGAAATCACTATTTCACCCAACAAAATGTTTCTCTACAGTAGCAAAGAGCAGGTTTTATTTCTGCCAAAACCTCTGCAACCAAATGGACAAAATTTATCTGTAGCTTGGCAGCCAATATGCATTATCCTCAGGTTCCTTGCTAAACTATTAAAATTAATCAGGTGGCAAACTTTCATTATGCCAGCTCTAATAAACAAGAAATCCAGGCTCCTAGCACTGGAAACATCAGTAAATAGAGCAGTACAATGAAGTGTCTGAGGAAACTCTCCAAAAGCTAGTCAAATCAAATTAAATTATGCATATACCAAACTATTTATTTTTATATCAAATCTTTCTTACAAAAGTAGCACAACCTATTATATGCTATATAATAAAGAGCAAATGCCACCAGCTTGGGGATGAGACTGCTCTGTGTACCCCTTTGGCAGTTCCATCAGCATTGATGGTGATGTGGGAATCAGCATCTATGGGTAAATTATAAGGAAGTTAGGCTCAGAGAACATGCTTTTCTTATTAGATAAAGAAGGCTAAATAAGGCCTTTGCCTAGGAATAGATTGCAATTTGACACAAGAGTCAGGAAAATGCAAGCAAAATTAATCAGTCAGCAAGAAGAGATGCATTCAGGGCATTGTTTAAAATAATAGAGTTTAGGTATTGCTCTCACAAGGTTCTCAGGTCAAATAGGTCTGGAATGAGGATAGAAAAGCTGAAACTCTGGCACTTAGAATCTGTTAGGAGCGCACAGCACCAAAAGATCAGCGAATTACTCAAGTACTGGATGGAGCCCGTATTAGTTTAGCATCAAGGAATGGAAGAGAATGAATCAGAAAGCATGAAGCTAATAAGAGACCTTGAGGTGCTGTTGACTTTAAGTGCCTGAAAGTTTACAGGAACCTCTTTGAGAAGTATGACTGCATCTATAAAGCAAGAGAAATAATAGGCTGTAGTTTCTCAAGGAGCAAGGTAAGCCAAGCAGAATTTTATGTTTGTATATGGACATCTAACCTCCTCAGGCTTTTCTGAAATTTCTGGGGAAAAAACTACTCAGGTTTCTGAGACCCCTGGATTTAACCAAAGTGCCCAACAAAGAAAATACTCTGAAAAGCTGAGAAAAAAAAAAAAAAAAAAAAAAAAGCTGGGTACTTCCTGATGCTCAGTCAGGGGAAACTCAGTATAATAGGGATTTTTACAATAAGGATTTTTCTGTGTCAGTCTGGCAAATTTTTCCAAAGGTGGTAGACTGAGAAGCAATGCATTTGTTTCTGGCATGCCTCTGAGGAAACTCATCTGTGTATGTGCCAGGCAGCCAATATCCACATGGTGGATTCAGGCAGTCCTGGCACCACCGCCAAATCCAAAAGAAGAGATCTGCAACACAGCGCTGGAGAGATTTGTTCACTAAATTGAGATTAGGCTCAACAGCTGCAAAGTCTTTGTGGCTGGCACTTGGGGAATTAGCAACTTGCTGCAGATGAGGGCTCTCACCTGGCAAATTAATTTCCAGTTTTAAATGGATCCACCCTGCCTACTGCCTGAGTCTGGCTGTTGTGTGGGTCCCAGCACTACCTGCAGGTAGGTACTGTTTTGGTGCTGCCTATGCAGACTGCTTTGGAAATGAGGCAGAAGCTGCCTTCTTGTTTATTTAATAAATGAAACTTTTAGGCACCAGTGGGTGCATTTATTCTGTTTTTCTTGGCACTTGCACATTTATTTAACCATGCTCCTCCCTTAGCATGAGCGTTGATGGAAGGTGGCAATTACATTAATCATCTGTGCTGTCACCCCTTGTTTTGAATCTGCTCAGGGTAAGTGCTCTTCCCAAAATTCTGTGCAATCTGTTCCTGCACACGGAGAATGTTTACCCAGCAATGCAGGACCACCTCCAAAGCAATCTGTGAATTTAGTAAAGTCACCCACAAAGAACAAGAAATAGATATTTTTATGTATGGGACTGGTAGCCAACACTTTCAGAAAACTAGTCTAATAAAAATTTTCTTTGGTTTTGGGAAAGTTTATTTATTTGTTTTCCTTGAAGTTGCCTTGGTTGTTGTACATGATGAGAGAGCCTTTGGGTTTAATGCAAGGCTGTCCATTGCATTCAGAGTACAATTTCACATGTCAGTAGCTCATGGAGGGGTTTAAAGTTGGTGGCTTTTTAGGATTGGGGGGGGGGGGGGGGGGGGGGGTTTTTTTTTTTTTTCTTCCCAAAATACAGACTAGATATTTTGTGTTATTTGCGAAGGAGATTCTGACAGATTGGGTAGAAGATCAGCCAGTCATAAAGTGACAAATTTGATGATTAAGGTAGTTGAATTTGGTTTTGGTTTGGACATTAAACAAATGGAATGACTCATACTAAAAGAGGACTGACTGCTCTGCAAAGTGTGCGTGGTAGAAAAGGCTGCACTTCATCTTGCACAATGTGCTGAGCATATCAACAGCCCAGGCTGATAATCAGCTGGTGTGGTGGCTTAGGAGGAATCTAGTGAGGAGGAAAAACCTATAATGCCCTTATCTATTGGTGCCTGGGCCTCTGCTCAGAAAGTTTTGTAAACCTGCCTTGTGGGGCAGACAGAGGAAATAGTACCCTGTAAAAATTTTGTGTGTCCTAGAGAGTATTCTGCTCGGGGATGACAAAATGGGATACAGAGAGTTGTGAGTGGCTTCAGGGAAAGGGAAAGCATTTGAGCTTCCCCTTCAACTGCTATGGTGGGATTTTAGCTGACAGTGGAGAGCCAGTATCCACAAAAATGTCACAGTCAGGTCTGTATAGGGAGAGAGGGATACTATTATTATTATTTTGCATATATGTGTCTTTTGGGAAAACACAGTAGAGAAATATTGGTGGATCCACCATTAAGATGTTCAGGTCCTGCAATTTCAGGCATCAATTTAATCAGGCTGATTGGAGTTAACATGCTAGTCTGAAATGAGATAATACGTGGTTCCTAAGAAGGAAACGCTGGCAGACTGGAAGAAGCTGGATGGTTTTCTGGCAACGTCTTTTTATATTTCTGATGTAGGAGGCAGGGTAACCAACAGAGAGCCCCCTGCCAAGCCTGCTCTTCCTCTGATGAAACCCCGGGAGCTTGGCCCTCCAGTACAAAGCAGCACTCATTTGGTTGGCTGCCAGTCAGCAGGGTCTGAGTTGGGCTCTGGTTTCTGAGAGTCAGTTATGCTGTACCAAGTCCCAAGCAGAAGTTCGATCCGGGCAATGAAATACAATTTGCTTGCAGAAAAAAAACCACGATGTTGGAGAACTGAATCAATACAGACACCCATTCAACCTTGGGCAAGACTTGTCAAATCTCATAACTTAAGCAACTTCGGGTCTGCATGAGAGTCTGGCAGAGAAAAACACTGGAGTAGGAAGCAAGGCAGATGGTTTGGCTTTATATCAGGTGTGTCCCACCAGCACCATGTCCTGCTACATACCAGCTCTTAGGTGCTGGGTTATATTCACTGTGCAGTGTAGCACAGTGACTGGGAAGATGACTGAATACTGAACGATGACTTGGGAGAAATAAATTTGATTTGTGGCTTTACCACAGGCTTCCCATTGAGTAGGCAGCTTTGAATGTTACTTACATGCTCTATGCTCTGTGCCTCAGCTGTGAGTGCCATGCAATTAAAACTTGAGCTGCTCAGCTGGAAGAGTGGTGGTACCTTGAAACACAAGATAACCATTAATTTCTTCTCTTTGTACAGGAATCACAAAGCCCAGCCCTGAAGTGCTATTTTTATTGTGGTATTATCAAGCTGCCAACCAAGAATGAAGACCCAATATAGTGGGAACAACACAGTGGGAGAATAAGACTCTCTTTTCCCTAAGGTATTTGTTACTTTAAAGGCTCATCTAAAGCAGAAACTTATTCTGGTATCAGATAAAGGATAAATAAAACTGCGTAAACCAGTACAGCATCATGGGGATCCTCTGATGCCAGATTAAGAGCAACTTCTTTTTTCTTGTATTTTTTAGTTTGTTTTCAATTATTACACTTTTTTTATAGGACTGCTATCAATGAAATAGTTTAGACTGGCATGATTTACTTCCATAAACCCAAATGTATGGAGTATTCTCTTCATCTCTTAAATTTCAGTGTGTTGTGCAGCTGTTCTCTGCTATTATATATATGTGTGTGTGTGTGTATGTACACATGTGTATATATGTACACACACACTCTATATCCTTCCAGAGCTGGCTGTATTTTACCCATGAGCAAAATGATTCCATAAACCATGCTCTGTAAAGAACCTGAAAGCCTTTCAAATGACACATGCTCCATCAGTGAATGGCAAATTGTTATGGTGGGTTTTTGTGATACATGAGAGAATGACATGATGAATCTTTACAGAACAGGGATAGAAGGGCAGGAGGCAGGTGGCATTGAAATGGCTCCCAGGGAACAGAGGGGACAGACGGATTCTCCCATGATGTAAAATCCAACAAATTCATTAAAAAGTTACTTTAGTCAAAGATCTGACCCATAAGCTGCTTCTCATACTATAACTGACATAGTAGCTATTAGCTCAACCTGTTTAACAAATATTCATCTTTATGATAAGCAGTTTGAGCTTCTTCTGTATTTTAATAAATGTATGATATGATTTAAAACATGGATTTAATTAACAGGGAGAAATCACATAGTTTCTTTGTTAGTATAAGGATGTTGTGTCCAACCTAGTTCTGTGTATATTAGGAAGGAAATAGGTAGGGAGGACTGTAATGCAGTAGCCAGCTTTTAATATACTATGAACTGCTTATAGGGTGAGAGCCATTCGTTCTAGTGATTTTCTCATCATTTACATATTCAGTTGCATCTGCTTCTAAATAAAACTCACAAACTGATCTTAATTATTTCTAAGCCTATAACTATAAGGGGTATATTTTAAAAAAGCAAACCCATCTGACTTAAATCAGTACATTAAATAGTAGCATTTTAATTAACTCAGAAATATTTTCTCTTATTTATTGTGATTTATTTTTCCTCTCTTACCTAGCTCTTAAAAGCAGAGTGTTATGGGTTCCCCATGGAATTCTGTTACTATAGTGAAGGTTTTCACTGAAGTTTGAACAGACAAACCCTTGAGGGTATTGAAAAGTTTTCTGCCAAAAATTAAGTATTTCCAGGATTAATGGAACATCCATTCCAGTGATTTGTTATATGCTATTCACAGTGTTTTAATGCCTCAGCAACTTGATTCAAACTTTCAAGTGTCTGTAGAGCTGTGTTCAAGATATTTCTGCAATGCTCGTTTCATTTCACAGAGCAATTCTATTCAAATAAACAGTATACACAATTAGGGAGCTTTATTTCTCTGAGATGTATCTACAGGACATAATCCTGAGGGAAGGGAAATTCTCAGCTCCTATAGACTTATGTTGCTTCCAGGTAGCAACAGCGACATCTGACAGACAGCAAAAGTGAGAATGATTCAGGAAGTTGGAATACAAACAATTCTCAAATTCCATCACGTAGTTGACTCAAGATAGTTAATAAAGCACCAGGGAAGACTTCTGGGATTATGATCCTCGCATGGGAGGAGATAATAAGAAAACAGTGACATCTGTGCAGTTCCATTAGGCAAATTCTTGGAATTTCATTAATGGAGCTTTAATGAGCAGAAGACATCTTGTCAAGGCTGATCTGTGTCTCTGGAACCTGGATATCAGCAGTTTATGATGGCCCTAATCTTCATCCTCCGAAGTCAATGGCATTGTAATCATCACTTATTTCCTGCACTTCTCATGTAAAGTAAGTCTGTTTGTACTTTATACAAGAATTAAGGGCTTATGAGAAGTCTTGGGCTGACAGCCCTAGAGACTGAAATTCTGTTTATTCATGGAGCAGGCTGAGCTTAACTGAGAGTAGTTCTGCCACTTCATCTCACCCTCTTGGGCTGGGACTCTCTCTGTAGGCAGGAAGATACCTCAGCAGCAATTTCCACTCTCTTCTGGTTTCCCCCAGAAGTGCTAAGGGAGACTTCTAGCTACTGAGCACTGCTATGTTTTCTGGGCTACAGACAAGGGCAGAAATAAAAGAACTTCTAAATTTTATTTCTGAGTATGCGTTTTACTTGTCAGCAAGAAGAGTGCATTACTTTTGTTATGGATATTTGGTCCTGTTCGGACAAATTTTCTCTGTCTGCATGCGAAGTTGAATTTTAAAGAGCCAGGTTTGCAGACCACTGAAGAGCCCTCAATGGTAATGGATTTCTGTTGCAACCAGCGAAGGGCACACTGGAACAATGACCTCTGGGTGAGAGGTTCAATATCCTCTTACCAAACCTCGGAGTCCTCCAGTCATATTGATGGATTTCTTTCCACGTTGCTTGGATATTAACCGTATACTAGAGAAGAAAAACCAAAGCCATAATCTGTGAGGCAAGAAACGTCTTTTAAGAAAAACAGAAAAGTGTTAATAATTTTTTATTAATATTTTGAAATAATAATAGTTCCATGGAGCTGTAAAAGAGGCAATGCACAGAATATTAAAAATCTTAACAGTTTTAAAGTGAGAATTTTAAATATCCTTGGGGAAACTGATGAAGTTTGGTGGTTATTTAGAGTTTGTACTGTGTGGTATGAGGATGTCAGTTCAAACACAAGTAAAAGGTAGATGCCTTAGTCCAAAAATCATTCATTCACTGGTAATTTGCTCTGTGACAGAATAAAATGTGAGGATTTTTTTAATAGGATTAAAATAATATTTCAGAATGGATACATCTTGGATTTTATGAGCTGCAATAAATGCAATTGAAGCTGTAACATTCATTTGGAAGCATGTGTACATGCGTTTAGGAGGCAGAATTTGGCATCAGTTTATATCTGGGTCGATACAGTCATCTTCCCTGGGTTTCACCTCTGATTGGTAGCACTTCAAGGAGCTGGGAGGGATTTCTTTCTGTGAAACAGAATTGCATAGGAAGAGTGGAACACGTTGGAGGATTAATATCAGGTATTGCCTGTTCTAATTGCATCACACACCAGTGCTTGCTCTAGGGAGAGAGGCTCATCCAAATAAATGAGTCCACATCTTGGCCACAGTATTCAGGTAGTATATTTGAAATTTGCCATTTAACACCTGGCGTCATAAGATCCTTATTTTAATGAAAAGTTTGAGGTATTACATGAACAATATTTATACATAAGCCATTTTCTCCTATGTTTCTCAAAACGTACTGAATAAATGCTGGTATCTCTTCCTAGAACTTGAGCCTAAAAAAGAATGAGATCCCTCTGTTGCTCCTAGGTAATGGAGTTATTTTTTCAATGTCAGTGATAGGGACTAGTATTTCTGGCATGCTGACAGACAATAATAAAGGTCATAACACTTGCTGTCTCCAAACTCCCAGTGACTTGAATGGGAGTTTCAAGTGCACAGTATTGAACCGAAGAATTATGGCTTGAGAGAAGCGTGTCTGCTAATAGTAATTTCTGATAAACACCAGGTGAAAAAAAACCTCTAACGCTTCTGAAGAAAAGGAGAAGAGGGAGAGTGGAAGCTGTGCGCAATTTCTTCATTTCTGCTAATAATATTTAATCCTTGCACTGTGTTTTATCTGTGGACTTCGGATAATAAAGATGCAAGTACCACAGAATAATTTTAGGCACAGAAAAATGAGTTGATTAATCCAAGTCCTTTGATAGATACAGGAACTATTTCTCCAGCTTCTAGACTCTTGTATAGCCCCAAGAGAAAGGCAAGGATTTCAATGCTTCCTGTGCTAATTTCTGTATAATTAAACTAAACTATTTTCTGATGGTGTGAATTTTTGAAAACTTTGTTGTAGTGATTTTGTTCAGGTAAGTAAAAACATTTTCAAATTGTTTTTATTTTTATATATATACACACATACTTATACACACAAAAAAAATGCCATTTTATTTTTTTCTAGTGAGCCATATTTTGTTCCAAGTTAGTTAATGAATAATTGTTGATAAATATGGCAATCTTATCTGATGTGTCTAAGGCAGGACCAGGTGGACGGTGGGGCTAATGTGCAGTACAATTAAATTATATTTAACAAAGCCCCTTGGAGTTGCAGCCTTTATGGATGGATGACAATGGCTTGAAGATCTGCACAAGTTGATTCAGATAGTTAGTTTGTGTAGGAAAAACTCTAGGATAGGTACAAATGTTATTATGTAGCTGATGTAATCAAGCATAGCTTGCTTTCTACTCAAAAACCATACTTTCAAAGTTGGCTGTCAGTGTTTTTCCAGGTTCCAGTTGTTTGTCACTGAATGCCATTTATTGCAGAAAACATGATTGTTTTCTCAGTATTTTGACAAGAAACACAGGGGAACTGTGAGTAAAGCTTCTAAAATATTCCCAGTTTTCATCTTGCTCTGTCATAGAATGACTCGAAGGCTCCCATCCTTCCTCTTCTCTTCAATCCATTGGGCTCCACCTTACTCCCAAGATCCTGGACAAAGGGAAACCAGTGAGGCTTGGCTAACCTGGGGATGGAAAACAGAAGATGCAAGGGGAGTACATACACCTTCAAAACTGTGAACCAAGCCTTATTTCAACTCTCCGAGTATCGGCAGAAAGGTGGAGAGAAGTAAAAGCACAGCCTATGGTTTCAAGTTGTATTTATCCACTGGAAATGGAGAAGACACTAGATGGGATGTATATGAGATATTTAATAGATGCTAATAGAAGATACTGCGTGATACCTGACATAAGTTCTGGGTTTCTCTATGTAAGTTGTGTTAGAGACTGGACTGTGTACCACAGTACTTATTTCTTTTTTCTGATATACACAGTTAGCTACCTAAACCGCTGTCAAGTGGGTGCAGGATTGAAAACGCTCCTATTTATACAAATAACCAAAAGCTTTGTGGCCAGGGAGAGAGAAAATCAGCTTACGCTAATTATCAGAAGCCAGCAAGGTAAGGCTTGCAGAAGGTAAATCTGTATGTCTGCTGCTGTAGAAATTAGTGCTTGTGGGGAACCTTTTAAAACCAATTTTCTCTGCTTTCTCTTGCATGCAGTATAATGGGAACTCTGTTTTCAACAAGCAGAAGAGTTTGTAGAAAAAGATAATAAATTTAGTCATTTTCTATTTCATGGCATTATTATACATGTTTTATGATGACTGTACAATGTTTGCCTACCTAGCTCTTCCTCTGTCTTAGAGTGATTAATCTTTTTTATTCCTGGTTGTAAATTGGTTTGTTTCTTTGGGCTCTTGTTTTGTCAAAGGGATGTTTTGACACACTGCTGAGCTAAGTGAGATTATCCCAATTACATTTGACTGATAATATTTGTTGTCTGTTGCCTTCCATGTGAGTAACTGCACGGAATAAAATGCTGCCTTTCATTTCTGTGTGATCTTGCTTTACACATAGGCAATTTGTACGCAAATTATGATCTTTAATGAAAGAGATTAATTATGAAAATCAGTGACTAAGGCCTGAGATCAACCAGGGGTTTAAACACCCTAATCACTAAGAACAGGAACAGTCAGTGCCAATATGGGACTGTGGTATTCAGCTCCCTTTTCTTCCTGTGCCTATGAGTGGTCTCTGGGAAGTCCTCAAACTCTGCCTCAGAAGGCACATTTCAGGATTGAAAAGTGACTTCTCTGGGGAGAGTGAACCTTCCTTAATTCTTGGATAACGCTTGCTTAATGGGGAATGCGTGAAAATAAACTGAATTGTAGTTTTAAACTGACAGCAAAAGTGCTGCAGACATACAGAAAAAAATTTCCTGGTTAAGTTCGGACTCTTCTGAGAGTGATCCAGGTCATCTGTTTGGCTTCACCAGTCTGGTAGACAGACCTGTAGTGTCAGTTCCTAACCTGAAAATATGCTTTTTCAGGATTAGACAGCTAATTTGTAGACCTCCCTAGGATAGGGAGGATGTTGAAGACTAATTTATTATATCTCTATTAGCTTTTTCTAAATGAGAGCACAATTAAAAAAGTGGTATTATTTTTAGAAAGTTATTGCTAACTGTTCTTTTCAGCAATCAGATTTTCCATTTTCATATTGTTGTGACATCTCCTATCAGGGTATGGCAGTTGCATGAATTAAGTTAAGTGCTGTTGTTCAGCTTGATTACAAGGAAACTGAAATATGCTCCTCATGGGTATTATCTGTCATATTGCTAAATACAAAACCAGCGTACAGCTCTGCTTCATTCTGCAAAAGCCTTGCTTGCCACGCTCTGAACATTCTTTTGTGAGGTTCTGAATGTCTTGCTACTGCCAATGTCCTCTTATTCCAGTATCTTGTGGTGTTGGACCTTATGGCTGAACTACACGTGGATGATCTGATATCCTGCTGGAGAAAGTAACAATCTGGGACTCGTGCTAAAAGAAAGCTTTTTGGCTATCAACTGTTGCAGTGTTGGAGACAAATCTCTCAACCACAGCTGTGCATGATGGCAGGGGAATGTGTAAATATTTTTACTTCTAGTATTCTTCAGTAGTAGACGTTATTTCAATGCTTTTAACATGACAGAGCCCCCAGCAGTTTAGGGGTCCATCGCATTTTCAACCTAGAAGACAAATAAGATGGAGACAGCAAAGCTGTTATTCCCTTTGATCAAATAGGAATTTGAAGAAGAGGGGAATTAAACGACTTGGTAGAAGTCATGTGCTGGATCTGCAGCAGAACTAGGAGTTTAAACCTGTACCTATGAAGTACAAGACATCATGTCTTTTCTTTGTTTTTTCCTCTTATTAACTGTAGCAGAGAGCTGGAAATTCTTTGCAAACAACCAAAAAATAGTTATGTCTTTTAAATAAACCAGACATTTTTGTTCTATCTCTTAAAAATAATAATAATAATATGGAATCATTGTTACTTAAATTTGGTAGTTTTCTATAACATCCATGGGTTAGGATGCCAACAGGGTACATCAGCCATCCAAGTATTAGTATTGGAAGTGTCTGATGATGGGAAATGGATTGCTGTCCTACAACACATGGATTTTGTTGTGTTTTGGATTTCTGAGATTGCTAAGGTCTTTCACAGGAACACTCTTCAAATACTCTAATCCAGCCCCTTCAAACATGGAAATGACTTTTGTGTTTTACCTGAGGAGGATGCAGGAAGTGTAACTCATAGCCTCTTGACATCTGCAGGCAGATGTTCCCCTCTCAGCTGTAAAACACAACATATTCATAACCCAGGTGCCAAAACAGAGCAAAACTTCTATAATCAATAATTCCATTTATGCCCCCAAAGTCACAGGCCTCACCTTTGTGAAGCACTTGGCGGTGATTAAAAATATTAAGATTAAAGTACTGTGATTAAGTCTTTTAATGTTCCAAGTTTCTTCAGAAGTTTTGCAGAATTGTTTTCTTTCTGTCCTCCTTGTGTCATCTTTAACATGGCCTGTATGCTCATGCCTTCTGTGCATTGTTTATTTAATACCTGTCCTCGTTTCACTTCTATGACTGAAGAGTCTATTTTAAGCCTCCCAGAATCTTTTCTCCAACTGGTTAGAGCCATGTTATTTTGCGTGCCCTACTTTGAAAACATGTGCCTCAAGAATGACTCAGGGTCTTGAGGAGATATAACATGGAGGCATAATAGTCCCCCTCAGACTGAGAAAATTGGCTGCTCTCAACTGTAAAAGCATGCTTTTGTTTTCCAGCTCATACAGAACGTATGTGCAAGCACTGGCTAGCCTTACATTTTAAAAGAAAAATTGCACCGTCAAAATGTTTAGCTGTTTGTGACAACCTCCACCACCTGCTTTATAAAAGATCTTTACATCAAAGAGCGTGTAAGGCCAAAACAACAGAGAATTGATTCTTTAAATTCTAGATCTCTGCTTTGAATATATTTTCCTCTTTAATTCCTTCCTTTCCTTCCCCAGTGACCCAGTCATGATTTCACATTGTCCCCCTGGTCACGCGCTCCTGATAACATGGGCATCGTCTGGCTTTCAGGGTAGGACTGAGACCTGAACTGCGGCTGACTTTTATGTAAGTGCTGACTAAATTAGTTGACCCAGGCTGAGGTACTCAGAAAATAAGGCAGTGTATGTGACATACGTAATAAAAAGAGATTTTTGTCTCCTAAATGATAGGATTCCAGGAAATGAAAATTTCATTGCGACCTGATTAGAAGCCTACTTTCTATTTAAAGAAGTTGTAATTCAAACAAGCTTTGAAATGAATAAAGAATTTCGTACTTTGAATTTTCTGTGTGAAGGGCTTTCCATTTCAGCTGTGTATGGTTAATAATACCTGGACAGAAAGCCTCTATGCGGTCACATTCAGGGGCTGATGGCGACTTTGCAATCGAATCCTTAGCAAAGGGCAGAAAGGTTTGTAATTCAGCCCTTGAGGAAGTGAGCGAAGTCACTCTCACCTTGTGCCTCTGCTGTCCATGTGAAAAAGGAGGGAGTAGCTGCAGCAAGTTGTTGCTTCCTTGGGGTGTGTGTGTGCGCCCTGTGCCTGTTGGTCAGGGGATGGAGCAAGGAACTTGAAGCTGTACCTGAGTGCCTCTCAGCACGTTTATCTTCAAAATGTCCCTTGGAGGTGGAATAGTGGTTTTGTTCCCACTTCCCACACAGGCTGCAGGGTGATCTGCACCCTGTGGGCTCTGTGGAGCAGTACTTGAGGCAGCTGAGTGCCAGAGGCAGTGTGCCTGCCTCACTTCAGCCCTTCTTCAGAGGAGCAGGGCATGCTAACCTAGGCAGAACTTCACAATTGTTACTGGTGCTTTTTAGGTGTCTGCTGCCTGCTGCTTACACTGTGATTGACAAAATCTCACTTCAAGTCAGTGCCCATGTGTGAAACTCAGTCACTTCCCCGGCTCCCTGATGGGTATGTGAACATCAGAGCATCCTCCTGGCCCTCTTGTCCAGGTGTGGGCTTGCAGCCAGGGAGTGTTTCTATGGAAGCTGTTTCTTTCTCCTTGCACGAATTAAGTCTCAGTCCCGATACTTATGTCAAAAAGTCCTCATGCAGTAGCAGTCACTTTGTAGGTTGTGAGTTGCAGTTCGTCTTAGCTTGAGTACTGGATTTTCATATAGTATTAAGTAGGAACCTAATGTTGGTGCCTTTTCAACAAGTGACTTAAAAGTCTGATGTTAGCTATTCTAAGGAATAAACTGTGTCTCCTTTTGAAAACATCTAGTGTATTTATTTAATATTGACCTATAATCTTAGAAATGACTAGTCCTTCTACATGGTTAACTTGACAACTTAGAAGAACTTTCAGAAACAGCAAAGTACTTACTCTGTAAACCAGCATTTTCTAAAGTGGCAAAAGATGGGTTCCTAGATCATTTCAAAAAAACTTTTAAAAAGCTAGCTGAAGATCCTCAGAAGTTTAGGAGTGTTTCTACAAATGCACTGTTTTCAAGCTGAAAAAGAATCCAACTGCTTAAAGGAATGAATTACAGCTATTAGCTAGCTTCAGAAAACATTACAAAGGGTGAAATAAAGTATTTTATAATAAACAGCATCATTTCTTATCCAGTCATAGTTATTTATTTTATAAAAGATGTCCTTGGTGTGGCAAAGAAACTAATGGATTGACTTATGTATTTTTAGACTGCACCCTGTGCTATAGTAGTTTTAAGAGAAGCTACTAAAGAAGGAAGAGGAGATGAGAAAACTCTTAAGCCAAGAAATGAATCCAATGCATTAGTTTAACTAAACATGCCTTCAGGCTTTTTTTTTTTCTTTTTCCCACAGGAGTAGGTAATCAAGGTATTCTGCTATGAAAAGTGCTTTGTTTCAAAAAGAAAGAAGAGAAAAAAATCACTAGGGAGAGCATTAAACTTCTGCTTGACATATGAAGGTTTCAAGGCAAGTGATAGGCAAAATTTATGTGATTAATATTCTTGCTTTCATGCTGCACTCTCTGTCCTGTGACCAAAAAATTGGAGTACATTTTACACACCATTATGCAGTAACATAAGAACAGGGTCTACTTTTATTTTTTCTTGAAAGCTCGTCTAGCCACTGTTTGCATTTTTTATTCCTTTTATGTACTGCTGTGGAACATTAAAATACACCATATTCCCTTCAGAGTTGTATAAATACTGAAGGTTAAATTGTACAAATGGTCTGTGTCTAAACACTTGATATCAAATCTATGCAGCTTACTGAGGAAGATGCTTTAGAGAACCAAATAAATCTCTTAGTGTTCATGTGCATATGTATATTGATACAGGTGTATTGTGTCCTTATCCTAGCCTTCCTGTAGTAAGAAAGAACTCTGTACTTCCTACAGCAAGGAACAAGTTTTGCAAAATGACAAGGAATCAAGATCCATAAAAGTTTGACTTTCTCATCAATGCACTTTGTTCACAATCTGCAAACTTGATTTTAGAAAATGTCTTCCATTAACTGCAGGAGAAAGTTTATATTGCAGCCATTGTGAAGAGCATAGAGTAATGGTAAACATAATGAGTTGATTTCCATTCTGTTCAAGAAAGAAATCCAAAGATTTATTGTTACCTGAGTTACAAAAGTATTCCTCAAAACTTTTTCTCAGTGGAAAATAACATGGGGAATATGCTCTTTAACAGTTAAAATGCTGTCCTACTGCAGGACAGCATTTTGACTGCTTCATTATTACTATTTTTAAATAAAGAATTGCATATAGAAGCATTAAAAGAATAAAATTTATCTCAGTATTGGGATCTGGTTAACAATTTTGATTTATAAAAATGTTGATTTCAATGTTGTTAATAAATTGTGGGTAAAACTAACTGATTTCAGATGTTTTACAAAGTAGTATGTATACTCTTTATAAAAACAAGCAACTTTTTCAAAATACTAATAACTGTGAACCAAATCTGAACTTAAAATTATTTACTTCACTTGTCTATGGATCATTGCTAACCGTTGACTTGCAATACACTAGCAGATGAAACCCACCTAATGCAATAATTCATATATTCTAAAAATAAAGTTACATTTTAACTTGACTGAGTTTTAATCAGTTCTTGTTACTAGATCGGGAGTAAAAAGGAGCCTAACAAGTGTTTTGGAATCTCTCTGCCTTTAAGTGGAGCTCTCAGAACCATGCAGCAGCTCCTGGAGGGATTCCTTTTTATCTCATTCGGAATTACATTAAGGGTGTGTACGTGCATTCAGAGCTCTTGGAAATGTGATGCTTACTATCCAAAACCTACTGCAAGTTATTAGCAACAAAAGACATTCTCTCTTCAGGTAAAATATGTAGTATCCATATCCTGTAATTCGGGATTTGGCCTCTCATTTGAACCAGAATCAAATCACTCTAATTGCAAGAAGCAGTTTGCTACAGGACAAGAACTGTAAAATTCAGTATTTTTTGTATTTCTGAGTTGTTGATTCAGTTTGTCTGCACAAACAAGCCCAAGAATTCAGATTGCAATTGTCAAAACACAAAAGCATTTCAGTATCTCATAGTGTTAAGCAGGAAAGGGTTTTCAGATTTGGTTCGAGATGGGCCCTTAAGGCCTTTGGACTGGGCCTGTTTTCTCATTGTGAACTCCAACAATGCAGATGTTGGATTGTGGTGCTGCTATTTGAAAGAACAAGAGAAACAGAATTGATTGTACTTAATTTCAAAACCAGGGATGAGGATAAAAGTAGATATTGAAGTTATTCAGTGCTCTTGGTAAGGTTTCAGGGGGAATCACCTTCTTCCCTCCTAGTAACAAGGCAGACTCAGGCACGCTATTCCGTTTCATATATGAGTTTAGCATGACACCAAAAACATCCAAAAAACCACAACACATCTATGATTTATTTAGCTGAGATCAAAGATATACAGCTGCAAAGACTCTAATTAAAATTTGATGATGCAGCAGGCAGGCTACATCTATTATTTAATTTGGAGGTTGTGATCTTACACAAAATTAGCTGCCAGATTTCACTTGCACTCTTGGGCTACAAATACACTTGTACTCAATCATTTTGATATGAGGTTGAATAGCCAAAATTTCACAACAGATCCTCACATGTCCTATGTGGAATTTATTGTCAGGAAGGGAGCTAATAAATTCCAGCTTTGGACCAGCTCAGATCCATTTCTGATGACATGTTGCTTAGCACTAGCGCAGTTCAACTTGTTTTGCTCCAAGGACCAAAACTAGTGTATTTTGAAAACATGGCTGATTACTGAGGCATGTTCACAGTGGACTCAGACACAGCTTTTGACCTTCTCAAACTATTTAATGAGTTTCTGAAATAAGCTTTAGAAAACTTTTTTAGAAAAAGTTCTAGCTTACTGAATAATTCTAGCTGTTTATTTCATGAAAAAGAGCAGCATAGAGGTCCACAGTCTAATTAACACTCTTTTGTTTTTCTCCTTTTTCTTCTTTAGAATAAGAGAAAACATTCCTCTCCATAATCTCATGATAGAAGGCCAGGTAAGAAATTACTAAAATAATGAATTTTCATGGAAAATTGTTACAAATCAGTCACATTATGCATAGCATTCCCTTGTAAAAACAAGGTGGCCTTGAATTTTGGCTAACCTTGTACCAAATCAACAAACAGCCCTGGAGATTAACATCCTTTTACCAGTAAGTATGATTTCTACGTGTGGGTGGTGTGTGTTCTTCTGAGCAAGGTTTGACTTTAGCTGTTAACCAGTTAATTTCAGTAAGTGATAATGAAGCAAAGGTAGAAGCTGGTGCAAAAAGCCCAACTCTGATCCACGGGCAGCCAGCTCTGTGGAACGGGACCATCCATTCTCCCTCTAGCCTTGCACTCCAAGTCAAGCATGTGCTAATTGGTCCCATTTCTCAATCTTGCTGTGTGCCTGTCTTCAGAATTATTATAGTTTCTCTCTACCTTGCTTTGTGTCCATCTTTAGAATTACTATAGTTTTTACATCAACAGTGGAATTTTATCTGAAGTTATAGACTGGCAATTTTAGTTGGTTATCTGTTCCACTGGAGATTTAAGCTAAGTTCTTTTATACTATAAAGCAGCACTCACATGGCTGGGCACTTCTTTTAGCTTAGAAATGGCCATCATTAGCTGTGAGAAAGGTAGCTTCTGCTTCTTAGCTGAAATTGATGTCTGTCTACAGGAGTATTCCTAGTTCACTTATTTGTGCTATTGTGTGAGAACACTCAGATGCTGCTATATAACCCAGCTCTGCATCTTTCGGGGTGTGAGAATGGAAAAAAATCTTGCCTGTCCTAATTTCAACTTCAGACCTGTACTTATTTCTCTGCAGCCAGGACAGGGATAGTGATGACTACAGAGAAAGTGTAGTGGGACTCTGCTGTTTGGCTCTGAGGTTTAGGGAGGAGAACAAAAGTAGGCTGAGAAATATTGATCTCACTTTCTTTAATGCCTTTACTGTTTGGTCTGGGAATTTGTTGTGAAATACAGAAGATGTCACTTGCAGAATCCACAGGGTTTACTTGAGATCTGGTACCTTCGCTAAGTGCATCAAGGGAGTCTGAGAGAATGGCTGTCCTTCATTACTTGCTGAGATACTCCTCCATAAATCTCATTTCTTTTATGACTGCTGAATGTGTTTGTACTTCTCTTTTTTTGAAGGTACCCAGTGGCCTAATTTTGGCTTTCTTCAGCTAAAAACCAATCCAAAATCAACCCCAGATGCTAAGATGACTTTTTTTTATATTGTTTTTATTTTTATTTTAACAAATAAAGTAGAAAGAAAGTTCTCTTTGCTGTTATGGTTTTGAGGAGGATTTTGCTGTTTGGCAGGCTATTTCCATGTGAGTTTAACGCTGTTGAAATATGATGCAAATGACTGAAATAAGAGATTTTAATAATGTAGAGTGGGCCTAAAACAATGCATATTTTTGATTACTGGGCTGTTTTGTTTGTTTGTTTAGTATTAGGCTTAATCAAAGAAAAAAACAAATTTCAGTTAATGAAAGGAAAAAATGTGACCCAAATCTTTAGGGAGATATAACAGTTAATTGGATTTCAAGTACTGTAGCTCCATTCTCAATACTGTTCCATTTTCTTTTCAGGATTACAGTTGTTTAGTTCCATTAGCCTAAATGCACAGGGTCAGCTTTTAAATTATACTGCATTAGTCTACCAGTTTCTTTTGCCTTATTCTTCCTCTTTTGCCTCCATGGCTCTTTGCACAGCAGTGACCTGCCTTGGCAGAGGTCGCCTGTCATAGCCACGAGAGAGAGCTGCCGCTGGAACTGACACTGCTCTTCCTAATGACTCCTGCCTTCATTCAGGGCCTCCAGTGTGTCACTAAGAAGTTAGAGCTCTGCCTGACTCTCACAACAACAAACCAAGGCTACTATTTGCTCGTTAAAATTAATGTATACCAACAAACCGAGTCTTCCAACTGAAACAAAACAAAACAAAACAAACCCCTTCACTTGGCAGCACTCTGTAACGTCTGAACACAAATGAACAGATACTTACGATTTATATTAAATTCCAGATTAACAAGAAAAATTATTAGGTGTGATGTTGGGATAAATTTATATATCCTGGGGGAAGCATTTTCAGTGCTGGGAAGGATAGGTTCTTCAGCAGGGCAAGTTATTAGGGTTGCATGTCAGTGGCATCATGCAAAGCTGTTATTCGCATGGGGTGTTATGGCTTTCCATATAATGTGATTTGTTAAAAACATTGACTTTCAGTCTTTGAAACTTGTTGGCATTTGATTTTGACAAATACCAAGTACTTTGCCAAGTTTGATTTTATTTTTATTTTTTTTATGAATAATTCTCCCTTATTTTCAGTAAGCTCTCTGCATGGTGAAAAACAAGAGTAACGGATTAGAATGATGTTGGCCATTACATTCATACTTCTAGAGGAATTGCAATACAATTCGATAAAATACCTAGCAGATTTTTTTCACTCAATTCTACCTTTAAATTCCCACATCCTTAAAAAAAGAGAAGCATTCCACCAATATGACTAAGAGTAAACACAGGTAGCAATGAGAAGAAGCTACAAAAGCACTATGGAAGTGCCAATCTCTAGAGGCAAGACATTTAGTTTACCATAACTTTTAAAAAATGTGTCAGCATTGTTTCTCTTTCAAAGAAACATACAACGCTTCAGTGAACTTGACATCTTTTAGAGCTGACCCTATTAATTATTTTTGACTTACTGTGTACTATACATCCACAGGGATTTGCAGAGGATCAAGTACACTATTGTCAAGGGCTTTTATTTCTCTTTCAAATGTACTTGTGTGTGTTGGAGAGTTTACATGTAAAACTGTCTATTAATGAATGCTATGTGATAGAAGGGTTTAGAGAAATAAATGTATCCATCTCGAGGGAGAAATATGCATAGCAGATTAATAAAAGGCACTTCACATGTTTTATCTATACTGCTCAGAAGTTCAGACAGCATATAGACTACAATATCTAATTTTCCTGGAGCTCTCAAAGACTTCTAGGATCAGTTCTTCCAGTAGAAGCAGTCTGGAATATGTTCTTCAACACAGAGGACCAAATTCTGTTCTCAGTTTCAAAACTTTACCAAATTAACATTGGTGTGACTGAGAACAGATTCTCTCCCTGATATATTGTTTGCTCTTTGGAGACCAGTGACACTGAGAAAGTGATAAAGGGATTGGCATATAAGTATACAGCAAAAAGAAGGGTAATAAAAGTTGGGGAGAGTAATGAGTTGAGAAGAAACTCACACAGATGCTGAGAAAATTCATTCTTTTTTTTTTTTTTTTTTTTTCTCTGTCATTCAAGGCAGGAAAGATGTGAACAATAAGAAGAAAAAGAGAGGTAGAAGGCAAAACAATAAAAATGTGCCTTTGTGCAGTGGAAAGTCATTTCCCCAACTCCCACACATGCACAGGTCTTAAGCACAAAATTTATTGCTTCATGTTTCAAAAAAAAAAAAAAAAGAAAGAAAAAAGAAAAAAGGCCAGAACAAACGAAGGTGTTTTATTTGGTTGTTTTTTGTTGTTGTTGTTAGGTTGTTTGTTTTTAGTGCATTTTATATCTATATCTATATCCATCTATCTATATATATTTTTTTTTTTTGTGCAAAGAGAGGTTCAGCTTGGAAATTAGGAGGAATTTCTTCTCAGAAAAAGGCACTGGAATGGGTTGCCCTGGGAGGTGGCAGGGTCAGTCCCTGGGCTTTTTTAAGAAAAGGTTGGATGTGGTGCTTAGGAAGATGGTTTAGTGGGTAAGGGTGGTGGTAGGGGAAAGGTTGGACTAGATGATCTTGAAGGTCTTTTCTAACCTTAACGTTTCTATGATATATATATTAATATATATAAAGATAAACTCTTTTCAATAATTTTGTTTCTCTCAGAAATTCAGCTGAAGGCTAGGGCACCATGATGAAGATAGCTTATATCCAGAATAAAACCAGCATGGTTCCGAGTTTAAAACCTAGCCAGAGAAATCTGTCTAGGCCTGGCCTGAGCCAGGCCATACCTCAGCATAGGAGGATTTGGAATACAAGTTGACAAAATCAGAAAACACTTGAATTGCCTTACCATTGTCAGGTAACACTGATTTATGTCGCAAGACTGAACTTAAAAGAGAATAAGGGGGCACTATTACACTCATTGATACAATACTTAGCACTATAACATCTGCTTTTTTTTTTTTAAGTTTTATAATTCAACTGACAAGCCATGACATACCTATATGACTATTATCAGTTGCCAAGAATGTGGGAAAGCATCAGTACAAATGTGATGAAACAAGATCGACTCATACAGCAATATAGTTTTGCAATACAGACTACCATTTTGGAGTCCATATGGATGGTCTCTTAATAAGAATTTTCTTACATGAATCTGCTTCCAGTGTTTGATCACTATCTTTTAATTGTTCCTTTTTTTTTTTTTTAACCTCTGAGAAGTACCATTTCCACCTCTAAGCATTATCCAATTCATCATTTAGAAGCAACTGCTATAAATAAAAAAGTAAAAGCAGTGGGTCTGCTAATGGTTGCCTGTGCCAGAATTTTACCCTCTACTTAAAACAGCAGAGATGAACAAAAATTGAGTGCTACTGTAAGGAAAACATGGATTTCTAATAGCATCTTTATAATCAACTGGCAAAAACATAGAAATGGAATTGAAGTAAATGAACTGTACTTCTTACAACTAACTAATTGTGTGATTCCCTTTGCATGCTATACTACAGGAGAGGAGATGGCAGCCCACGATGATAGTACAGAAGATGCACTAAGTGATGCTTCTTTCATGGAGACAGTGGATTAACTGGAGTATAGCTGAGTAAATTATAATCTGTGTTTTACCTCTGTATAGTTTTTAATGAGCTTTACAGTGAAGGGCAGCATTACACTAGCCAGCCTCACTAATGCCGTGCAAATTTCTACTTGATTATTCACTATAGTAATGGGGTATAGTCTATAAGACTTCTGTCTTAGAACCAAATAGATGATATAGAAAATCTTGAGGAATACTAAAACTGACTTTGTAGAATTCAAAGCATTGGCTCATGTCTGCCTGCTGTTTGTCCTTGTGGTATGAAATCCAGCCAGCCTTGCTAGCAAAAGCTAGCAAACTACGTGCGGCTGGTATTCGGGCTTCATGGCCTGACAAAGGAATGCTGAGAGAGCTTTAATGTCGTAGACCATGAGCTGAGTCAGTGACCTACTTCCTAAAAAAATGAACATAGAAGAGATTAGAGAACAGAGACTTCTGAAGAGTTATATTTGAAGTATTTAAATTAGTTGATGGATCAGCTCTGAATCCATACAGCTATACTACAGCCACTCAGAAGAAACTAGCTGTAAAGAGCATGGTGGATATTATTATCAATCTGATAGATTCACACCTAAAAACAGATCTTGGCTAGAATATAAATTCTTTTTAAACATTGATATACTTGAGGCTTTTTCTCTGATGACGCTTGTCATTAGTATTGCTTCTTTTTAAACCAAGAACAAAAGATCACCGAAATGTTGTCATTAATACTACGTGAATCATTGTTTAATTAGATTTTTCAACTTAAAGTTCAGTACCTTCTTGTAAAATAAATTAGGTTGGCAGAATAACAATACTTCATTTTTTTCTTTGCATTTTCCGCTGGAATATGCTAGAGCCTTGCTCTTCATATGAAATGTTTAGTTTTAAGTGCAGTTTTAGTTTGGGATTTATTTAATATTTTAATTAAGTATGTATTAAAGTTTGCACAAAGATTTTTTTTTTAATTGTAAAGTTTTACTTTTAAATGTTTTTAATGAATGCCTCGGCTGAAAGAGTTTGAAGAAAAATCAAGTACTTTCTGATTGTCTGAAACCTGCATTTTTCATCTGAAGACAGACTGAGTGAATACTGTGAAAGACCCTAATTCTTCAAAGACTTCTTTGCCCCCACATTGTTCAACAAAGGTTTGTATAGATGATAGAAAAAACAAAGTACACAAGAACAAAACAAGACACAACAAAGACTAAAACAAAATGAAAAAAAAAAAAAAAAACAACCTGAATCCATGGGAATGAACTAATTCTCCTGTCACTTAAATAGTTATAAAACAAGCCAAGCATATCTGAAGGTGAATGTTAATGACCAAGGAGGCAGACAGATGGTCCAAATTGTCTTTAGGTGGTTCATCATACTTCATTATTCTCAGAAAATTGTCTTTGATAAATGGATATTCAATGTTAAGTGGATTTTGGGGCAACGTATGGGTCACCTTTTGATTACGGTCAAACAGAGTACATTCGATAGATTTCTGCCACTTCATGACTGGTCACTTCTTTTTCACAGGTTATTTGTACATACTAAACTCCACATCTGTTTCCTTAACTTAAAACCAAAGTGTCATTGCACAGAAACCATGGTTTGTATTGAAGTCTCATGTTCATGACATAGTGAAATTTTCATACTAATGTGGTTGCTGGTAGTGCAAGATCACTACTGCAAGCATTGTTATCTCAAGGGAAGGTCTGGATCTTTCATAAAATATTTTGGATCTTGATCTTTTGGATATTTTGGATCTGCATCTTCCGTAGAAGATTCTGGATCTTTCAAGAAGTGTTTTAGCATTGCAAAGGACTGAGACAACCACATTCGTGTTTTCTAGGAGCAGGAACTTTTTTTTTATTGTTGAGTAATGATTGTGAAAAATGTATGCATTGCCAGCTAACCAAATGAAACTGAAAATTAGGTGGCTAGATACCAAATGCTAATACTGATATGACATAGGCTTTTCTTTGGTCTAGAGAAAGACAAGTAAGAGTATCTCAGGAGGAAGAGATGGCTTGTCCCATGACATCTTCCCCTTCCAACTCTCAGCCATACTTGCCATTGACGTAAAGTGTGGCTGAGGTCTGGCTGCAGTTTGGAAAGACAGTCATCGGAATTAGAAACGTAGCACCTTTTCTCTAGCCAAATTTGTTTGTCAAGAGGTCAACAGTCACCCACTTGGCAGTAGTTTAATTCTTTTCAATACAACACAGATCCCCTAGTTACTGTAGTAATGCACATGAAAATTAGGCAAACCAGTATTTACAAGACTTAAGTTTTATGTGTTTTGCAAGTACCAAAATGTAGGTGCAAGAATTTGCTTGTAAAAATTATACTTACACAGGGGGAAAACAAGCCAGCTTTTTAACAAACTCCCATCATTACATCTGTGTGTCTACTTCCTACTTGATAGGAGTAGACAAAAAAAAAAACACCCATTGACTTCAATTTTGCAGTGTCACAATTCTGTGTCCTCTGCAGTTGTATGTTATTTACCAAAATATTACTGTTGCATAGTGTGTAACATGTATTAGGCTTCCCATTAATGTATAACATTGTATCTGGCATGCTGTGCCTTGAATCCTTCTATCAATTCACCTGTGTAATTGACCAGCGTCTCATGGGTATAGATACTGCATTTCAGAGAATTTGAACTCCTGCAAGCTGGACAGTAAGATAGTTCTGGCCAATTTAATTATGCAAATGGAAATTCGGTTTCTCAGGAATATATTATCAGCATTACTTCAAAGACTTGCATAGAATTCTCTCCTATCATCTTTTTATTGGTTCTTTTTCTTTGTTGAACAAGAGAAAATGAAATATTACAATACATTGAGAAAAATTGGTGAGAAAATAAATGAGCTAGATACATTTTCAAATGCCTCCTGTTCCAGTTAGAGGCTGGTAAGCCAGGAGTAAGGAGATAGCAATTTTGCTCTGTCTTCCTTTCCTGTTGTGCACATATGCTTTTATGGAAAAATTCTTTGGAATATAAATGGAAACAGCATTACAGGTATTTTAAATCTCATCACAAATTTAATAGAATGTTGAGGCTGCAGCATTTTAGTACGTATAAAAAAACTTTTTAGAAGGAAATTTTCTCAAAAAATCTTTTGTTTTGCAGAAGTTATTCCTTACAATTTTAAAAGATTCAATGTTAAGCTACAAGGGTAACAAAGCTAAATATTTCATGTCCTTCAAAAACTAGCATTCTGAAATTAGCTTAGGAATTGAAGAATAGCTGGCATTTTGCACTATGCGGAAACTTCAAAGTTCTATCCTAATGCATATAAAGTTCTAAAAATATGAAATTAGACTTTCCACATTAAGTATAATTAAGAACTTCAGCACACTGGTGCAGCATCACTAACAGAATGAAATTAAATACATTGGGATATTTAGACATTTTTTTTTAATTTATTTTAACATTTTGGTGAACTATTCTTCTCTTTCCCTATTTTTTTCAAGCTTTTGGTCTTTTCTTAGATTTACTAGGAGGAGACCTGAGAGAATCATAGAAAACCCTGAGCTGTAAGGAACCTGTGAGGATCATTGAGTCCAACTCCTGACTCCATACAAGGCAAACTAAGAGTTAAACCATGTACCTAAAAGATTCTTGTCTGAACATTTTCTGAGCATTGACAGGATTGGGGCCATATGACAACTTTCTGAGTGAGCCTGTTTCAGGGAAGAACTTTTTCCTAATATCCAATCTGAACTTCCCCTGAGAGCAGCACCCAAATGTCACAAGAGTGCCTGCTTGTCATGTTGGGGCTGAAGAAACTTTTCTACCTACTCTCTCTGCGTTAGTGCAAGACAGAGGCAGTCACTTGCATAAACTTCACAAAGTAGACTTATTTCTGGGACTTTTTTTATTTTATTTTTATTTTTTTTTAAGGCTTATTTAATTAGTGCATGATTTCTTTTTGAAAGTGAATTCTTTTACGTCATTTCTAATCACTCATGGAAGCAGGCATATTTATCACTTCAGGTCTTGTTCTCAAGGAGTGATGGTAACCATAATTATAAGTGCAGGTCAGAGCTTATAACATATCCCAATAGCTTTGAGTGCTATAAAGTCATAAAATACCTTCACATTTCCATTTTTATAGTATGAGAAAATCTTTCTACAATGTAAGATGACTTGTAGGCAATCAACCTGTTTCATGATCAGTCAAGAAGTGGACTTCTAAAAGTCTTTAAAGGGCAGGACCACAATGTTAACTCAGGGCAAAAAAAAAAAAAAAAAGAAAAGTTTTTTGCTGTCATAAACTCAAATGAAATTGTTCTGCCATTGAGACAGAGTTGACTGAGGCTCACCACCCTCTTGTGTGCTGCTTTGCACTGGTCAATCATTAATAGTAAGATTCATTTCCCCTAATTTTAATGATGTAAAAATAAATTATCTTAAATAATTGCTAAAGGTACCTCTTTAGTAGAGGAGGAAGTAATTCATACATCCATAGTGTGAATTGTGTCACCTAAAACACCTATGTTCCTGCTCTGTAATTCCAGTGAGAAACTAGATGAATAATGTGGATTAGGATGCTCTAGTTAGGTGAAGGAAATTATTCCTAAATGACTAGATCTCTGTGTTTTGCACAGAGACTATGGATAAGCTACTAAAGATCATTATCATGTTATCTCTCTAGAACAACCGTTCTCAGCATCTTGGTGTATTGGCATTTTACTGTGGCTTAGAACCAGGAGAAATGAAGAAATATGAAGTAAGGCTCTGGCAGTAGTTGCTTGAAAAGAAAGAAAGAAAAAGTGAGTGATAAGTCATTTAATACATTATTTGCATAAAGATTAAGATGTGTTCCTTAAATTGACTTGTTAAATCCTTACTGATTTTATAGATGTAGCTCAAATACTTATAGAACCAATCGCTTGCTTAGCCAAGAGATCTACTTGGACTATTTCTGTAACCTGACAATCAAGTCTGTTTTGTCCACATGACAGGCATCTTTCCAGTTATTTTTTATTACTAATAATTTCACAATTTCAGACCATGAGGCTAGTGACTAAGCTATTGGCTTCTCAGTTCTGTTTTCTTTACTGCCACGGATTGCCTCTTTAATCTTGCATTCCTTTGTCTCTGTTTTCTATAGATCATGAGACTTTTCAGCACAATGCATCATCTGGAGTACTAAGGTACTCATTGGCTTTTAATCAATCATCCCATTTTTATTTATTAGTCCATTTTCCGTTGACACTATATAACATAAGGCCTTCCCCAATGAGCTGGTAATGAAACCAGTAGGAGCTGTGGATAATCAGTCCTTGTTTGAGAGGTAGTCACTGTCTCAAAGAATTGTGCTAAGAAAGTAATTATAGCCCAAACTGTGAAACTCTCAAAGGCTTTTATGAACATCCTACTTTACATGCACATTTCAATTTACAAGGTTCATTTGAATCAGTGGCTAAAAGGAATAATGCATAATATGGGTGACAGGTACCCAATACTTCAGATTTACACATTCAGTTGATTCCTTAATGTCACTATTCAGTGACACCATCCATTTCTTCATTGTCTAGTTCATGGGTATAGTATTTTTGATTGAAAGACGGTTTGACACTCCTGCTTTTCCCCTGTGTGGGATTCTTTTACTATCTCATACTCCTGTTTTAATTTTGCACCAAGAATCTGTGCAAACCTGGGGAAGAAATCACAAAACTTAGTCTTCATAAATGCATGACTGCGAAGTGTTTTTAATGTTTAAGATCAAGTAACTGGTGACAAAAGCTTGCTAGTAGTCTGCTCTTTAACATTAACACAACCTTTGTGATACAAATGTATAGGAAAAAAAATACTCTGTATTGTCTGGCAACAAAACATTTTAAGCCACTGTTTTGCTGTCTGTATGCCACAGAAACAATGTTAAAATGAGATTTAGAAGCCAAAAATCTGCATACCATTTAAAGTAAACTACATGTTAAATAACATTTCTGCCAGCTTTTAAATTGGCAAACATACCCATCCAGTTCTTGTTAAATATCATTAAAAAATTATGTTCACTGAGAAATATGCACGTTAATTCTTTATGATAGTAGCTAGACGGGCCAGTCTTCAGATTGAAAGTAATTTGCCAAGACTGAACACAAACCACTGAGAATACCTCCCCCAAAAGGCCTACAGGGTACAGGGAGGGCAAAAACCAGACAGACACAGAGACAGGGAGCAGAGGGAGATTAAGAAAACAGTATTGGCCAGAATTAAGTAATGATCCTAGCACAGTAATTGTCTGATGTCTGATTTGGATAAGCAGGACCGTCAAGTTATTTTTACAGCATTTGCTGCTAATCTGCACAAATTTTGGAGGTGGGACTGTTACAGTATGAGCAGGTCCCAGCTCCTCAGGGCCTGCAGGCCCACTCCAGGCCCAGCCCGGGGCCCTGCCTGTCATTGCCTCTGTCCAGGCCTGGGTCACCCTGCGGGCACAGTCCCCTAGGGCTGGCTGTGCCCCTTTGGGCATGGAGTGGTGTCCCTGCACCCCTGAGCATCTGCAGCCCCACACAGCCCCAAGGCTGCCAAGTTTTTTGTTTGTTTGGGATTTTATTTTATTATTATTTGTTGTTGGTTTTGTTTTAACACACTTTCACACATAGACGATTCTTTTGTGTGACTGACTGGAACTACGGAGCCCGGGTGTTTCTGCAGGGCTGCCGTGGGGCTGATAGGCGGTGGCGGTGACTGCCACTTGTCCCGGCCCTGTCAGCCGGCGCTGCCCGCGCCCTCCCAGCGCGCCCCGCAGCCACCGCGGGGGGGAGCACGGGGAAAGGCGGCGGCGAGGTGGAGCCTCGGGCCTCTGCAAAGGTACTGGGCATCACGAAGTAAATTTTGGACTATTTAAGGTTTGCTCTTTCTCTTCGTACTTTAAGCAGAAATGCTCCCTTACGTAGTATTTTCCTAGGTTTTCAATGTCTAATTTAAAACATCTGAAAGACACGAACACGCTCTGGCAGTGAGCAGTTAGTACAGGCCCTGCCCTCCTGACACAGCGCTGTGGCTCAGGTAAGGCACAGGCTGCCATGATGGTGGCAGGCTGCGTACATGATAAAATAATCCATTTTCTGACAATTACCGCTTGTAAAAGAATCATACAACATTAGGGAGAAAATAATCCATAATTCAGTAGTAATTATTACTAAGATCTTAATACTTGAGCTCAGGCCTTGCAGGGGCAGAGAGAGATTTTCAAGAATTCTTTTTTTCCATCCTCACTGCAGCACCAGATGAATACTGATATTTTTTCTGTTAGTAGTCATTTCAGTCACTCAATACTAGTAGCACTTGAAGTAAATACCAAAATAATGCCTCTTTAAAAGGCATATTTTGCAGAGTATGTTAAGTGACCATAGTCAGTTGTAAACTAAAGAAAGCGTGGTGGGAAGAATGGAAATGGTGAGAAGGAAAATGGCACTAAAGGATTAGTTAATTTTTATTTTATTTTTTTTTCCTTGCTGTGATAGTGCCTAGGGCTGGCTCAGAGACTGGTGTTTTCTTGTGAAAGGTATTGATACAGTCACAGGTTAAAAGATTGGCCCTACCCTGCCAAACATGGATTCAAGTAACAAAGCTGGCAAAGAGTCAGGGACAGTAAATTGTACAGGTGACCAACTGCAGTGCAGAGATACTAAATTACGTGCCCTTTACTGTCTGGGCAGCAATGGAGTATTTCCACCGCAAATTGCAGTATGGTGCTGGGGTACCTGGGCTTTCATGACCTGCGCATATAGCATCAGAAGCAGCTTACATTTGCATATGTTTCTTAGATAAAAATGAAAGCCCATCACTGGTGTTACGATTCAGAATTTATTTTAAGAGAAATTATAAAAGATATTTTAATTATACTGTTGTAGATTAAGTCAACCAGTGAACTATAAGACAATTACTTTTTATGGTTTTATCAATTTATCATAATTTTTATTTTTATTTCATCAGCATCCACCATTCCCAAGTGTCATCGGGGCACTGCTCGAGATAGGAGCTGCATACAGGAGTAAGTAATAAGTTGGTCCTTACTCTAAATACCATACACAGTACATAAAGTGTGTTTTCCTCCTCCCTGTGTGGAAGGAGGAAAAGAATTACAGGTTGGTCAAGTGGTTCCACTGCAGCTGCGCAGCTATTCTAGCTGAAATAGTTACATCTCCTGGTTTGGGTATGTGCACATTCTGGTTTTGTGAATCAAAGCTCCCTGGTGAGGAAAATAAATTTTCTGCTAATATATTTGTCTCTTACAAGTTTTTGCTAACTAGGTTTCAGCTAAGGAATTGCAGTTGAGCCAGGATTTATAAATGGTCTTCTTCATGTGGGATAATGTATTAGGCTGTTCGGCAGCACGTGATTTTGCTGCGTGTTTAGATGACTTTAAAACTAATAAAAGAGTAAGTAAAGAGTATATGTGCAATATGTGTCTTCATTCAGGTTTTGAGCTAAATTATGGTGTTTTTTTTTTCAGAATCTATGAAAACTTTTAATTTAAAAATATTTATGTACATATTCTGGTAGCATTAAGTAATAAAACCAGTGCAGTTCTTGAGATCGTTAAGGTTTTCTGATACTTTATATCACAAGAAAGGAAGAAATTATTGAAAGTTTTTCAATGGAAAATGAAAATATATGAAGTAATATATATTAAATATAAAAGACATAAAGTAGAAAATATATAAAAGAATATACGTTGCAGTGTTTTTCAAGTGTACAGTTTACTAATTTAAGCAACCTGTAAAAGGGAAACTAAGAAAAGTGATATACCAGTCCAAGTAGCAATCGTGTATTTACAACGAATTGCTCATGTTTGCTTCTGAAAATTCATAACCTGAGGTAGAACTGAAAAATGAAAGAGAAAAACCAAGCATGTAAAATCAATTGATGTGCTGGCTAGCTACCAGAACATCTTTATTTTCAATAACCATGTTCAACCATGTTCTATATCTATTTATCACTGAACTCATTGGGCAGAACAAAAAAGGTGCTAATGTTAATACCTCATGAATATGCACAAAAAATGTTCCCTTTTGGTTAAATATCAACATTTATACTAACCTTTTTGTTCTTTTGTGTTTAATAAGAATGAAAGATAGTGGGTGCTGTGGGCTAAGACTTCATTAACATTGTTCTCTTGGGCATTCTTGACATTTAATTTGAAGACACACGTGAAATGAATGTAGATACTGTATTTAGTATGCATATTAAACATCTAAAATAAAAAAAAAAAGCAAAACTAGTGAATGTACAGAAATTCCATAGACTTTTTGAAAGGCAGATCATAATTTTTAGGGAGAAATAGTGTCTGATGATCAAAATGATTGCTGGAACAAACATTGCTGGAATTCAGAAGAGAAGATGGAAGTTCCAGATTAGTGTGTTTGCTAAACATGCCATTAACATGAATAGCACATCAACATCAATCAAGCCTGTTTAGCTTACAAACTTTTTTTTTTTTTTTTTGCCACCAACAATAAATTTAGTGTACCACTCTGTTTAGTGTGAAAAAACTCATGAGCATACGGAGAAGACGAGGATCATCCTTCAGGGTGAAGACATAAGGAGCAGACAGACAATGTCAAATGATTTCACATATTATAACAACCCACTCGTAGCAGTTCTGTGTTTGATGAATATTGTTTAAAGCTGTCATCCGATCAGTGCAAGCACGTATGTATGCATGCTCATGTATATGTGTTTCGTGTAACATAAGGAGCTTTTTATAGTTCTTGTATATGTTGGTCCATTCTAGTGTCCCATCTACAAAGCTTACAGCTGCCAAAGCTGGTTACATTAAAGTTAACCCTTTAAATTCACGCACAGAGACCACTTGTAGAAATACTGGGGGAGCTGAAAAGATGCAGAAGCCTTTCCATCTCCTCAGGAGGAAAGCATCGTGCCTCATTACAAAATGCATGTAAACCAGCTACTTGCAAATGATGTAAGTGGTAGAAGAGGGTCCAGAAAGTCTAGTTCTGCTGATGGTAAAATGCAGAAAGCAACTCATTCTTACTTGCATTTGCCTTAGGTACTCAACCTGTTTTCTGCAGGGTTCTCCATTAGTGTTGGTTGGATGTCAAATGTCTATTAATATGCTTTATCTCCACATCTTCAGCTTGATTCCAGGAGAGAATGGAGCCGTTCCCTCAGGAACAATGCAGGAGAGTAATCACTTAAAAAAAAGGTTTCTGTGTATCCCAAAGTCATTAACAATTGTGCTTGGCCCAGGAATTCAAAATTATTTATAGTAACTATGTATTGACTTTATATAACAATTGTGGATTTCAGCCACATTAAAAAAAAAATCCTTTGGGGTAAGTACTGGTTTGCTCTGTGTGTAATGCTGGTTCTCTGGTAAAATTACTCTTACATGTTCTAGATGAGAAGATAACTGACATTAGAAAGCAGTCCTTGTTACACCAAACTTTGTTTTTATGAGTCCCACATAAATTTAGCAGGTAGCCCTTGTAATGTAGATGGAATACTATTACCTGTAATACCTTGATCCTGTCCTAGGGAGGAAGATGTATTTTCTCTTCTGAAGTTACCATCATCACAATTATTTTAAGAGAAAAACTCTTGGAATAGCTCACTGTTTTCCTTGTTAAAATACATGTATAGTTTGAAAAAAATGATCTCTCACCTATTTTTCAGTCTTAGGTTTGAGGGAAAGAGAAGTTGTGACACTAACACTGTCTTGATGTGTGGGCTTGTCTTGGTTGAATCCTCTTGTGTTCTTGCATCTGTTGTACAGTCTGCTAGCTCATATAAAGGATTTTAAAATACAATCACAAATGACATTTTATGCGTTTTTATCTCTTTTGAAGAATTGAAGTTTTGCTTGGCTTATACAGTAGATTTATTTCTGATATCTTGGAGAAAAAATACTTAGAAAACTGTATAAATCACTGCTAGGCAAATAAATAAAAATTTCTTTAGGTGACACAATATATCTAATGTCTAATTTCACAGACAGCCATATGTTATGATGTTGGGATATCAGCTTTCAGTAATGCTTATATTTTCAAGCTTCTCTGCTTTCTTTCTCTTGCAAAGCGTAGTGCATTCTCTAAAGAAGAATAAACGTTGATAGTCTCATCTGAAACACGAGAAATTGAGGCATGAGTTGGTGAGTAATAGTCTAGCATCAAACATAGTATCAGAAGAAGAAAAGGAAAAGTAATGAGATGGTAGCCTAAATGCTTGGGTATTGCCATCTTATTTTGAGGATGATATATGAATAAAAATACTAGCATTAGGTGTTTAAATATTCTTCCTAGAAAATGAAGCGAAATGAGTAAATACAGTTGAATAGGGGGGAAGAAGAGTACTTTCTCACAGAGCTCCCTCAGACAGTGTCTGTACGGACCAGCAGACTGCTTATGTAATTCTTAAGAGCTTGAGGTTCATATGGAGATTGTCTGTGTGAACCTGAGGCTGACACAAGCTTGCAAGTTAATGGTGAAGAAGGGATGAGTAGATTATTTTTACAGGGAAGTTCAAATAGTTTACCTCTGTATTCTCTCTTTATTTCCTGTTCTTCTTTCTTCAACTTAGAGGTGAGAGTGGGTAAACCTAGATTTGTCCTGAGACCCCGCAGGGAAGGAGCAGTACTGTAACTCCTAAATTTATGGTAGAACTCTATTTAAAAGATGATAAAGTATCAACATAGGGCCGGAGGTACCATGACTACTGTGCCCTGCAATGAAAAACAAGTCTTGCCCTGTCTGTGGTTACAATGCTAAGTGGATTTTCATCTAATGTGCAATCAGAGCGCCCTGTGTGAAAAGAGATGCTTGCTGATGATCAGGCATTAGAGAAACAAGAGTGCTTTGCAAGTTTTAAGGGAAATCAGGTGAAATCTTCCTCCAGATGCCGTTGCTTCTTTATATGCTATATTGCACTGATAGCATACAGTGATGAATCATCCGTCATGTCGCTGTATGACAGGATACATTTGTGATGAATAATGTCCTAAACACAAATTTCATTGCACCATGGTAGAATTTATCCATCTTATACTCTCCTTGGCCTGTACTTACGTAAACCCATCAGGCATGATTTTACACAGTGCAGGGGCACAGTATTGTTCCCGTGTTAGGGTGATTGGTACTCTGTGGCCTCTGAGTTACCTATGCCGTGTTAACGGGATGGAGGCTCAGAGATAGGTTGAATAGTTCATCACAGCCTGAAGATCAAGTTGTGATGGGGTGGAGAACTTGGCTGAGGGCAAAGATCCTTTATGTGAGAGGTGATTCCAATGACTGCCCTTGCTTACAGAGTATACACACAGAGCACGAGGCAGGGCAGTTGTGTTCTGCAGTGCAATATGCAGTACGAGCTCTTGGTGTAACTACGTGGGGACATCAGGAAGGGCAAAGAGGATACAGGCAGCACATCAGGAGGAGGTGAGTGAAGCACTTCTGGAAGCTTACCTTTGCAGACAAATTCATTTGCATTTACAGAGGTGCAGTAGGACCTCTGTGTTTGGAGGTTAGCTGTCTGTAAGCCTTGGTTTCTGTTCATTTCATTAGTGGCTGGATCTCAGCATTGCTAGCTTAACTAAAACTTTTTGTTTGGCTAAATTAACGTCGAGAGTGTAGTTTTGGAAAGGAAGGGCTATACCAACCTGTATTTTATGTGAGGGAAATGTTCAGTTGAGTCAGTTGAAAAATAAGTATGTGAACTGCAGAGTATCCCCCAGGGAAAGTGAGGAGGCATTTTCCAAATCTTCTTACATTTTTCTTAAGTGGCTGCATAGAGTTGCACATAGTTTTGAGCTACCTGTTCCTGAACAAAAACGGATTATGAAGTTCCATGGCCTGTTTCTAGCAGACACAGTAGGTTGCTTTCCTGAGTTACTTAGGTATATACTGGGCTGGAATACAAGTATCGGAGTAAGGGAGAGCATGTGCTCTTTTCTGGGGGCTAGCGAAGTCTTGTGTAAAGATTTGTGAGAGGAAATAGGGACCATGCTGTCTTCTTTTAACTTCTTTGTAACTAAGCCACTTGCTAGCAAAGGATTTGGGATTCACAAGGCAGATGCAAATGAATTTCCCCTGGGGAAAGGGAGGTTAAAGGAAAAACTTGAACCTGGGAAGGCAGAAGGGGCCTGAATTTCAGGTTGCTCCCTCAACCCCTTTCCCCTGTGCCAGAAGCTGCTCACACACAGTGCATTTTATTTCCCATAGCTCAAGGCTATGCCGGAAGGCACCTTTTAGTATTACCCATTTATACTAAGGCTACACACCTGAGACTAGCCACAGTATTTGAAAATATTTCACAGAGTAGAAACACCCGTCTGCCTGTGGTTGTCTAATAAAAAAAATCCATCTGACTTTGTTTATAAAGGGAATTTGTATTTTAAAAGCAATAGTTTGCTTCCAACCTGGATTAACAGAAATGTTCAAAAGCATCCTTAAGAACAGCAACATCTTGCCACACCTGACTTCCCCCCACTCTTCAAGAAACAGGTTGTTTCCATGTATTTAAGTTCACTAGACTTCCTGAAATATCGCCTGCTATTTTTTAAAAATTTGGACTATTCAATATGCCTGCTAGTTTAGAGATAGTCAAATATATATATAAAAAAAAAAAAAACAACAACAAAAAACAACAACAACAACAAAAAAAAAAAAAAAACAAACACAACAACAACAAAAAAAACCCTGTGATACTTCTTTAGAAGGATGTACTTTTATGGTGGCGGAATGATAGAAAAAGCTATCTGCTACAGACAGAGCCCCTTTGATGGGGAAAATTCAATCAGATCTTTAAAAAGTGCTTTAGCAGAATTCTGCGAATCCTTTCTTCTTTCTGCCACTTTCCTGAATGTCTGCAGTTGGTACTTCTTGTGCTGTACGTAGGAGACTTGGGAAAGAAGCTCATGTGATAATGTTATTTTCTTTTTTAAAACTGCAAGAAACATATCTACCAAAATACAAATACTGTCTTAACATAGCTTGCTTTGTAGCGTTAAACATTAAAAATCTTCTGTCATATGTGAGTGACTGGGGGCTTAATTTCTCCAAGTGTAAGAAGGGGCAAGGTGCGTAAAGCTGCAGCAGAGCAGTTGTTAAGGGGATAGGAAGCAGCTGGTCACTGTGCAGTCCTAGCCCAGATTTTTTGGAAACTTGTTTTGGCAACAAGATTCCTAGTTACCATCTTTTCTTGATCCCTAACTAAGTGATGGTGCGAGATTAGTAAATGTTGGTTGAGAGAACAGGGGAAATGAGTCCATGCCACAAAATGGCTTCCCAGGCTAAGTTGGGAGTGGTTGCTCAGAGTGAGTTATCATTTCTTCTCCACCTGCTGCAGTTCTGTGATTTATTACCATTTCCTCTGTGCTACAATGAGCATTAGTTAGGGCTCATTCATGTGCAGAAGCAGTGTCTAAGGTCCTCCGTGAGGGCAGGAAGCTGCCAGCTCTTCTTATTGTGAGAAGCATTGCTGGGTTGTCACTAGCCAAAACCTATCCCAGGTGGACTTTCCTCAAAAAAGGCTGTGAACCAGGTAGGCTTCACAACTTGATACCTGGAGTGTGGATGTGGAGTAAAGGTTTTTTAGCCCTGCATGTTAAGGTTGCTAACCTGACTTTTCTGTGCTTTTGAATTCATTTTTTCATGTCTGCTCCTGAAGTGGTGTGAACCTCCTTGCTCTGATGTAGCACCTTTCCCATGCCTGCAGCTCAGCTTCTTACCGTTCTTTTGATAGGGCAAAAACAACAGAACAAATCCTTTTATACAGTGCAAATGTTTTTGAGCTGCCTAGTAACTTAAGGCTGTTTTGATGGGAGGAAGGTGGCTTCAACGAAATGACATTCTTCAACCTAGGGCAAATTTAACATCACTGCTATTACTAAACAATTGGGGTTCTCCCCTTTCAGGTGTTGCCCAAAGCACTTCTCAGGCTTTCACCTCAGCCTTACTGCAACTTTCATAGGGATTTTTGCCAGTGCCTCTGAAAATAAACTGAAACATATTAAAAAAAAAAAAAAAGAAAAAAAGTAAACTTGTTCTCTCTGAAGTCAATAGGCAGGCTTTGAAGGACTTGCAGTGTTCCCTCAAGTGCTGCTAGTAGAAGAAAAACACATGGAAATAATATGGTCTTGGTACAGAACTCTGTGTTAGAGCTCAGACCCACTGATTGTGGTATTGTTCTCAGAACAGCAGAAAATCTCAGGTTGTGAGAAGATCGGGGTGAATCCCTTTCACAACTCTGGGTTAGATTCCTTTCTCTTTGCCTTACCCGAGCCATACCTGGATAGGATAAGTAAGGCCACACGATTCCAACTAGTATATTAAAAAGATCTACCCTAACATGTAGACTTTTTCTGGTATCCTCTTTCTGTGTAACTATCAGAAGAACAGAGATCTGGTGCCCTTTCCTGGGACCAGCTTCAGCCCAGCTGGCTTTGTTTCTTGAATTTAGCTGTACTCAATCACAGGTGACTTCCTGAATTCTGATGCTTCTATGGTATAGTAAGAGATTAGAAGAAGATCCTACTATACAGTTAGAAGTCCAAAGGGCAAGCTATTAAGAAATAATTTTCAAGGAAGACTGTTAATATGCTGGATGCTCTATGAAGAATGCTGATAGGAGACGGGAAATGAGGACTTGAGAATAGTTGGCTGCTGCTGCATGGTCTGTTGGTACAGAACCACGTGGAAGATTGGTAGCAAGAACATGTTAAAACATGGCATAGAAAGAAAGTATGTATAAATGCTCAAGGAGGAGGTGTGTTTGCCAGTAGAGGAGGGCTACTTCAGCTTCAAAGAAATGGCTTTACTCCTTAGGGTAATAGGGCAACCAAAGAGAAGTTCAGGAGAGGAAGTGAAGAAGATACTACATCCTATTGAAACTGCAGAGGATATCCCTTAAGGTGAATATAGCTACCCAAGCTGATGTTTTCCAGGGTAATGAAGTAAATGAAAGGATCTCACAGGATTTGCATTACCTCTAAAATCACTCAGTCCTTACTGGCCTTGAAGAAAATGATGCATCCTGCATTTCAGAGCTCTCCTCCTCATTAAGGCAAGGGACTCCACAAGGCCAATGTGTTAGTATGACTGTCTGGTTCTAAAACACTTAAATGGTGTGCAGCTTTCCAGTGTTCCCAGATATGTGCAGGAATACTGAGAGTAGCTGTGGTGAAATTGTTCTGAAGATTTGTGTCAGGGAACCTGAGCTTGAGAAAAAAGTGTGTCTTGTAAAGCTGAACAGAGTATTCCTTCCTCCTGGGGAATATTGCACTTTAGGTTTGAATGAGTATTTCACTACCCATTCTATTAGTTTAAACTCACAATAATTATTCAGCTTTTGCTGTTAGAAACAGCATTTGGCCCCATGGTAGCTGAAACAGGAGATAGTTTATTGTTGTATGCTTTTAAGAAACAGCTGTTTCTAGTAGCAGGAAGGCAATAAAAAACCCCACAAGCAACTCTGGTTCTATTTTGCCCCAAAAGAGTGTTTCGCAGAGAGGGGGAACATGCTGTGTTTGGTAAGTGTAGCTTCACAGAATCACAGAATCACAGAATCTCTAGGTTGGAAGAGACCTCAAGATCATCGAGTCCAACCTCTAACCTAACACTAACAGTACCCACTAAACCATATCCGTAAGCTCTACATCTAAAGCTTGTAGTATTTCTGCTGAGAATGAGTTAGGGAAACATGCAAGGTGGCTCAAGCACCATGTTTTTGGCTAATTTTGAAGATGCTATACACCGAACAGAGCGTATGGTGTGTATGCAATGTTCTGCCCCAAAGAACTGAAAGATGAAGTACTCGTATGAAAAGAGGAACATGAGAACAGGCAAAGTGATTTATGTGACCAACACTACTTTAGCTTGTTGTATGGAAAAGAGTGTATTAGGTAGAATGGTCACTTACTAAGTGGTGCTTGATAGTGCCAGTCATGTTGGATGATGACTTCATCTATAAAAAAAACAAAACAAGCTGACTCGATATTTGTGATTTGCACCCAAGACAGTATTCCAGTTGTGCAGCAGATCAATCTGCTGACGTTACTTGGTGGTAAGGCTTTGGCTTCTTAGATAAAATGTTCCTTTTGATGCTTCTATTTGCAAGTACGATGCGTGATTTCTGTATTGCAGTTTCGTTTATTTTACCGAGCAAAGCAACTTTGGTACCATAATGAATTCTGCTAAAAAGTGCTTATCTGATTGGGCTGGCAAAGACAACAGGCTTCGTACAACGCTGTGTCAATTATTTCCATTCTTGTTGGGAAACATGACCAAGAAGCTCTGAAAGCATAACCTCATATTGCACTTCTATTTGTTACAGAGATTTTAACAAACCCAGACTGTTGTGCTGGCTGAAAAGGAAAACAAAACAAAACAAAACATATTCTAAAATGCTAAAAACACACGCAAAAAAAACAACAGGATAACACTACTTCTTAATACGGCAGCAGTGGCTGACCTGCTGTATAAACAGAAATCAGTCTGCTGCTGCCCATGTTAGTTAAGCACTCCAGATACAGCGATGTGCAGGTACATTTTTCTCCCAGATAACAGAGTCTTCACTGTGGTGGTGTGTTTTTTCACCACTAGCTCTGATTCCCTTCAACATTTGATATCCAGCAATGCTCATCGACCTCCAGTAGTGCTTTATGGGTTATTTATTGGTCGCTGAATGTGTCCTTTGTGGTTCTCTAATTTAATTGGATTTTTTCAATTTACCTTTGTTTGTCTCTGGTATATTGCAACGTAGTTAATTGCATGTGAAAGTACTCCTCCTAGAATAACCATAATAGAAGCTAGAATATTAGGTTGGTTTCTCTATCATACAGCAGCGTTTATATACTGCATGCTTTTTTTTTTTTTTTTTTTAAGAAACACTAACACAGAGTTGTGCTTTTTGTTGTTTAGATCAAAAATTCTATTTGAATATTGCCCTTCTTATTGCAGCCTAGTCCAAGCTCACTCAGCTTCATGCCCTTTTTCTCTGTGGCTTTGCAATTGTGTATCTAAGTGCTGTTCCTTGGTATACAATTAATCTCCTTCCAATGGTGATTAGTTTGGTGAGTAGCCTACTTAAGGATCTCTGGCTCACAATATTACTGGTCCTTGTAGCTGAGTTTATTGGTAATATTTTGCATTCAGAAACATGGTTACCATAATACCCCTCTCAAACTGCAGTCCGTGTTACGTTATGGCCAGGGAGCTTGCATTGAGCCAGAATCTATTGGTGCATCCATCCCAGACTTCCATGACCCTGAGGGTGTCCTTGCCACCTGCTGAGATTTCTCTGAGAAATCTGACCTGGCTGAAGCAGCTCTGGCTTCTGCCAAGTTCTGCCATTATCAATTGCATACCATAGGCTTTTAAGGAAATAGAGCTGTATTATTTCAGGCTGGGATGGAGAACATGAGCAGGGAAAGTATTTGAATATATTTGCAATTATTTACTTACAAAGGTCTGTTTCTATAGGGAAAAAACAACTCCAGGATCTCAAATCCGTTCTTTTGCCCTTTCTCAATCTTGTCAGCAGCACCTCAATCAGCTATAAAGATGCTTTGGCAATGCCTGCCCTGTATTGAGACACAGCAGTTATTAGATCTGTGAGATGCTGCTGGACAATGGATTCATTATTGCTTGAGGATTCCACTGGTAGAAAGGATATAAGAGACCTTTCTATGCCTTGGGGGATAAACCACACTTACTTGGAAGCATGTCTGTGGTGCTTCTGAGTCCCACCTACCAAATTTCTATGATAGAAAAGGTAGAACGGAAATAATTGGGGATTTCCTGGCTATGAGAAATGGTAATTTTATATAAACCCATTCCCCATAAAGGCTGCATGGAAGGCAGGGTGAAAGGGAGAGCAGTAATTACTTGCTAGTATGAACAAAGCATTTACTATTGCAAAGGTAATCAAGTGTTGCTGTTGATGGGGGTGTTGGATTAGGACCCTGAACTTCTGAGGAAGGATGTAGATCAGGAGCATTTTGAAATGTCCCAAACGCCACTAAAAAGCTGCACACTGATACCTTCATGGAGACTTCAGCTTGTTTTGTTAGGTCCTTCTTGACTTGGGTACAATTTATGATGTTTTAGAAATCTTTGTGGGGGGCATGTTTCTAAAAATACCCTTCTCCTGGTGATCTCTTCCTAGTTTTGATGTATGTAGATGTGCAACAGACAAAAAGAATGCAAGGTGTGCTTGGCAGCTGGTACAGTGGAATCAGAATAGTGGAACAAATGTCAGAATGTATTCACCTTTTACCAGGAGGTGTGATTCAAGAGGAAAATATTATGAAACTGCTGTCAGAGTCTGGTGGGTCAGGGACTTGTAACATTTGTCATGCAGCCATTTTGATGTTTCTAAATGACAGTTGAGAAAAATAAGGCAGACTGGTGTGTTCATGACAAAGAAAATTTGATTTCTTTTTGGAACAAGTGTGGCTGTGTAGTGCAAAAGTATTTACCGCAAGGTGCCTGCAGATGAACTGTATATACTATTACTTCTTGATTTTTATTTTTTTTAGAATATTGTACAAAACGACAGGATAATTTTAGACAGACTACATCTCAACACAGTTGGGAATGGCTACTAATTAGATAATTCTTACGAAAAGGTAAAAACGCTTCAAATGTCTTCTCTTAAATTCAAGCAACCCAGAAGCCCAGGAGTGATTGCTCAGAGTTAATATATCTAGCAAATCCTCTTAAGTAGGAATGCCCTTAATCTGACAAATGGGAAGATGTTCAGTACTGTGAAGTCTTTTTGCTGTGTACTCCATCTGCTTCACGTGAGGGGCTGTCTGACTTGAAGCTTCCAAGAATCCTCTGAAGGTAGACAAAATAGTTGTCATACTTGTGAATAGTCTCATACTTGTAATGTGATTCACATGTATCTTTGTACCTAGCATAGTGTCTGGATTTCTAAGGGTTCTCATGTATTCCTAGTGTAAATTCAGTTTTTAACTTGAGCTGTTTGACATGGACAAGAGATGATGATTCCCAGTTAACCTAGCTTGTAATTGCTTTAGTTTTGAAGACTTGGTCAATAGGCCTTGAATCATTCATAAGTATCAGAAGTTTCACAGAATCTCAAACTGTTTCCAAACTGTTTATTAAGGTTACCTACTCTTTGAGGGATAGTTTCGGATTTGAGCCTGATAAATAGGAAGGCTTTATTTGAAAGAACTTAAGATAACGGGCTGCCTACTAAAGGGTTCAGCTTGTCTGTGCTGTACCCACTGCCCCACACACAAAGTCATTCCTTTGCAAAGTCTTCTCCACCATGGGTGGAATGATGGAATTTACTCCATCGGTTCAGTTTTAAGAAGGAAATCTTACCGCTATTAGTTGTTTAAAGTTTCTTAGAATGATTTAAGAATGTTTGTATAAAGAGAAACTTTTTATCCTTGTTCTAGCCAGATTGGCATAATAACCCAAACTACAGAAGATCAATCCCTGCTTTGAACTTTCTGGATCTATTGAGAGAGGGGCAGACATTTTATCTTGATAGAAGACAAGGTCAGCTCTTTTATAAAACTTGGCTCTTATGTAAATACAAATCTAAGTGGAGCAAAGAATGATTTTTCCTGATTTATGGTGTGACCCAACTCCTGTAATGTCCTTCAGGTCTGATTTAATGCTGGCACAGTCTCTGGTTTTGACTTTCCAGTTATTGGCCATTCATCAAGAAAATGGATGAATTTGATGTATTGTTTTCTCAGGTGGGACGCTGCCCCTACCACGTGCTTCACAAATTCAGAGGGATTTAAGCCAAAAGGGAGGATTTTTTTTTTTCTTATCTTAAATTTTAATGTGAAGGTTTAAAAAAAAAAAAGAAAAACAAGAAACAAGTGTCTTCTATGGCTGTTATCCTCCATATAGGGCAGGCTGAACATAACTGAACCACAGACACTATAACATTTCTATGTGTCTACATTCACTCTCTGTGAAGCAACCAGCAGGAAGTAATGATACAAAAATATGAAAAGTTGTACAGGGATTTCAGAATTTTTTTCTGGTGTCTCTTTCTGAGCAGATAGATGTGGCCTTTGAATAATGTGAAAGATCTTGAAGGGCCGTATACTGATTTTAGTGTGGAAGAGCCACAGGAGTCGGTCAGTGTAGTGAAACCGTTTCCCACTATCTAAAAATGAATCATTAACGTCCTGTCAAATATGCATGACTAAGATGAGGCTACTTGATTTGTCGTTTATGTTGAATTACCTGGGAAATTACCTGCTTGCTCTCCCTGGGTTCAGTTACAGACATTTAAATGTTTAAGTTCATTTCAGCTGAGGTGCAGGTGAGGGGAATTGGCTACTAGCTTTTTGCCTGCTGGTGAGATGAGAGCTGTTTCTACAGCCACTGGAACTGGAGGCTCAGCTGCTGGGGTTATTCTGGACATTGCTGTAGACAGCAAAATAGTAAAAATGGGGAGTTCTTACACTAGATTGTAACAAAAAACAGGCTGTAAGTTTGACTGCTAGTTAGTTTCAGTATGAAGAGGTAGGTATCTAACTTGGGAGATAACAGCTGGGCCAGCTTCATCAAGGACTCTGCCATGTCTGGTGCTTAGTCCCTAACCAAGAAGCCTGTAAAGCTCAGTGCTGACAGACTGCATATGCTTAAGCTACTAAATGTTTTCACCTCCCACTGGCTTCGTGTACTTAGGCATGGAGAACCTTGCAGTAGTGAGCTCTAAATCAGTTGATGCATTGTCACAGCTCCCTGAATTAATGGCCAAGTCATAGCTGAATTTTATTAACCTTGCTTAACTTTAAATGCGGGGGCAAATGCTGCTTCCTTTGCTTTAGTAGATGAGGTGGAACCTGTTGGATCTTTTAAGTAACTGGGGTAGGACTTGCCTTTGATGTAGTGACCTACAAGAATAAATTTATTATTATTATTATTATTATTATTATTATTATTATTATTATTATTATTATTATTAATTTTGAATTCAGTGGGAAGTATAGATGACATTCAGGAAGGGAAGACTGAGGCAAGCAGTGAGTAAATGCTGCCTGGTTACCAATGGAAATGATATGCCACGCTGCCATTGAAGTTAATTTGGGAGAAACTGGAAGTGAACCATGATTTAAAAAAAATAATAAGCAAAATGAAAGCATCAGTTATAATGCTACGGTCAGCTGGAAATCTGACAAATGGCAGGTTTTATGGCTGAGCCTAATGCATCCTGGACTTTCTGAGGTGTGAAGGTAAGGGTTACAGATCAGCTCACCTGGACCTGCTTGGTGGTGTTATAAATGGCAGTGTGGGTATGCAGACAGGTGTGCATGGGGCTGCAGTCAGTCCTGCAGGGAATGGTGGGGCAGGTAACTGCCTGCAGAATTTCTGCTGCTTGTCACTTCCTCTGGGGATCTATGTCAGCTTCTGCCAGTTGAGTGTTGTAATGATTATGACTTGAGACCTTCTTATATGTGTACCAGGCTCCCAAAATGGAGCTGAGGTGTGGAGTTTCTGTACAGGCTCTGCAGGCAACCCGTGGACTGGAATTTCCAATGACTTCCGTTATCAGTCAGTTCAGGGGATTAGGAATCCTACTTGTTTAAGAATTAAGGCTGTATTTAAGCATTCTGTCAGGAACGAACATCAAAGAAACATGGCAGGTGTCAGCAAAATGGTATGGCAGGATTTAGTAAGGATAAAATGCAGAAAAGCACTTAGATGGGTGTAGCATCTGAAGCAAGTTCTGTCTGAACCCAACGAGAAAACAATGGTTGATACTTCTGCTTTTATAGCCAGTGAGATATTAAATTTAAAATGGTGTTAATACATGTTCTCCTATAGTTGATGTTGTGATACAATTTCTGTAGGCTGCTAAATTTGAGATTACAAGTTTAGGCCTCAGATTTAGGAACTGCATCATAAAACTTGAGGATTAACAAGTAATTTTTTTAAAAAAGTTCTTTGACTTAACCTAAGGCCCAAAGGATTTATGGAAGAAAGGGTGCATCAGACCTCTCTTAGTCAAACCGTGCTAAGTGGCAGTGGGAGTACTTTCACCTGCTCTTTGTGTTGTCTTAAATCACCTTCACGTACTGTCCATGAGAATCCATAAATATCAAATGGCCCCTATTAAAAAAGGAAAGTAACTAGTCTGTTTCCTTGAATGGGAGCTGACCCATTGTGTATATACAGAAAGAAAAGCATTTAGTCCCATTGCTAACCCAGTACAGCAGGTTTTATCCCCCAGTCAGAGGTTTACAATCTGTAGTCAAAATTCTGTGATAAGAATGAGCCGCGCACAGATGGCAGAAGTTAATAGCCTGATCCTGACATCAGGACACATAAAAGAAATCATCAACCATAGAAGATAGAGCAATTCTGATGGTTTGGAATAGATCTGTGCTGCCCTGTACTTTGTACCCTAATTTACATAAGTATTACCATTCTGCTGCACTTAGTATTATCCTTAAAATGGCATATATAGTTAAACAAGGCTGAGGATGATGTGGAACTGCAAGACCAAGGCGAGAAGTCTGGCTTAATCTTCAAATGAAATGCTGCCACTCCCACTGGTTTCAGCTGCAGTTAATGGAAGATACTACACTGACTAAAACAATACTTGAATTTGTCATGTTGACAAAACTCAATGAAATTCACTCAGATGCTTTCCTAGCCCACTAAATGGGGAATGGCAGTGAGCTATCCAACAGGGAAACTTTGGAACAAATACAAACCCTAAGAAACCAAGTAGTAACAGAAACCAGCACATGTTCTAATCCAGAAGTGTTCTAGCTTGCTTAAAGTTCTTTTTTTTTTTTTTTTTTTTTTTTTTCTGCTGAGTAGTCCAGACTTGACTTCAGCATTTCTGATCTGCTAGGTAATCAGAAGGGCAGGCACTCCGTTTGTGTGATGGCAAATGAGTTTGACACCACCTGAATTAGCACAGAAGATGCTTGACCTATAACCCAGAGGTGACAGAATAGTTACTATTGAGCCCTAATTTCTTCAGTGGTTGACTCACTTGCTTTGTGGTTTAGTCATTTACATTCCATTTGATATTTTGATCCACGTGACCTTCCTGACTACTCTAATTTATTTAGAATATGGGCAAATGCTTTGGCTTCCATCACTGTTTTGAAGTAGGAATAGAAACAGTTTCTACAGAGTGATTCATATTCAGTAGATCCCTTCTGTCCTTAAGATTAAAATAGCTTGAAGGAAACGGTCTAGTTTCCTATGAATGTTTGAAGCCAGTGGAAAAGATACTGAGTCCAAACGAATCAATGTATATGGTTAACCTACTAGGCGAGGTAGCAGTATCTTGTGTAACTTGTAAACAGCAACAGTAAATTCACTTACGTGTGAGAAGGGAGAGTTCATTTACAGAATTTTTAAAAATGAAAATTGTTTGATAAACAAGTGAAAACATCATTGCAGATGAGCCAGCACCTTTAAAATAGTGGTTCTGTTTTAGATCAATAGTAAAGCTATAATATACGGCAAGTTCTTAAATGCGTTAGCTTATAATGTGGTTTATAAGGTTTAGCAGCATGCTGAAGGAATTTAACCGTGTATTGAAGGCAAAGAAATAAATAACTGAGCTTAAGGTTATGTTTAAATCAGTACCAAGTGGGAGCTAGAACTCCTAATATAACTCAGTTTTCAGAGGATGCCAATTTAGTTGAATGACTTTTCACCTGTGTTTTTGACGGCAAGGAATGGCTGTGTAGTTAGATCAAATGCTAATCCCAGGCACTTGCATCTAATAGCCTCCGGTGGAAGAAAGGTCACTGCCTGAGCCAATTTTGAGCCGATTTCCTTTCTGCCTGGGGTTGCCCTCTGCCCAGAGGTGGTGGGATGTGTTGAATGTTGTTCTCATGGTACTGTCATTGTGGCTGTTACATGTTAATGCTCTCGCATCTATGCCTGGTTTCATGAGGAGAATGGAGACATGTCCAATGTAGCTGATGCAAGACTAATAATTTCTTATTGCTTGCTCCTTGGATGCAGGAATTTCTGCTTCTGTGACAACACTTGGCGAGTGCCAAGTCATCATTGTAACATAACCTTTATCCTCTGCCATGAAGGGCTTACATTGCAGAATTAGGAATTCTTTCCTATTGCCCGGAAACTTAATTCTGAAGTATCCAGTGTGCTGGCATATTTCTCTGTTTACTTGAATCTGGCGCTCATTGCTTTCCTTGTCAGGGTGCCTGGAGTCCAAGGTCAAAGTCAGGGGTGCGCTGCTGAGGGTAGATTTTCAGTCAGGTTTCATAACATTGCTAGGACTATAACTCTTGTACTCATAAGCTAGCTTACTTCAACAAAACTGAGATAATAGATGTCCAAAGGAATGCAAGTTTTGTTAAAATAACTGAAGACAAAAAAAGACTGGTGATCCCATTAACAGCGTGAACATTAGCAGTGCAGTGTAAGCTCAGTGCTTATTAGGCACGAGAGAATCTATACCAGTTCAGTCTTGTTTATTTACTGTAAGTAGAAAATCACTGCAGATTACTTCCCCTAAGCAGTTCTGACAGAAGAGGATATTTTTCATTTACCTGCTCATTCTTGCAAAAATGTTAGTCATTTTGAATTAAAGAGCTAAATGTGATTAGTTCAGCTGTTCCTTGCATTCAAAACTTTTCTTCCAATGTCTTAATGGTTTTTAATGTCTTTGAATTTGCTAAAGTAAAAATGAATATTTAGTGTTTTTTTTTTTTTTTTTTTTTTTTTTTTTAAGGAGGGGAGAATGGGATGCTTTCATCTAGATTAGAGCCAAATGAAACTTGGGGTTCCACTGAGTAAGAGCTGAAGTTGATGGCTGCAGTAAAGCTGAAATGGTAAGCAGTGTGACTGTACGATCGGTTATGTCATGAGATTGCCACCGGTGGGGATTTGAATCTTGAATGTGTATCCAGGTACAATCTATTTTCTCTGTGCTGATTCTGGAATGATATATTTAAACTTACCTTCTGACATTCAGAACTGATTGGCCCATTTTTAAACTCAAGTAGAAACACCCTGGATATTTTTTAAAGCGGATCACAGCGCCCCATACCTGTTTCATGCCAGTCTTCCAGCACTCTCATGTGCTGCTGAGTAAGGATTGACTACTGAATCAAGAACGTAATCACAGACGTAAGTCTTTTCTTTTTCTTTTTCTTTTTTCTTTTTATTTTTTTTTCCCAGCAGAATTTTAATTATCTGTTAATGCTTGAAGTAATAAGAAAGTCTTCACTCTTGGATGGCTTACTGAAATGCAGTTTTCCCCATGCAGTACTTGTGCTGGACCTTTATTCAGTGCTTTGTTTTCCCCTTCATTGTCTGGAAACTTGGAAGCATTGTAGGTTCCAGGTATTGACTGAAAAAGGTAGATTTTTTGTCAGAAATCTTGGTCTCTAGAGAAAATCCAGGTTGCAAATGGAATTAATACAGATAGTTAGGACACTGAACAAAAGTCAATATAAAGAAAGAATTAAAAACCACATTAGACAAATTTTGTGTGGGTACGTGAAAGGATGGTTAGTGAGATAAAGTAAAGGGATGAAAGTATGACTGAAGCCTGGTGTTAGGTAAATCAGTACAAATTCAGGAAATCTATCCAGTATACATGTGAGGAATATATTCATTGCAAAGAGCACATTTAATAGTAGTCATCTTTCTGATGCCAAATTAGACTGTGTTCCTTTCCTATAAGTATGCACATCAGGTACCACTAGTACAGATATTGGTCAGCCAAGCAGATGTTCTTTGGTAAATAACACTCACGGTCTGAGTTTTTTATTGGATGCATTTGCTTCACTGATATTTCAAATAACTTGCATTGCCCATTTCAAATATTATTCTAATTTTTTTTTTTTTCTTGTTGCTTTACAGAGTAGTTAGTACAGAGTAGTTAGCCTTATAATCCTTATTGCTGGAAAACTGTCTGGTTTAAGCGTTGGTTCTACTATCAGCAGTGGCAGATCAAATCCAGAGCAGCTACCTTGGGGAGGACATTCCAGTCTGAAGGCTGCCATTCTCCTATCAGGGTTGTATTCTGCCCTTTTCATCAGCAGTGCAAAACAGAAATAATTCAGCAAAATCATTATTCATTGTTTTTCTGTTCCTGATTTTGTGAATCATATTCAGGCATGAAGGTTTCAGAAAAATGCTCCTGACAATAGCTCACGGCTGCCTGCTCTATTTGGTAAATAAATGCTGTTGCAGGAAATAGCAACCTGAGCAATTGCCACTGTGTTAACTGAGGGACAGCAAAGAATTAATCTTTTCTTTTGATTGGGAGAATTATTTTGCAACATACATTATCTCGTATTGGAAACCTGTTAGCCATGAAATGATGAGATAATTTGGGTGACCATCACAGGGGAAGACAGCTGGATCTCGCTATCTTTTTTAGATGGTGGGAAGCTGACTCTCCCCTGCCAATTACCAACCTAAATCTATGAGTCTGAGTCTCCATTTGGTTTTGCAATGCAATTTCCAGGTCAGTTTAGATATGTGCATATATGCTTTTGCATAGACGAAAAATTAGCACAACCCTGCCTTATGCAGACCTGTAGGAAATAAGTCTACCATCCACATATAATGTTTTTTTCCTACTTCCCAAATGATATAACACGGATTTCATTTTGAATAAGAAATAAATTGCAGAAAATCAGCTCTATTCAGGTATAATTAAAAGGCAAAACACTGTCATTTCTGAAGGAAAATACTCATTAGGAGTAATTTGTTTGGCTCTCATTAGTACAGGAATGGCAATTTCTAGTATATGCTGTGTGTAAAATTAGCTTAGAAATATTTATTTTTAATGAGCTACAAAAATATTTCTGACTTTTAAACTGTTCTGTGATGGCTGTAGTCGCTGTGTTCCTGGTGGTCACAGACATAGGACGGTATATCCTGGAAATACATTTAGCTGTTTGGGAAATAAAAATAGCCTTGTAATGAATCCCCTTGAATGGAGATACAAGGGCTCTAATATGGGACATGTTTTCTTGGTTCCACTGTTCCCCAAGAGCATACTGATGTGAAGTTCCTTTAGTGTCCTAATACTTGGGTCTTAGGTTCTTGGTCTTGGGCAACTCTGGCTCCAGTCGTACTTCCAGTAGTTGTGTCGATTTCCATTTTCACAGAAAACATGCATCTGGATTATAAGTGCAAAGGTAGGACTTGCAAAGGTTTGCGTGTCCACTCACATTTTATGTGAGAGCAAGTTCATCAAAAGAAATAATTAAGCTTAGGCATTACACACTAAGCAAGTGTGGACACTGCTTGCACGATCAGATTGTCTCCATAAAACAGCATCAAGGTGAGATGCTTGTTCCCAGCTGACACGGAGATAACTGAAAATTTTCCTAAGCCAATATGTTGCCTAAAACGGCCATGACAAAAATTACTGTTTCTGTTGTGAGAGGAAAAAGTAGCATGAAATTGCTCTGTTTTAAATGAGATTTGTCCTAAGGCTGACAGGAAGCGTGAAAGAGCTCGTAGTTCACCGAACTTGTGGCAAGAGCAGAATTTTCCCAGTATGTAGGTTTTTGATTCTTTACTATCTATTTTATACAACATTTTAAACTGGCATTTCAATTTACAGCTCTTGCATTGCTTTCAAAGATCTGCTCTATGTGGTTTGAACTTTGAAAATAAAATAATCATTATTTATTACACTAATTCCATGGATTATTGCAGACATTAGTGGAATATATGGACAGTATAATTACATTAGTTAATCACTTCCCAGATGTACCATAAATAGATTGAATAGAAATAGTTTGGAAATTGCTCGAATTTGAATTTTCCACAACCCTAAAAAGTAGGTTTAAAAATTGCTTATAATTTTCATTATTTCAATGTTATTTAACTCACTGAAATCCCACGACCCTGCTCTACTCAAAGTAGAACTTACAGTTTTAGCCCCATTTAAAAAGTGTCACGCAGCACATGTTTAGGAAAAACTTCAACTGCAAATCTCAAACGCAAGATGCAGCCCCTTTGTAAAGCACTTCTGACTACATCAGGCCAGAAGATACAGGCAGGTGTGAAATAATTTGCACCCAGAAGATGTAGCAAGGTGCACTACATTCTGCATTGCTCTGGCTTCCAGTGCTTAACTGGGGCATTATAACAAGCAGTGATAATGCTTGGCTTTGGCTTGGGCTGTGCAAAACCCTAAGTTCCAGTAAATGTGGTCAGATCACCAAAGTCTGCTAGGACTTTTCAGGGTTTGTCCTACCTTCAGTAGACTACATTATTTAAGGATTCCTTATGCATTCAGGTTGTGTCTGGGTTGGTATTATAAACTCTTCCTACTATTTGAAGGCCATTCGTTTTTAAAATAGCTTTTAAAGTGTGTCTTTGACTGTTCTTCTTTGATAAAGCTCTTTAAATTTTCTTTCTCCATGGAGTTGTGGATGTTTTTGTAACTAATGGTGCTGCTGATGTGAAAGGGTTTCAGTAATATAAGAATGTGAGTTGAAGGAAACCAGCTCCCTAAGATGGGCAGCTAATTGGGAGCTATGCTGTTTTGTGTTGGGATTGGGCTATGGGAAGGATGTTACACAATAGCTTACTTTTGAATCGGAAGATGGTATTGTGATTCTGTGTTAATTAAGGAATAGAGATTGTGGCCTTATGTTAATGGAGTAGATATAACTAGATTGGAACGTATACAGAATGAATGCTGGGATTGTTTTGGTACCAGACATCTCGATAAGACACCTGCAAGGTTAAATTGTAATAGTAGTGTAACCATGGTAATGCTGTTGAGTTAGGATTGATGTAATGTTAAGGACTAAGACTGATGTAGTATTAGATGAATAAATTTCAAACAAATATTCTTGAAATACTATCAGGTATGCAATCTTTTGTAGATTAAAAAGCTCTGTTAAACATTAAGGCATAGAAAAGCATGTTTACCAGGCTTCTTTTCCACTTTTTTCCTCCTCCCACTCCCCACTGTTTGGAGTTACTTTTCCTAAAGACAGTGAGTGAGAAATATGACCTTGCAGCTAAGATGGCCCTAAGTATCCTGAACTGCAGCAAGACGAGCATTGCCAGCAGGTCAGAGGAGGTGCCTCTCTACTTGACACCAGTAAGACAGCATCTGGAGTGCCCAGGGCTGAATTTTCCAACACAGGAAGGACATGGATGTAGTCGAATGAGTGTGGCCTTTTGGGCCACGAAGGCAATTAAGAGGTTGGATTATCCAGCGTATGAGGAGAGGCTAACAGAGCTGGGGTTGCTTAGCTTAGAGAAGGCTTGAGATTTTTATGAATGTATAAATACCTGATGGAAGGAATGAAGAAGATGGAGCCAGATTCTTCTCAAAAGTGTTCAGTTAACAGACAAAGGCAATGGGCACAAACTGAAATATTTTATGTTTAAACAGAATTTCATGTATAACTTTTTTTTAATGGTGAAGATGGTCAAAAACTGGAAAAGGTTACCCAGAGAGGCTGTGTAGTATCCATTCTTTGAGATGCTTTGGGCGAGTAACCTGCTTTAACTAGCTTCTTTGTATTTGAGGAGTGTTGGACCTGGACGGGTCCTCTGGAAATGGTCTAACATCAGCAGTTCTGATTCTATGATGGTACCTTAAATATCCCGTTCTCCTGCCAAGATGATAAGGTTTACAGTTGTGAATATGGAATTACATAACTATTTGCAGTCAAGCTTTTACGTGTCTCCATTTTAGTGGTATTCTTATCTATCATTTTCTGCTCTAAATACGTAGTGTTTCTTGCAATGACTTCTGTACCACTGTTCAGAAAGATGAACCTAATAACGCAGCAGATGTGGGCTCTGTGCAAGGCATCAAATGCTATATGTCCAGTCCAGAACACGTGCATCCACAAACTTCCTTCTTATAGCATGTTGAAGCTTAAATCTTGGGTTTTACTCTAATGGTGTCTTCAGTACATACAGCGATGTCTGGCATATATATGATGGTACATTGCTGTTTTTGTCATGGCTGCCCAAACCTGTTTACCTGTGTGCTAAGGAGACTCGGAGGCAGAGACGTTCACCTGCTTTTTCTTTCATCTGCTTGTGTGTGGAGGTGGACGTGGAGCAGAAGGGTTGAAGCTCTTTGATCCTTTATCTGATTTGAGTGGGAAATTCTTGTTTCAGAGTTGCAGTAATATTTGAAGTAACTACACCAGCACGGGTGTTGCTTGAGGAGGGGGGGCAGCCCTTTCCTGAATATGGGTTCTACTGAGTTGCATTCTTCACCCCGACTATCCCATCTTTGTGGTACACTTGCAGTCTTGGCTTTTGTCACAGGCAGCTTTTCCTCCTCCTCTTTCCTCCCCCTCCCTCACCCCCCCCCCCCCCCAAAAAAAAAAAAGCTATAACAATTAAGTACAACAGCACTGGCTACAGAAAACAAACTCTTAATTTAATTTATATTAAACTATAATTCATTTTTATAATAAACCTACTCTTCATTAATATTGTGTTTGACATTTTATAGTCCTATCTACCTTTAGAAATTTAGTTTAATTAATCAGGCCCTCATACTTATTTCCTGCTGCATTATTTGTTACCTCTTTGGCTCAGGGTACATCACCATTATTTACTTCTTTAATTAGCTCTGCATCATTAATCTATGCTGCTTCTCATCTTTCTTTAGATGGAGTAACAGTTCACATTTTGAGGGGAGCTAACGCTTAGCTGCTGGAGTTCTCTTGACATCTCTTAAGATGTGTTAAGACCTCTGTGCTTTAGTGCAAGTGAATATGGGATTTAGCGTCAGTGTATTGCAGCCAAAGGACTTTGTTTAGTTTCATTAGGTAATGGTGCACCATCCCCTTAAAGCTGCTTGAAGATGACTTTTTCTAGTCAAATCTTGGAGTTTGTATGAAGCTGAGCTGCCAAAACAATTGGGAACAATGGTGTTTAAAAAAGCTTAGTGGAGTAACCGTGTTGACGTCTATCATTACTGGAACTTCCTGCACCAATAATGGGATGTTAGATTGAAGGGCCAGGTTCTGCTTATGCTGCAGAAGTTAAGGCTGTGAGCTGTCTGCAGCAATACACAGTAATGTACGTTTTCATATGCTGCAGTTGATTTCTGAGGGGTCACCTCCTGTGCGTTAGGCTGCAAACTCTAAAGCAACAGGAGGCTTGTCCTTAGGAAGCTTCGGATCGCCTCTGAGTGCTACTCGTCTTCCCTGTCTCCTTTTGCCCAGGGCCGCTCTTCCCTTGGGAGGCCTGTCTTCATGCATTTGTGGGAAACAAGGCTCTGACACAGATGTCAGAGTAGTAAGTGGAATCATGCCCTTTCCCTGAGGCCTTCTGAGTTTGCTGTCCCCAGACTAACTTTAGTTAAGATCTCTGTCGAAGTTTAACTGGTCGTCTCGCTTGTCACGTGTTCCACGTTGTTATTTTACAGACCATGTCTTTTGAGGATTATTTCTATGTACTTGCATCTTGATAAGATCATGTTCTTTCTAAAAACCAGTTCTGGCTTTTGAATGGTACAGATGATCCTATTTTCAGCACTTAACTTTCAAGTCATCCTTCCTCTGCCTGCTCTGTATGTGAGAGGATTGTATTAAGAAATCACCCTCTCTCGAGCCCAGCACTTGTTCAGGATCTAGGTGGGAGTTTTGTTATTAGTCAGGATTTTTCCTTGGTAAACTTTTCCATGTCTTTTTGTCGGTGACCTGAAAATGAGGAGATGGGAAAACAATCAGTTTTATTTCAGATTTTTTTAATCAGAGAAGAACTTTGCTATCGGGATTCGAGCCATCCAGCTAAGCTCCTACCGTGCTGAGCTATTTCAATGTGTAGCTGCAGTTACACGCAGTAATTAGGCAAAGGAGGCTTCTCTCTTATGTTAGAGAGACAAACCCCTCTCTGAAGTGAGGGGCATACTGCTGGGAAAGGGCCTGCTTGTACCTACAGGAGAAACATTTATGCCACCATGGGAAATGTAGAACATACTACCAACAGCTTCTCCCAGTTTTATTTCTTGAAATGATTCACATTTTGCAGGGAGTATTTTGATTTCATTGATTTGTGCTGAGATCCTTTAAGTGATCTCAAGAGGATTAAGATGCACGGTTCCCATTAATTTAAATTGGAATTACCAACAGTTAAATACCTTAAATGATTGGGGAAATCTGTTTATTATGTAACATTATTCAGTGCAATTAACACGCAGAGTGGGAAACCCTGAGTGAGGTGAGCAGGTGGAATAGCAATTTGTGTTGGTGCCATTTTTATTTTTTATTTTTTGACAAATCTGTATTGGTATGGGGTCCAGGAGCTCTTGCATGGCCTGTGACAAGGAAGATCAGCCACACTCACAGCTTAGAGCTGCTCTCCCAGCTGCCACAGTTTCTTTAGGACCATGCTGAGGAGGGCACTGCAGGTGGAAGGTGCTCCAGAGCTGAGAATTTATTCTTAAAGAAATTGTTTATATAACATATATGATCCTGTTACCTGTGTGTCAGATACAATAAATTCCTGCTATGCTATCAGTGGTATGCAGGATAATCTGTCCGACTGCTAGATGAGATTCTGCTGCTCAAAAAACCTGTTCTTACCTGTTTCTTGCGTTTTCTTGGTTAGCCTGGTTTTTCTTTCAGGTGTCTGTTGTCCGTTAACTCAAGATTAAATCACTGAAGCTATACCTGTAACTTGATCGGAGAGGGCATTGCAGTAATTTTTGTCAATAGCTGGAAACTAGAAAGACCGTAATTTGATTGCAGGATTCCTGCATAATCTTTAGCAAGCTGTGAGCTTTTTCTGGCTTTTTATTTTTTTCTCCATTACTCACAAGTCATGCAGATTCCATGTATAAAGGAAAGGAGAGCTTCAGCTGGTGTGCAAAGCACTGATGTTGGAAACAAAGGAGCCGATGTATTCATTCTCAAACCTGTGGGAATAAGTCCTTAGAAGTTTTAAACAGTACCGTCAATACAAGACTTAATTGTGACAATAGCCAAATCATAATTTCTAACCATTTTGAGTACAAGTTTGAATCCAAAGCGTTTTTAAATGGCAAATTCTTAATGAAGAATATTAAAAACAGAACATTTTTTGATGGTTTGAAAAGCGTGAGCAACAGAGAAACAGAACTGAGAAACAGCATTCTTAAAGAACGTCCTTTGTTTCACTCAGCATGTCATATCCCAGCTGAGTAAACTGTATAAGGGAAAATCAGTGTGAAATCCTCACTAGGCATTAGTAAAAAAAAATGCATTGGAAGATGAAGAATATTCTGAAATAGAGTTGGGTGAGTGGTACTCCAGGTAAGCATATGTTGGCATACTCTTCAGCTGTAAATTACGGGGAGAAATGAATGGTGCCAAACTGGTCTAAGTAAATGATTAGAGTCCATTATTTCCAGAAAAAGGTAGGTATAGGCAAGAATCAAATTTCTCATCATGGATATGAGAGCACTACTCTGGGAAACAAGTACATTAGGGCACACAGCTTTCTTAGCATCAGCTATTATATCCTTTTAAGCCATGTTTGAGAGTACATTTCCTTCTTGAAAATTGGGAATTTGTTCTATTTTTATAGAAATGAGCTTGTTGCAAATTGGCATACTCTGCTGTGTGCATGGCTTTCTATGCCACAGAGGGACCGCAGGGCAATTATCAGAAGCATCCATTGAAGGACTTGAGTAATTTGCCAAATGTTATTTTGTTTTCAGATAAAGTAAATAGTTTTAGTACTGAAGTGCATTTAAGTACTCTAACTTTTTGTTTAGTTTAAATTTTGTTTCTCTTACCCCTTTAAAAAAGCATTCTTCTGTCTACTGCCTTTTTATTTTTATGTTCTCGAGCACGGTTATGTGACTGCCTGTAATGCCTTCTATGAATCTCAGCATAGGGGAGTTTATCCCAAGATGGAGCTATGAATGGATGTTGATTTAAAGGAGGTCAGTTAAACTTTATTAAATTAAGCTTTTTTTAAAACAAGATCATCTGTGAGGAGACAGAATGATGTCATTGATAGCTGTGGTGCTCTCCTGAAATACAAACCAATGCCTAATAGCAATGGTTTCACAACGGCTTGACCTGTAGTCAATCCATCTGTAGTGGATTGCCTTTCAATTCTGCTCTTCTGATTTATTTATTTTTTTAATGGCTCAATGATCCGTTACAGCAACAGTGTGATGTCATGTTGTGTGTTTTAATGCAAGTCTTCAACACATACAAGCTGTTCCTAGAACAACAGAACTAGTATAACATCGTTTACTTACCTACAATGTTTCCCGGATCCAGAGCAGTCTTAAACCCAAATGGTTGGTCAGATGCACGCTGCTAAGCTGTTGGGTGAGTGAAGCATAACCCTCCTTTTCTTTTAGAGCGTGCCTTAGCCCTGTCGAGCTGCTCTTTCCTATGAAGCTGTTAGGAATGTAATACAATGGTGGTTGCTTGGAATGGTGGTTGGCCAGGTTTAGAAGCAATTAGAGGACTGAGAGACTTTGTGATCTCACAAGTCTTGTTTTCGTAAGGAACCCAGTCTAAAATTACCTTCTCCAATTACATGGTGTTGGATTACATTAAGTAATGTGTGTCTTGAGGAAATGATAAATGCCATGTAGCTTTCATTACCTGCAGCGCCGAGTGCACTCCTAGTCCTTGTTACTGTAGTAGTGCCACGAACTCCTAACACCTCTTCCTTTTGGGAAAAAGCCATGTACCTCCCAGTGCTGCAGAGCTCTGCTTTGTCAAAAGCTCACTTCATTTCCTTTTAAGTTCACTTTTCTCTTGCTAGTGGGGCATTAATTCTGTCATAACAGTATACTTACTACCACCTCCCAGCAGTTTCCCTGAGAGGAACAGGTCTTTGTTTGTTCAGGGAGGGCAGTGGGGGTTGAAAATGGTGCAAAAGCTTTTTGCAGTTGACTTGTTCTTCCTTTTTGCCACTGTACAGAGAATTCTCCATGCTGGCTTCTTTCCTCTGACTGCTTTATCGCCTTCAGCAGCCAGCCTTACCTAATCCCAGCCTCTGTCGATCAGCAGTCCCCATTCTCCTGTATTTTTACCTTTTCGTACTCCAAACTTTTCACTGTTTTCAACACCTTCTTGTGTCTCTACTGACAAGTGCTTTTGAACAGATGCCACGTTGCACCTTGTCAGAGCCGTTCAGGAATATGGATCTGATGACTTTGCTGCATGCAAAAAAGAATTGGCATCCACATTTTGCTTTCTATGTATCTGTTTGTTTAATATATTGAAGGTAGTTTTTTAGTTGGAACTGAGTAGCTGTCATTCTTGTGAGAATTTGATTTCTACTATGTTGTGCTACTGTTTATAGTGAATTTATAATTATTATCCTTCAATATAATTAACTTCCCAGATGTTGTAGCATATATGCTGAAAGTGAAATAGTGTCCACCATTCCTAAAATGTTGAATGTGTAAAGAAGTTCAGTAGGTCACTGACAGTGATAACAAGTGTTCGAATTCACAGTAAATGACCCATGGATGATTTTTTTTTGTAGGTTAGTTTCTGTTGATTTCCCCTCTTCCCCTTCCTTTTCAAAAAATAAAAAATAAAAAAAATCATGTGGGCTCTGCAGTTTGCTTACCTCTTGGTTCTTTACCAAGTCATCTTGCCAAAGTTTGATTTGGAAGTTAAAAAAAAAAAAAAGAGAGAGAGTGTACAATGAATACCTTAATACAGAAATCAAATCAATAAACAGGTGGTTCTTCCACTTTGTGTAAATTTCTATCCCTTGCTATCTAATGTATTGATAATGATGTTTTCTAAATCCATACCCCCTTTTAATTTTCCTTTTGTATCATCTTTTTCTGGGTTTTACAGATGTATCTAAATGGTGTTAACATCAGGATCCAAGTACCGAGTTCCTTTAATACCGGAATTTGAGAGCAGGATGAATGAATCCCTTCATCTAAAATAGTTCATGTTTTGGCATTATTCATCTCTGGCAGATTGCTACTTTCAGTATAAAGGTGCCTGGATTGCACTATGCAAAAACAGCAGGCTGTGGAGCATGCAAAGCTTCATCAGCCTGTTCTATACATAGGTCATAGGAGGTGCACAAAGGCTTTGTGTGCACTTAAATTAATTTCATTACCTTTCTTGTCACAGTTGATTCTCAGTCTCAATTTTACTTCAGCTTTCCTCACCTCTGAAGTTGTCTTTATTGCAGAATGTTCTTGATGGTAACAGGTAAATCCAATTTTCTTTCAACATTTTTATGGTTTTGTTTTGGGATTTTTATAGAATATCCCATGGAAAAAAATCACCGTTGGCAAGCCGTTTTCTTTAAGAAGGCTTATTGGTCAGGCAAATAAAATGAACTAGTATGGTCAGTATAGACGGCTGTTTACCTTGTTTAATCTTTGACTTAAGAGTGTGGATCTGAGACATTCTGCTGTCTCAACACTTGCTAATGTAGCCTGTTCTTTTCCTGGCATGGGGAGGAAGTAAAGCCTTGTTTGCTGTGCTAGGTGGTGTATGTTAAGCTTATTCTGTGTGGTCCTGTTCATTCCTGAGTCTTGGTTTTTATGTGAGGTTTTGTCCTCTACCATTGAAGAGTCTCAAAATAATCAGACACCGATGGTCAGTACAACAATAGCAGTGCAATCTTAAAACATTTTCTATAGCTTTGTACTCTGTTCCTCACCTTTCGTGCCAGCACCTACATTTGTCCAGTGCATTGTGCTTTGGGATGGTGGCTTTTCACATTGCATCTTTTAACTGTCATAGTATGTTTTGTGCCTTTGCAGATTAATTCTGCTGTGACATGTAATTTAACTAATGACCACCTTAAAATAAATGCTGAAAATCATTATTGCTGTCCCTTTAAATGATTTAATTTGGAAGATACTTGAGTGTATTTTATAACGGCCTCACCAGCCTGAGTTTCCCTTCAGCATGGAGCAGCAGCGATGCTTTGTGCTTTCTTATGGTGGTGGTCGCAAGATAGCAAAATTAATCTTAATGCTGAAGGAGGCATCAGATGAGAAGAAAAGCATTAAGTTAGCAGTCTGTATTCCATTCCATGACTGACTCCTTGTATTGCTGAAGAGAGAAGATGGTTACAGGTTGCTTTCAAGGGGTAACTAGGCTGGGATATAAAATGCAGGCTGCCATGGGCCGTTCGGTTTGTCTGATTCTGGGTGTCATGGAAGGAGGAAGTAATTAGAAGGTCTCTGACTAAAGACGGGAGTTGTTCTGAGGCATGATCCAGGGTAAAAATAACAAAATATTTTTATAAGCTTCATTGGTGTTTGTTGAATCCTTTAGAATAGAATTTAGATCAGCTTTAAAACTCTATCAGGTCTTTATAAAAAAAAAAAATAAAAATCCTCTTCCACTAGAAGTTTGCTCTTCAGTGATTGTTTCTGTCGTGTGCTAGGTGTGAGGTACCTAATTGTCTACTGATGGATAGGAGGGCCCAGCCTCTACACCTGCTGAGAGTGTGTTGGTAACCTAGTAATTGAGTTCATTTGGCTGTAATATGTGGTTGCTTTTAAAATACGTTATTTTTATCCCTTTTATAAAGAACACACACATACTCCCTCCCTGCCTGGGGAAATGCATTTTTTTTAAATGTAAAATCTCAGATTCAGCTTTGGTAACAGAGCACGTGGCTCTCAAGTGGAGCCTAGTGTAAGCCAACGGGGTTATCTGCTCATTTCCATTTGCATGGAACAGCATTCAAGATGGGGCATCAGCATAGTGTTAATCCATACTGTTACGTCTAAATTGCAGGTAAAGCTTACGATGCTGGTCACCAGTGAAAGCATTCCACAGTGACTAAACGTTTACGTTAGGGCACTTGGTGTATGGGAACGGAGTCTTAAAAAACAACATATTTTTTCTTCACTATGTAAGCAGTGCGGTTATGAGCACTGTCCTTGAAAGCAGGCAGCAGACAATCTGATTGCTTTTCAAATTCAATGCCTCACCTGCTGTTTGTAAACGTGTTCTTCTCTCATTTACCCTGTTACCGAACAAACAGTCATTGATTTCAGTTGCACGTGTGTTTTTTAAAGCAGCAACATCCCAGATTGGATATGAATGTGGAGCCTGTCTGGTTAGTGAGATATCCAGCTTAAAACTGAAAACAACTTAAACTATAGGCAGTCCTTTTTATTGCTATTGATTCTGGTAATAAGGAAAATGAAGGCAGCTGAAGAGAAAAAACAGGTTATTAACGCACACCTGCCCTGGGAAGTATGAAATTTGGAAATTATATGAATTGTGTTTGACTCGAATATAAGCAAAGGATGGCTTCCCAGCAGACAAATGGTTGAGACTGTACATCAGCCACTCGTACCATCAGAATAAGTTGTGAACTGTCCAACTGCTGCCAGTGTTGTGAAGGAGGGCGAAGTTTGTTCATTGTTCTGGAATACAATCTATATTTTCAATCAGAAAAAGGCATATTTTTTACATAAATGTGGACTTTGCACTATGTAGGGATTGTGCATATCCTTAACTATGTATTTGTACTTTGTTTTGCTTGTTGCCTTAGTTACATTGGTCAAATTTTTGTGTGCATATCTGGTCTGTTTTCCTGCCCCTCTCCAACTCGATTTGATTTTGCAACAGGGAGGCCTCCAGCTCTTCTTCCCATTTGTGTTAGGTGCTGTACACATCTGGAATGGAAAACAGGCTTGCTTTTCATGTAGTATCATTGCTGACACTCAAGACAGTAGGGGAAAAGGAAATTCAACTAAAAAACAGAAGATGCAAAATGAAGGCTGGAGACTTAGGCTGTGATTTTCTATGGAGGTCAGTTTTTTTTGTTTTTTTTTTTAAAGTATGCCTAATAACTGAATCATGCACAGAAATCTGCTTCAGGGTGGAATTAACTCAAGTGCTGAAGTTAGACTAGTTTGCCTTCAGGTTTCAGAAACTGAAATTCACTCATTGTTCTGATCAGAACTGTCCCTTAATGTAGGTGCCAGAATTTCCCCATGGTTCTCCATTGGCTATGTTTAATGTCTAGAATTGATTAATTATTTCCTAGAATCAAATGCAGAATTCATGAGTTCATCTGGTGATGAGCCTTTTGCATCCTTAGAATGCTATAATTCATAAACGACAAGGCACTGGTAGAAGACTGTGGTGTGACAATAGGTTTAATTCCAGCACTAAAGGATACCTTGATTAGGCTTCTCTGCAGTAGGTTTCCAAGCATTTCCCACTCTTTTTGAGAATGCTTATTTCCATATCTTTCTGGGAGCAGAGTGGCTTCCCAGATGTGTCTAAAGAGCTACCTACATTAAGTTTATTCCACGTGTTAAAGGATGAATATTACAGCATTATCAGTCACTTGCCTTGCGCCATAAGCCACATTCATTTCTTCACAATAGAGTTAGTGAGTACCACTGATGATACAATATATATAAAGTTAAGGCACGTGGAGTTATCAAGGAGAATATACAACAGCCTTGTATAATTTCATTAAAAGGTGACCATTCTTCCCTGTACAAGTAGCAGGTTAGTGTATGATGATGAATCACTTGCATTCAGAGGAAGGGTCTTAGGCCTCTAAGGCCAGAACTTTCACAAGCTTCAAGGTGAGAAAACGCACTGATAACAACAAAACCAGCTGATTTAATCTAATAAGAGTTAGTTTTTCACTACTTAGGACATAGGATATTATTGATTATGTATCCTCATTCCAATACATAGAGCGTTCTCCAAGCTCTTGCTGCCAACACGCTGACAGAACTGGTTACCCTTTGTATACAGCTCTGCCTTCAACGTTGTCCCTACTAGAGCGTTCTCTGCAGACTGTACTTACTTTGCTGCACAAGTCTGTGGACAGAGCAAATAAGCTCAGTCTTGTCCAGCTGCCATGATGCTATTCAGGCCAGCAGTATTTACAGAGAAAAGCAAGACCGGTCAGCCTCGGTCCTTGTATGTACTGTGAAGTTAACTGACAGTCTGCTTAATTATCAAAGCAGATCGAGACTGAGCGAAGAGTCTTGTACTTCTATTGAACAGGTTAGCTCAATTTGAGCCCCAGCACTTAACCGGCCAGGAACTTTTAGCCCTGTGACAGTATGTCCAATATTCAACAAGTCTGACCATAGCACTGTATTGCCCTTATCAGTCAGATCTGGTCAACTGCACTTACTGTGGGTGATACAGCTATGAGCTGATTCCTCAGTGTAACTGGTGAGAGCGCATGTACGTACAGATCCACCAGCCTTACCTAAGCATTGTAATTCAGAGTTCTCTCGGTGTGTTCCCATTGCTGTAACCTTTGTTATTATTTGCTCTGGAATTCTTTGTGGTTTTGACTGAGTCTTTTTTAAGCACCACTTAGGAGAGAGGTTGAGGAACCCCTAGTTTGGGTCACCAGTGATAGAAAACAGGAAATGTCAAATAAAATTGTATATTTTCCTTTAAAGTTCTGCCATAAGCTTTTCTGAAACTTATTATTGAAACAAATGTTAAAACCAGCATTACTTTTCTAGGTTTTGTTCAAATACTGAGGAAAAAAAAAGCAGCGGTGTCAAACAAGGTTTGTTAAAGCAGCAGGCAAGCATGAATTTGGGCTCACTTTTCAGGTCTAGCACTGCTTGACCATCACAAATTGTTGCTGTGACAGTGTTAAGTAACACATGAGAATACTTAAGTGTGTCTTTTTGTTCCTTAAAAATTAGGTGCTGAAGTTTTCATTATGTATATTCTTTAGACATCATCTACAGCTGCTACTGTTCCTCTTACAGATACTGACTGTCACTGAAATTTGGTGTGGATGCTTACAGGGAAAGTCAGCTGATGAGCTTTCTGCATGTATACTTACCTCCAGGGCTAGCCATTTAATTGAATCTAAAATCAATTTTCAATTAGTGGTGGTTTAACACCTCATATTAACTGCTAGAATTGTGAATAAAGGTAAAGAGAAAAGCATTCAAATCTATAATTACTTTTACCTTAATGAAATGAACAATAGCAGCATTAGGAAGCCAGGTGCTGAGTGGTTAAGAAAGTTTGGTCCGTTCCTCCTGGCCCTGTGTCACAGCGCGACATTGCAGGTCGCTGCTTTGGTACCTGCGAGGAGGCAGCACAGAGATGGGCATAACAGCAGGGACAGGAGAAGTGCAGATGTCTTAAACTCTGCTGCTGGAATAACTTTAGAAGGCTAAAGCTGAATTTCTCTCTATGGGAGATCCTTAATAGGAATAAGTATTTTTAATTCACTTATGTCTGAATGTGGCATGCATGTGCTGGTGCCCTGGAGAATAGAACTGCAGGGAGTTGCAATTGCCGGTCATCTTAAAAGTTTTTAAGGAGTTCTTATTTGTGGTTTTCTAGTTGATAGAGGGTATCGGTCCTCTAGTGCAAGAGTCCTAGCTCATTTCCTATCAGTAGTTATACCATGTTACAGTTGAGATCTGGTCAATAACTCTGCATTCAGTTCCATACTCAACATCTATTCCAGAGTGACCATTATTTTGCAACCATTGCCTTTTAGGCTATTTGTTTTAAATTGTTGCAACATAAAATCGATACAACAGAGCAGGGCTCAAAAGGTAAACACTGAAAATAAGAACACTGTTTCTCCTCCTAACCCTTCCACATATCTTTTTGGCTTGATTATTTTAGCACTGGGGATTGTTTCTTCCTCCAATGTCCAACAAGTTTTGTAAGTGGCATAGCTGAATTTCTTTCAAGCGTTTAATTAGAAAGTCTGCTATGATCTTTCCACTTTTGGGATATGTTTAAACACTGGCAGTGATGAAGCGGTTGGAATGTCATGAGGACATACTGGACAGTCTTCATATTTCACTTCTGAAGGGCAGTCATTTTTGCTCTTGATCAGTATGAGTCTCCAAATCTGAGTTTAGAGGGTTCAAAAGTCTGAAGTTGTGCAATATTTCCACTTACATGAAAAAAGGCTAGAAGCTCTCCCACACGTGAGTGTCAGGACATTTTATCTACTTTTTACCAGGGCAAACCATCAGTCTAGCTTTTACACAAACAACATAATGTCTCAGGAGGTTCTGTGTAACAAGTACCTGATATTTTCTTCTCTGACTCTGTAGTAGGCCCTGCATCATTAAGAATTTTTATCTGTGGAGACCATCAGCTGTGCTTAACTCACTGCAGTGTATTAGAGAAACCATCCTAGGAAGAATGTTTGTACTTCGTTTTGGTTTAAACTAGAGTATTGGTCACACCCTGATGGTATGGTCTAATTTTGTGCTTGGAGAAATCACATTCACTACAAAACTATTATAATTTAACCATTTTATCAAATTAAGTTCCTTAAGGTTATTGATAGAGGAAAGCCAACTTAGTATGTTAAAATTACCATATGATATGGATTGTCCCATTGCAAAACAACAGTAAAAAATACAGTCTCCATTAGTGAGTCACAAGGTGTGAAAGTAACTTAATGCCCATGTGACATCTGAAGTGTGAATAGTCTCTTCATATTAAATGTCATTGTCTGAAAGCTTTAGACTTTTGGTTAATAATCACATACTTAAACTACAGTTGTTGGTTTTTTTTTTTTTTTTTTTTTTTTGCTACTGAACATAGGATCTTGCTACTGCACACCTGCTGCTGTTTCTTGTTTGCCTTAAGAACAGGGATGGCATAGAAATAGTCATCTTATTGGTGTGTGCACATCTGAAACTGTTACTGTTGCTCTTAATGAGAGACTTCTGAATCTGGTTTAGGACTGTTACTCCTCATATGGGTTCCATCATTCTAGTTCCAGCATGACTGCTACTGTGCTATTGTGAAGGACTGGACTTGGAAGGCTGTATCCTGTCCTGTAGCAAATGCAGATAAAGTACATTTGTGGAAAGAGGTATTTTCTCTTTGGTGCCCTGCAAATTCTAATAGCACCTGATTTCTGCTTCAGTCCCTTGTGAATGCTAAACCAGCCCCAGAACTGCACTGATGTAGCCTGACTGCTCATGGACCCAGAACTGTTCTGTGAGCAAGCGTTGAACAAGTCACTGGAGATTCCCCTGTCATACTTCCTCTTCCTTGGCTGTTCCCTTCATGCAGACTGGCACTGTATCGATTCTTTGCTACAGGAATGGTCCCTGGGGAACAGGCTGTTGCTGTTAGCATGCTGATGTATCAGCATCAGTTGCTGTTCTTCCTACATACAGCCAAATACAAGTAGTAGCAGAAAAGTTGTAAGAAAGTTTGAACATTCCTATGGATTTTTTTGTCTTAATGCTGTTATCACCAGCTGACCAATTTTTTTTTTCAGGTATACTGTGGCTCCAGATGGCCTTGATAAAGCATCTGAGCTTAAACTTCTTCCAATTACATCAAAGTTCAGTTGTAAGGCTAGGTCGTAGCTTTCTGAAAGCCCCATTTCTAGCAGAAAGGCCATTTGTTGTGCTGCAGTTTAAATTGATTTCCTACAAAAATGGAGTCCTGTGTATATATTGATTAGGATATTTTGGAGTATTTTAAACTATTTTGTTCCAAATAATTTGTTAATGTATATGTGACAGTTCTAAGGAGTAAGTACTGTTTTTATTAGTTTCTTTTGAGGCAAGTAGTAGGGCAGTTCTGAAGAGGAGGTAACTTCTTTGAAGTCAGTGTTTTCTTCCACTACTGCTTTGCTTAAATTAACTTGCTGGGGAAGAAGAGAGGAGAATAGGTGCTATTGATCTTCTGTATTAATTGCATGTAGTTAATGACTCCATTTTCTTCCCCTTCTCTGCTCTGTACATCCATAAACTTCTCTGTGGCTTTGCATTAAGTGTTGCGAAGGAATCCTTTTTGCACAGTGATAGGGGGAACATTTGGACCTTAGTGCTGTGGTGAGCAAGTAACCTGAGTTATTTGCCTCAATGAGGATGATCTTGTTTGAACGGGACAGAAAATAAGTGGCAACAAAGATTAGCAAGGATGCAGTACATTTAGGTAAGGTAGCTGTAGCAAAGGTGCAGTCTTCACCATACAGCAACTTTAGGTAAAAGTATATAGGATGATACCCAACAAATTGCCTTAAACATGGGTCGTATGGGAGATGTCTTGCATATTTTCTAGTGCATCTCAACTTTTCTGCATTGCTCCTTGTTAACTCTTACATCAGTGCTGCAATTCTTCAATGACACAAAGGAATACCAGTCAATAACTACTTAACAATGGTATGAATTATGTAAAATAAAGCATGCAAGTATTACAGGAGGAAAAAGATTAATGTGTCTGGGTACAATGCTATAAAAACACCCTGAATCTTTACAAGCAAAACAGCATTAGCTGTGATAAAATGAATATTTGCAATTGTTCCTATGAATTTCTGGATGTTTATAGAAATGTTAAATGGGCTTGTGTGAAAAGCAATTGGCAACTGTAATTAAATTTTCCCTAAATATATATAATTCATGGCATGCTTATTCCCTGCAATAAGAGTTTAAAGGCTTAAGGAGCTTCAGATGAACTGCAGCAATGTCTTAAGCTTCTACATCTTACTCAGTGCTTCGACTATCCATAATGACTTTTACTGTTGAAATGTTCTAAAAGTTTATTTACCAGTCTGTTTACAATCATTACTATAGTTGTTTCAAAATCGGAACACGTTCTGCAAACACTTTAGCTCAAGATAACTTATTCTTGTCTTGATGAAGTTCCTGTCTGTATTCATTCACCACAATTTTGATTGTTGATTTCAAACCTGGGGAATGCATGGAAATGTATGTTGCATGTAATGATGAATTTTAGCTGTCCTTTCTGCAGGATAGGTGTTGCTGTGACAGTCCTATTATTAATAAAAGAAATAAATGAGCTCTGAGAGGCTCAAAGAAAAGGAAAACATTGTGAAGACCCTCCATGTCTATCAAACTCGTATTAAGCTAGTGATGGCAGATTAATAAAATTTCTACCATACCATTTAAAAGGCTGGTTATGGGCATGCTTGAAAATTCAGGCGTATAACAAAGTTGTACGCCTCGTGCTGACTCGATTCTTAGAAGTTTTCTGCTGAGATCAATGCTCTTTCAGCACAGGTTTTCTGATCTGTGTGGACTAAAGTAACACTGGAGTTTCTGATAGAATTGTGAAGTGGAATAGCTAACTATGAATTATGCTTCTCTTCTTTCTGTGAATACCAAGGTGAAGTAGGGAGTGGCTTGCTGTCCTGTACCTGGAGAATTTATTTAGATATGCAGGAAATATCCCAGATGTTAGCAGAGTCCTGGGGGCTTTGTATCACTGATTCTTTATTTCAGTGACAACTAATCTATATTGTGTAGCAACTTCTTTTTCAGTCATCTCCATCCACCACTTTCATTGACAGAGTATTGTTATTCTTGGAACTTTCAACTGCCTGTTATAATTCTAGTGAAGAATAATTGGTCTGGGCATGTTACAACTAGGTGTAATTTGCAAGACTTATTTCAGCTCTATGCATTGATTATTGCTACTTAATATTTAAAAATCAATGCTGTGACACAGAAGAACTGGTATGATAAATAGATCTTCAAGCCTTTTTTAGGTTCAGAAAGAACATGCCTGTATGTAAGTACTGCAGCTTGTGTAATACTGAAATACAGATTAATAGTTCACAGATACAGAATGGGCATTCTTACTGCTCTTCTAGAGACTTCAATATTTTAAACTTATATTCACCAGAGACAGGTTGTCTTGGATCATCTAATTCTACACTTGAACCTGACAATCCTTTACAAGCAGGAACACCTCAGCAAGTGAATATTAAATTGTAAAAATAAGGAAGAGTTCTTTCAAAGGGCAGAATACATTGGTAATGTCATGTGTTATAACCTGTAAAGTGTACCTGTATAAATACTTGAAAGGCTATCAGACTTCAGGTAAAAAATAAAATTGTTTCCAGCAAGTAAATATTTCTAAAATGGTGACCTTTATTTTTGAGACAGTTGAGGTATGGAGGAACTACCATGATCAGGAAAGTTCCATCAGACTTATTTTCTGTCATAACAGGTGTTACCAACAAAATTGGTGCTACACTAACAGTGGTGTCAGTAACAAAAGCTCTAGCCAACTGTTAACAACGTCCAAACCAATGGTAAATGATTTCTGGAGACTGTAGCTGTATTTAAGTTTGGGTCTTCACTTTGTCCAAGATTCTGAGTAATGGACACTTAGGTGTCTTTAGTGAAGAGTTCCAGGCCTTAATTGCATCTTCTGTGGGGTGGGGAAAGCACCTCCTTTGTTCTGCCTGCATCCCACTAGCTCACTTGCCTGCTTACCTCTGCAGCCTGTTCTTCCCTTTGGGAGCCTTCTAAAAGTTTTCTGCTGCCTTGGCACGCAGGATGTTAAGCAGCCCCAAGAACTTGTGTCTGTTGTGTTATAGGACTCTGTGAATACCGAGGAAAGAAAGAATACATGTTTCCAGCTTTCAGGCAAGACATGGAGAAGGAGGTCCTTGTACGTGGCCTCTGTGAAGAGTGAGAGGAAGAGTCCTTGTCTGAAGAAGGCTTGACTGAACAGTCTTTGCTCCCAGCAGTTTGACATCTCTCCCACGACCTGTGTTGAGGGTGTGATACCTTACTCAGCCAGAGCTGGCAGCTCTCATTAGTTACTGCGACTGCAGGTGCTCCAAGGGGTTCTCTGACTGGACTCTGCTGTTCAGGAAGGGAAGTGTAGTGTAGTCAATGACAGACATACAGAGGTTCTTGTTCCTTCTGAGCATGTTTTATTGCTTCTCTTTGATCGAATTCCTTACCTACCTCATAGCTGCCCTGTGTTAGAGAAGTCTAAACTCTGTGGGTAAAAAAAAAAATAAATCTTAATTGAGTACTTGAGCAGCACTAATGCAGTTTTGGTCTCACTATCCACAATTTACTAGCAAACAAAAAGAGTGTACGAGCAAAATCCTCTCATGAAATCCCATTTCATATGTGGGACATGCAAGTTTTGGCTGGGACTTTGTAATCTGACCTTATTTTTAAACTAGAAAAGTAGTCAAACCGTGGCATACAAAACCAAACTGCCAATTCCAATAATGGAAGGCGGTAGGGAGGTATGCCAGAACTCCTTGTTGCACGTACCTCCCTCTTGCTGAGCTGTAATGGAGGTTTACAGAAAGTTCTTCAATAAATTCTCACTCTGTAAGTGACTTGTGTGTGCCCCAGCACCTGGTCACCGTGGCCTCGTCAGGCGTGTTTAGTCATCGCCTGGCGGGATATGCTGAGAGACCTCCACAAGCAGGTGGAACATTTTCTTTCTTTAAAGAATGAGATAACTAGTGCCCTTCAGGCACATACTGTTAAAGGACAAGACTAATGCTGCCAATGTTACCCTTATTTTTCCATTACAGAGAAATTTTAACTTTGAGAACACTTTTATTTTTAGTTGCCTTTTTAGGCAGCTGCAGGTATGTCACTGCAGTCTCAAGGGCAAACTTTCAGTGGTGGCTGGAGGACTGAACTGTGTAGCTCAGAAAATTGGCTTTAAGTCATCTTTATACTTTCCGTAGACAAAGCTGGAGGTGCTGAATTTACCCTCCTTAAAGCATTTTTAGCGAACTGAAATGGTGGCCACCAGTTGGCTCTTGCACCATCTGGTGCCTGGAACTGCCTGTGTGGGTAACATTGGCTGAGAGGGGTTATTTTTTGCTTAGAAATTGGGTTCTAAGTGACTCTCAGATACACTTTGTGCATATAAGATTTTGATGAGACTGAAGAAATGCAGAAACCAAAGCCTCTCTGACAAACTGGGAAGGCATCAGCAAATCTGATGGGTACCTGCTTCCCATGTTATTTTATTCCCTAGGCATCTGCCATGGAAGTTTAGCAGCTGAATGGGAAATCTGGAAGTGTCTGTACAAACAGATGGAGATCGAGTGTTCACGTGAGGTCCACAGGTCGGGGCTGCTTTGGCTGGCTAGTGAAGGAAGCTGCTTTATGGAGATGCTGCAGGAGGAGATTGTGGACTTAATTTAAAATTGTGAAATGTGGGCATGGTTTTTCAGTGGTTTTAGAAGATGTTTTTAACTTCTTCCTACTTACCTTTTGGTAAGTAGAAGTGTTTCAGTCAAAGCATCCTCTGTTTTCCCCATACATGACTTGAAACTCAGAACAGCCTTACCAGAACATAACCACTGCAGACAACCAGCGTGCTCCAACGCAGGGTGGCCGATGTAACATGAAGCACAAAGGCTGACTGAGTCTGAGGCATCTCAACTGCTGCTCAGAACTGGATAATAGAAGCGTTGAGCAGGGTCACGAACTGGGGCACCTGGCAGTACGGGTGCTAGGTTTGTTAAAATACTGTGTGTGCCCCATCTCTTTAAAGGGCTGCAGTGTGGCTCCACAGTGGTGCTGTTACGGTTGCTCAGGTCAGCTGGCTTCTGGCTTTTTCTAACTTGGAGAGCTTGGCTTTGCAGCCTTGATTATGCCATTTAAGCAGTAATTTGCATATTGCTTTTACAGGAGGTTGAGTGAATAATGATGAAATTTTTTTCCTTGATTTTGCACACAGTTAAAGGAATGTATTCCAGGAGAGCTTCCCTAAATTATTCTTGTAACTCTTTGGCTTTAATTGGTAAATTACTTCTTGCAAGTCTGAGATGTAGAGCCTCGTTTCCTGGTGTGATTTGATTGGCAATTTAGAGATGATTTGTTAAACTGAAAGAGTGTATTTCATAAGATTAAATATGAAATTGAAAAACTGCTCGAGGGCATAATTGCCCTGCTTTCTCCTAGAAACATTCTTGTGCTGGAAATGTATACAGCAAACATGTTTTTGCAACACTGGTGTTGGAAAAGAAACACACCAAGTTGCTTGGAATTGAGTTGAGAATCCACTTAATTCTGAAGCTTGTTCCTCTGCTAGCACTTGTATTCTAGTAACCCCGCAAACTACATTGTAAATAAATGAGCCCCAAACCATAATCTCAGCAGACCTGTAAGTGATCTCTGCTGGACCACCTCAAGGTTTTTATCTGGTTAATGCTTTTCAGTTTATATGCTTGTAAACTCGGCTTTTAAAAAATTTTTGTACATGTATAAGAACTTGTTTCTGTTAAGCAATAGATTTGGAGGTCTGTTTCAGGGATTCCAAGAAATTCCAAGAAATTCATCTTCAGAGACACCTGTGGCAACGAGTTCCATTCTCTCATTATATTCTTTAATTAATAGTTTTAATATCATTCAATCCTTTTAGATCTAGAATATTTAGAGTACAGTTGCACATTTGGCAAAAGATGACCTCTTCAGATTTTTCTTTTTGCCCTTAGGCACATTTTTTTTCCATTCCCCTACACAAAGCAACATAATGCTAGAGCCTAATAATACTACTTAAGAAATTTTCTTTTTTTTTTTCTTTCTATGTGATTTTACTTTGTTGTACTGATTTCCACCCCCCAAAAAAGAAGGCAGGGAAATGATCAGGAAGGCTAAGCATATTAGTCTTACTGCCTTTAAAACTGTTTTCAGCAGTAAATGAGTGAGTTAACAGGATACCCAGGAATTTCTGGGTTTGGGGAACAGAAAATTCCAGGAGCTATCAGCCAGGTAGTTGACAGTATGGACTCCAGTTTTCTCCCTCTGTGTTCAAAAGCTCATGTGAAATACAGCTTGAACAAGACACACCCTGTGTGGAGTCTAACACCACAAACACTATCCCTTGTAGGCTCATCTCACACTTATGTCCCCGTTCGCCTTTTCTAAGCAGGCATAAGTGTTTTCTCCTGTGTATCATGCAGATACTTTGGCAGGCCATGTTGCAGCCATTTCACATAGGTCACTGATTCTGACTTGCTTTTCCCACACTGTTCAACAGCAACCTGGAAGAAAGGAGAAGTGAGCCAGTTAAATCCCATGTTAACATGGGCATGATTTTGTTACTAAGAGGCCAAAAAACAAGCTGTTGTATTTTCAGTTTTAGTTTTAAAATTTTTATGTCCTTTCCAAAAAAGAAGTTGCATCCAACTTGCTAGATGGGAAGAAAGGCAAGCATATAGCTGGCCACTGCAGAAAATCTATGCCTAGTATAAAGAAATTAATTGATTCTATTTTTTTTTCTTGGTGCTTCCTCTTTTACTATTCAGAGGAGCTAAAAGAGCGGTATCTCAGGGCCACCGTGGAGCCTACCTCTAGAGGTTCCAGCCTGAAAACCCTGACCTGTAATTGTGAAGGGATGCACTCAGAGCCAAACGAAGTTTACATCAAACTCCACAATACAGTAAGCAGATTCATTTACTGGAACTGGTCATTTGAGGTGACTTTCAGATAGCGTACTTAACAGAAGGAGCTGACTACCACTCCTGCGGCCATGGAAGTTTATAAGGAGCAGCTTTTAGAGCAAAGACCAACATAAGCCACCCCATTACATCACCACACCAATCTGTTCTGAGTTGTAATAACGAAATCTCACACTTTGTTATGTTTCCACATATCTAGCAGCAGGAAACATTTTTCCCCTTCACTCATTTGAAATTCTACCAATGAGTTTGTATACTTAAAGAAACTATGCCCTGACAGAAGATTTCAGGCTGTATAATGTTAATGCTCAAGGGCTGGGCAGAACAGCTGGGGTCTCCCATTGCCAGGAGAACAAGCAGGGCAGGTACAAGTTGATGGAACAGGTGGCTGGAGAGATTCTCTGTGAGATCTCCCCCCAGTATTGCCTTTTCAGAGCAGACTTGAAATAAGCATTCTGGGCGACAGGATCTCAAATTGAGAGATATTTTGGCAGCCAGGACAGAAGGAAGACATTGTGCCTTCAAAATGACTGATTCAGGCTGCAAATCACTTACTTAAAGAAAAGATTAATGACGGCCAGGTCATCTGTAATGCTTTGCTCTAAGTAATTATCAGTAAACCATTTCATCTCTTATTTGACTTGATACTGTCATTCACAAATTAAGGGCCACTCAGTCTCTGGGATTTCTGAGTGCAGAATCTCTACTGATCTGTTATCACTTATTCCCTGGGACATTAATAGGCTTTATCTCATGTTTCAGTAATAGGTTAAATATTGGTCTGCTGGAGCATGTAGCTGTCACTGACTAGCCACTTAAACTCACCATTGATTTTTTTCCTTTTTTTTTTAAAGCTTTGGCATGCTTGATGTTCACGACTTAGGACCTTGTCATCATGTAACCCTTGCTTGTTATGGTGAGACCTTCATCACAGCTGCCTGTTTTTGCTGGCAGTAATGAAAGCTATGTATTGTTGTTCATGGCTCTCTCAAAAGCCTCAAGCGTTTGAGAACACTCTCATCCCCTTTTGGGCTATCTAGTCCCAAAATCCACTACAGTTTTTAAGTCTGTCAGGAGCAGTGCATTTTCCCTTTAGCACAGATAAATATGGAGTATTTAACTCTACAATTAAGTGTTTATTTTTCTGTATTCTAGATGGTTATAATGTTAAACAAGTTTGTATTTTAACAGAAAGAGAAGTACCAATGGGAACGACTTGCTCCCTGGAGTGTGACTGGCCTGCTGCAGGTGCTGGAGGTGAGCCAGTGTCAGGACAAAATGCTGCTTCTCTTAGGTGTCTCTTGGTAAATCTTAGATCTTACTGTGAATTAAACCAACCGGCTCCCCCATATAGTGAGGGAGGCCGATGGAATTTGGCAGGAATTGAGCACCTATCTGGGATCTTTGGCCTGTTCCTCAGCATCTCTGCAGCAGTGCAGGATCTTTGTGTGTCTCCACAGAGGGAGCTGACGCAGGCAATAGAAGCAGACAGATCTCTTCTGCAAGGGAACCTGGTCTACAGATGTCTTTAATTCAGGCCTGTGATGAATCATCAAAATGACTGTGATAATGTGTGTTTTTTTAAACAGCCTGTTTGTTGCAGTTCTGTTCATCAGCAGTAGTGGTAACATCAGAATACTTACTCTAAAATCTAGCTGATTTCATGTTGTTTTGGAAGACTGTAAGGTAAATTTGCATTCCTGCAGAGGTAGGAAGAAGTTTGAAGAATTTTTTAATATCTGGCTTTGCTATGTTGTTAGCAATCAATCTGTCATAAGCTATGGCAACATTTTCTGAAGGCAGTTTTCCTGAATTTCTACAGCTCCAGTTTTTAAGTGTATCTGGCTTTCCTTAAACCAGTGGGAGATAGGTAGCCAGACACTTTGGGGAACGATTTAGAGGTTTCTTGAAAAATTGACCCTGACCTGTTTTTGAGGTAAAAAATGGTGTTTGTATGTCACTTGAGTGGATTTTTTCCCCAAAGCAATGTATACACAGACGTGTTTGTAAAATTTCCCAGTGCTGGTATTTGCTATCTGTGGCTTCGGTTTTTGAAACTAGGTTGTGCTGGATCTCTGAATCTCAGTTTTCTTCTGTGTAGGGAGAACTAAATATTGGTCAGGTGATAATGATGATGTTTTCCAATTTCAAAAGGAAGAAGTTTCACATGAAATGCTTTTGACTACTTTCATTCTAGTAGTGGGAAAGGCTGAAAGCTTCATTATGTGCTTGTTTTAAAAAAGGGACAAAGAAATGAAGAAGAAATAAACTGATGGGGCAATAAGGGGCAAAAATGAGGCTGTACTGGTTTCTGTGATGAGATGGGAGTTGCAGGAGGAGTTTTTTTCAGTGTTAGCATTCACTGCCACCATGCATGGCGCTTGATCTCCTGCATCCCTGGTCTCCAAAGCCCCAGTCAATGTCTCCATTGAGGAAACTTTTCCATCTTAACGTAATGCTGCTGTCTGCGAAGCAAGCTAATACATTTGTCATGTAGCTTTATTTCAGGCTTTTCCCCTGCAAGCTCTGCATGTGGTGAGCACTCTGAAAAGCACGGTGAGCCATGCATTACCCAACAGTGCCTCTCCACCGCATCATTGCGTGATCTCTGCTTAGGATCACTCTGCAGGCTGGGCTCCCTCTGTTGGAAGGGGCCTTTTGGGCTCTGCCTTGAGGCCTCTCGTGCGTTTGGTGCACAATGATTGCACCTCACTCATGTTAAGAAGAGCTGCGGTGGATATGTTTATTGAAGTAAATTTCAGAGCAGAAGAGAAATCCATGTATTCGAAAATGAGTGATCTTATTTTCTGATGTAACTCCTCAGAAACTTGAAATGAAGTGGGCTTTGGACTTGTACACTAAGTATAGATTTAAAAGGAGTATTTGTACTGTTATGCTTTGTTCATACACTGCAATTATCAAAAACAAGACCCTCAGGCGACCCTTTCTCAGATAAAAGAAATGAACAAGAATTAGGGGTAATTACAGTATTTTTATGAAGCCTTGGTAGGTTGAATGTACCACCTGAACACTACAGCTGAGAGGAAAAATATTTTCTGGCTTCTAAATTCCTGCTTTGAATAACTGGGTAATGCTAGAGGACATCCTGGTGAGGATGATTTTACTATATGAATCTCCCTATACTGCTGAAATTTAGAATTAACGTGACCCCCCTAATTCTCCAGGTTACTTTACCTCAGTGTTGGACCAAAAAAAAAAATATTCAGGATGGGATTCACATGAGAGCTTTTTATTTTTTATTTTTTCCCTCACCAGGCTCCCTGTAATAATTTTTAATGGGTGAAAGCTCTTGAGCTAGCTGAGAAGTTTGTTCCTTTAATAGGCAGTCCAGGAATTGTAGTTTTCTGTCTGCCGTTGAGCTGTTTATGGATATTTGCTGTAGACAACCTGTTGACTAATTGGATTGTTTATACCTGGAGGCTGCTTGAAGCTAGCACAGCAGTGCCTAAAAGGGTTTGATAAAAAATACATTTCTCACATAGGGGTTGTACAGATAAGAGTCCGAATTCACCACTGAGACCCTTTTTCTATGCTACTGCAACCAGGGAGAAAGGGAAGAATACAATGGGGAATCTGGCGTGCTATCTTGAATCTTTTAAAAGCCTCCTTGTTCCCAGCACTAAAGTTACTCTCAATTGAATTGTTTTTCCTTCCAGAAATGTTGAGCTCTGCTAACATAGCTGAAGAACAAAGTATAAAATATTTTATGTCCAGCATGGATAACTTAAATCGTTTCTGAAGATGAACTCGTAGCATCTGAGACAATACACGAGGCGTAGTGTGTGTGTGAAGATTCCTGTGGAGCTGAATATAATAGGATAGAGGTGTTGTTGATGGCTGGAAATAAAGCTCTGAGGCCTTAGCTGGCCACTTAAGGAAAAGGCAATGTCATCTTCTAGCCTTTAGTATTGCATTTCTTATTGCGTATAGGATGATTTCAGTAAGTGCCAACAAGGAGCTATTAAACCCTAGCTCACTCAAGGGTTTGGCTGTTTTGTGGGGACTTCAAAAGAAATTGGAAAATGAGGTATGAACAGAAAACTTTTTGTGTTATGGGATTTCATTTTGGCCCAGAAGCCACAAATCTCATTGCACTTATTACTGAAGTCCCAGTGGATCTGATAAATAATTGATAGAAGGGGACTGTTCTTCAAGGAAAGGGGAATGGAACTGCAAAGAGGTTAGCAGCAGGTTTGCACAAATACATGAGCAGTGACACCTTTTAGTGTTGTATTGATCAGTGCTGGTGAAAGGGAGAGATTTGTGTGGGGTCAGGAACCACATTATCGAGGGCATAAAAGCCTCCTTGGCTTTAGCCCTGTGAGATATGGAAGGAAAACAAGTGGTTAGGTCTGAGGAATGGCCGCTGCTTGGGGAAATGTGGACCTTGGCATTCAACCCACAAGAGTGCATTTTGTTATGTTATATGGTAAAGGGGGAGGAGGAGGATTAAGGGGGTTGAGAGAGTGGCAATGAAATGACTTAAATGGCTGAAAAGAGACTGTAGAAGCCAAAATGAATGTAGTTATTTGCCTTACATTCTATGAATATCTGTCTGCTGCTTACCCCACCGTCTTGTTCATGCAGGCAAATTCCCCACCTGAGCAGAAAGCCACTCCACGAGGGTAACATGCCAGCACTTGTACTGCTCTTACTAAGCTTGGAGGAGTTTCTTTATGCTGCTCTTGTTTCCAACTAGTGTAAACTGAAAAGTGTGCTTTCTGATCAGCCGTTTGATGATACTTACAAATTCTCTGTGTGTTTCCTGTCGTCTGTAATGAAAATTTTCTATAACAAATATTAAATATAAAATAGAATGCATTTATAAAACCATCCACTGTTACAGATAATTGGAAAATATGCATGCTTCTAAACCGAAGATGAATCATTGTTCACAAGCATTTTAAGGCAATATTAAATTAATGAAGAAAAGTGTACCATTGTTATAAATATGAGGTCTCTGGTAGATTTTTTTATAATAAATTGTTCTAGGCTTTGTATATATTTTTGCGTTTATGGAAAAACTTTGTGCCTAGTAATTGACAAAAATAAAATGTGCAGAATTGTTTTGACTGTCTCAGGATAAGAGAAGGAGCATCTAGATGGGTAAATAAAGAGGAATTTAGCTGCTCATTCAAGGCATCTTGAGGAAAACCCTGAATTTTGGGATGGTTAGGTTCTGCGGTATTTTCCCAAAGTCGAACAGATTCTCTGTTTCTCATAGCTGTGCAGTGGTGCAGTGGCATTGTGCTTTTATACCTGGTAAATTTATAGACAAAGAAGGCATCTTTTTCCAAATACGGAAGAATGGATGGATACGATGGAGGACGGATTGTACACAGTAAGTTGATAATGGCTCAGCATGATACACGTTCAGTAGACTCTTTGCATCTTTGCTTTCCACTTGTTGTTTTTCTCACCCTCACAGTTTGCCTGACATGCTTCCATATCCTCATGTTCTTTCTCTTAACTCTGCTACCCCATCAGGAGCCATTTTTCACCCAGACTCCCTTCCTGGCTGCCGTGGCGTGCAGCAGTGAATTTCATCAGTTCGGGCTGACTTTGTGTCTTGCTGGGTCAGTGTGACATGGCAGAAAGCAAAGCTAAATGCTTGGCTGTTTGCATGAAATATGGTATAAAAGTGTTTATTGGTTTCTAAGTTAGCTGCAGCAATGGGAAACGGGAGCAAAGGAAAGATGATTGTTTAGTAATAACCATTACGAGGTTTGGAGACTTTGTGGATTCATTTTGCTGTAGCACACTGCATACAAAACGATGCAAAGCTGACTAAGGAATAGTGGCTTTTAAAGCAGAGTTAAATTTTCCCAAGCTCTGCTAAGAATTTATTTTCCCTGATATTGCAGTAGGGTGATACCCTATAAATATAGGCTAAAACTAAGTAACGGGGCAGTTTGCTTCTGGTTTTACGCAGCTCCAGCTCTTCCAGTCCTGTGTCTCTTCTGCAGACACTCCTGGGATTGACAACTTGCGATGTTTTAAGGCCTTTGCAGTGTTAGGTTTTGTTGTTGCTTTTGTTGGCTTTTAATCTAAAGAACAACAACAAAAAATGTGCAGTAGTCAGATGAGCTTATGGGGAGGCAGCCGTTCAACTCTCAGTGCACTGAATGCCAAAACTAAATCTCACAGCAAATTTGACTTAAAATGATGTCATTAGCTTAGACATCGGTTTTAGTCTTAGCATGATTTTCTTTTCTATACCTGAATAACTTACAAGCTAGGACAGGTAAGTGAGCTCAGTATCTAGATGCTGAAAGCTACAGGGCTCTGTTCCATTAATAGCCCAGGTACTCAGATTAAACTCTAGGGTGCTGCCCAGCCTCTGTTTGGCTAGCAGAGACACGTGCTGTCTGGCTGCACTGTGCTTTGATAGTATGGAAACAGTAAGCTCTAATGTGCTGGTGACATTTGTTTGCCTTATTATAGGTATTCACAGTTAGTTGTTTCGTTCGGGTGTCTGAAAGTTCATGTAGCAAGATATCTTAGGTGGCCTGAGGTCTTGTTTGTATGATCACCCAGAAGCCTGGAGTACCTATACAGCAAGCAGGGTAAGGAATCCCACAGAGCAATTTTTCATGACATGTTGGTAGTTTGGTTGGATAAAACAAGGCAGTATGAATAAAATTCAGAATGGGACAGAGATTATCAAAGCATGGGGTTACGAAAGATTCATTTTGTTTTATTTGAGACACTGCTCGAAGACTTTGCAGTGCTTGTTAAAAAGTTTAGAGACAATTCCATACTGATTTTTTTGACAAACTATGTTGTTTTTTATCTGAGAATGGGGGGAGATTCTACATCTAGAAAGCAAGAACTGAATCAGATAAAGAAAACCACGCTAGTGTATAAACCAGCACAAGTTCAGTGCAGCTGTAATAGCAATGGTACGTGGGCAGTATCCTCCAGTCTAGGATGGGATAGGATCCCCTGCCGCCAGTCTAGGATGGTGCAGAACAAAATCTCCTTCCCTTTCAGGAGCATTGGGATCTGAGCTTAGTTCCCTTATCCTAATTGGGTGAACTTGACAAGGACATTGAGGAGCACTGAAATGAATTAGCAGGGGCGCCCTTGCTAAAAACCTTCCTGCAGTTTTGTCTGAACTCCATCCCTGTGCTGTGCTACCTGTGTGTCCTGCTGTGTGTCCTGCTTGCTTTCCCCTGTTTTATCCACTTCTTTCCCTTCCCTTTTTCTAGCTTACCTGTTCCTAACAACCAACCGTATTTCCTGAGAGCAAAGAAGAAATGGTGGCGGTGGTTAGGGTGTTTGCCTTATCTGTGTGTTTTGCCACTTTAAGCCTGTTGTCTCTGCCCTGCAATTTATAATTTTCTTGGGTCAGGGACTCACAACAGTGTGTGTACAGTGCCTGACACAGTTTGTCATCAATTTGCCTTGCTCATTAAGTGCTACGTAATAATCTTAATATGAAAGAAACCTTATCAGCTTGAAAGCAATGCGATCAACAATTGGCATAAAAGTTTCTCACTTATGAACTTTATCTGAACTGAACAGCTAGGGATAGATAATCCAAAAAAAGGCACTACAAAAAGAAAACCACCAAACCACATGTGCTGTAACATCGGAATGTTTTTGATCCTGAAACTGAGACTGTGTGATTAATCTGGTTTCCCAGAAGCTAGCAGGCAGACACTTCCAAATGTGAAATTATTCCTCTTCTGCAGAAATGAAAGAATTCAAAAGAACTGCCTCAGCAGTTTCTGCTGGGGCTGTGCCCAGGGTATGGCATTTATTTTGTAATTTCTTTCAATTAGATTATTTACTCTTTTTCAGCTATCTGTTTAATCTAATTCACTTGCTGGTTTTGTCCTGCTGGGGCCCCCTCTGTAAATCCAATAGTGCTGGCATAGCACAGACCTTGGTGCACCTCCTAGAAGTTTTTGCAGTTTTCTACTGGCCAAGCTTACCTGGACCAGGATCTGTGTTATACAGAATATTTCCATTCCTCTTTTTATTTAGCTGGGAAGGATTTGGGTGGAAGGCAGTGTCAGAATTGTGTATCTCATTCTTAAAGGAGAGAAGCATTTCAGAAGAAAACTTCTTACAGGGTCACCTTCATCCGTTCCTCTCTAGCCATTTGTTCGATAGCAACGTTTTTTGGTGGGAATGGCCCATTCCCAGGTTTGCTTGTAGCCGTGTGACTTGGTATTCAGCTGCTTTAGAGATCCCCATAAAGCCAAGAGGGTGTCTTAAGGGTTATATAGTACTGGCGTAGCTGAACATGCACCAGCAAAAGGTAGCATTGCTTTCTGTCTGGTTTTAGATATTTAATGAAGATCATTAAAACTACAGCATGTGGTGGCCGTTTTTGCTTGTTGCAACAAACAAGTAAACTGAGGACTGTCCAGCCCCTGTGGAAATATTTCCATTAGCTTCTGTGAAAAGTGGAATCTTTTTCCTTGTGAGAAACTGAGCTATTGAAAATAAGATTGACCTCTAGATCAGGGTATAACTTAGATGTTCTGTGCAACTTCATCACCATCTGCTTTGAGTTCTGTTCACGCTGCAGAAGGTCACGTACTGAAACTCAGAGTAGATATCAGAAGTGCCCTGCTGTCCTCTAAAGGAAAACGTGAGGAATGGAAAACAAAAGGTGGTTGTGTTGCCAACTGGATGCTGATATAACTGTGGGAGTTAGTAATCAAGAAAATGTTATGTGCACTCTTGGAGCTGTACTGGTTTTTGTAGCTATCCAAGTAGGACGAATATGTTCTTTTCCTTGTGGTTATTTTAGAAGGAAATGTTTCCCAGTTCTGAGGAGATAAACAATGAAACATGCAATAAATGTATCCTGAAATTAGATAGAATTTCTCTTACCGATTTGGGAATTGCCAGTGCAATAAGCAGTAACAGTGTTTGTTTACTGCTCTCTAATTTTCAAATAAAATGTTTAGTACATTAAGATCAGTATGTTTAATAATGAACCATAATCAATCACATATCTTTGGCCTGGTGCTCTCAGACCACATTAAAAATGACAGACTTGCATAGCTCCGAGTTAGGAAAAGGCCATATGATGATCACATTCCTGAGCAGGGAAATGCAGACTCCTCTGGAGTGCATTATTTATTGTGTGATACAAATTGGAGACACAGGGAGCATTTATTTGATTCCTCTGTAATATGCTGACATGGTTGGGTGCTAAAAACTATGATAAACGTCTACTAAAAAGAATGCAATTAAATGACCAGAGTAGATAGACAAGCAGTCTGAACACCATCTTTGTCCAATTTATGTTTGTTTCAGGAGGAACTGACTTTGGTGTTCTCATAGACTTGGTTGATCTTAGAGTTTTTTTCTGACCATAAATGATGTGATCATTGCATTAATGAAAATGTGATTGTTAGCAATTACTACTCACATATTACAGTAGCTTTACAGAGCGTATCTGCAACCCAGTGCCCACCAGTGCATCAGTGGCAGAAATCTGTTCTTCCCGTAGCTGAGTGAGCTGCAATTCACTTCGTTTTTTCTGCCCAGTAACGCTTCACATCATTTTGATCATGTAAAAAGACCATCAGGTAAATAACTAGCAGGAAGCATTTTCCATTCTGATGGTACAAAAAGGAGAATAGATACTTTTTTACAGAGAATTTATATTGCAATATTCAGGTGTAAAAGGATGGAAAAGTAAGTAAAAATTAAAGTGTACTAGTCTAAAAGTGATTGTCATTCAAACACCTGTAATCTTTTCTGGGAGGGAACAGGTGCAAAATGTTCCCTTTGTGCCATCCCTTCTCTTTTTGATTCTTTTCCTGTCATTTTCCTGGGCAGGTTTCACATAAATAGAACATGAATGGAGTTGCCTGCTCTAATCCAGATGGGAGGATACAGCACTGGTATAATTTTAATGTGAAAGATGCATCAGCTTTCATTTCAGTGATGTAAATATGCATGTTCTTCACTGAATAAGTGAAGGCAAACTGGGAGGCGTAGATGTCTGTAATATATGGAAGGTGTGAACCCTTGGAATTAACACACGCGGGGTTTGCAGTGTTCCGCTTAATGCTGTGGATGAATCACTGACCTGATCTTGCAAACGATTACAGATGTGCCTAGTTTTATTTACTTACATAGTACCGTTACAGGCAGTAGGTTAAGTGAATTTTGGGGTAAGTGCACAGTCAATGACCAGGTTGGAATGAAATGTTAGACAGGAATGTGGAAATCGTTCGCAAGCATGTATTTGAATTCAGCTAATTTAGGCTCTGTTTGATGAAATTGTGCCTGTTATTGCAGAATTTTGGACCCCCAGGTAATAGTACCATTAGAGAGCAGGCAGAGGAAGGCATCCTTGAGAATGATTACATTTTTCCTGGGGTGAATTCCAAGGCCTTGAGCCTCTGGGTTAATTTTTCTTCCATAGCTGACAGTCCAAACCGAGCCAAATGGATGGGTCTGGCAGCTACACACCTGAGCATTTTCTAACGATGCCATACAGAGACTGAAACTTCATAGAGGGCAGTCAAAATTATTTTGAAAGACTCAAATCAGTGCATTGCTCTAACAGGCTTGGATTGTTATGAAGTAAAATACGATACACGAGCTGTAGAGGGACTAAAGTTCCATTTTGAATAGAAAGTCTATTTGCTGGGAGGGCTGGGAGACAACTGTGCACAGGTGCATGTATTCATGCTCCACGTTAGAGAAATAAAATGTTCTCCCTTATTTTTAGCTTTTTTTTTTCTTTATTTTTTTTCTTCAGAACAATTCTGTTCCTTAAAGAGAACTAATTTTAACAAATAAAAGTGTGACTTGGTCTGCATGGCCACGGGAATAACTTTTTTCTGCGGTAACTGGGCCAGCAATAATGAACGTAGTATGTTCCTGTGACCCAAAAATGCTAACAAATCAAGCTAATAATCTAAAAGAAAGGGAACATGTGTTGTTTCCCTGTTTTGACCAGTTATCTCACATTTGCACAATGACTTTCTTCATTAATTCTGGTGAAGTTGAGAACTACAGTGGTACCAGCTGTGAAGATCATGGCTGCTTTCCTTCATTGATGCTTTAAAGGAATAATTTGAAATAATCTATTGACTTGATTGCCTTTTAGCTATTGAAGTCTTCTGTCTGTATATACATATATATATATATATATATATATATATATATATATATATCAAATATATTATGTGCATACATATGCATGTGAACCAGTGGTAATAACACAGATTTTGATCTGTGATAGGACTTTCATGCCGTTAGGGCAGGGCTGATTCCAGAACATTCAGAAACAGACATGGTCTTGTCCGCAAAGGCTTCTACAAAAAAACATATAGTTGTCTTTCATTAAAATATTTATTGGGGAAACATGATTTTTCTTTAAAAATATATACTTGGAATTAAGAAACCACTCAACAGTGGAGAATAGGAATTGGAAATTATATCATATGTGGTGTTTCTTCTAAACACAGCATTTGCAGTGTGCGGTATCTGCGTGCAGCTCGCAATGAAGGACTTATTAAACAATTACAGTATGCCAGAGACCAATATAACTGTATTTGCTTTTTTAAAATTTACTTGTTTAATTAGAAGTTGCTTCCTGAACATGTCTGGAGACTTTTATCTCTAGTCACTTGTTATTAATACTTTTTTAAACTGTTGTAGTATGTGATTAGCAAACATCAGAAAACATTATGCATATTTTATATGGCATATATAGTCCTCCATTTATAATTTACAACATATGTTGCTAAAACATCTATTAAACATTGATAGCTGGTTTCATGTTACTACTACTGTGTATTATAAATACAATAAAATTACTCAAATGTGCCCACAACCTTTCTATCAACATTCACTTATTGTTAATATTTTTGCAATCTATGGCAGCGTAAAAATGACCATAATGCATCATAAATGATTTATGAAGTAATCTCCACCTGCTCATTTGTCATTAGGGTTGTGCACTACAAACCATTTTAAAATCGTTTTAAAAAATAAAAAATAAATCGATCTGCAACTATTGGAGAGAATCAACTCTAGTTCAAGGAAATACTGGGGTTTTCAAACAAGTTTTTAGTAAGCAAGTCCATTACTGATGTGTAGCAACCTGGGTTTACCTCTTTCAGAAGACCAGCTTCTTTAGCAAACCAGCCTAATAGTTTTTTTGCCCTTGCCCTCAAGGGCTTTCTGCATTGTTCAAAGCCTTACTGTGCTGCAGTTGCTGCCTTTTTTTTTTTTTTTTTTCCCCTCCCGAACCATTTTTCTGCATGGTACTACTTTCATTTCCTGCTTTAGTTATTATCACATTATTTCCTAATCTGCCATGGACAACGCTAATCTGAGGCAGTGAAGGAAGCTGAAGTTCCTCTGGTTGATGCTGGGCTGCTGCTCAGAGAAAAAAAAAAAAAACCTGCAATGGGGCCACACAGCAATCAAATGGAGACCTTGCAAGTGGGTGAGCAAAGTACTCTTTGGAGAATAAAGAGTAATAATGCTGTTCTTTTCCTCTTGCTAGTTAAGCTAAAAATCTTTAATGTGCAGTGCTCAAGCAGTTCTTGAAGCAGGAACTAGAGTTTAGGGACCTCCCCCCTTTGCAGATTCAGGACAGTCACTCTTGCCTCCATCATCTTGTTAATGTGGATCAGAATCACAGCCACTTCTGTAGCCTGGCATATGCAAGATTAATGATTCTCCTTGCTTCTCCTATTCCTTCAAATCTCTCCTTTAGATAGTGCAGTCTAGATTGATTTGTGGCCTTTGCCCGTGCCCATACATCTTGATTCTGACAGACAGTTTTTGAGCTCTGCTTTAATGTACCTTTGCAAGTTTAAGTTGTTTTGCTGTACTTCTGATTTTATGCCTGCAGAGAGGAGTGCTTCTAAGGCCTGTGCAGGTAATTGGGAAATGTAGGATATGCCGTAGCTGCAGCAGAACTTCCCGTGTTGCCTTGGTATCTGGCTGTTTCATTACTGCTGGATCACCTGCTATGATACCTTCGCAGTGGTGAATGGGTATTTTGCAAATGTGGTCCCTGGACCATTGGATATATACCTCATTCTGAATGTTGGAGCTGTGTCCCTGAATCAGAACTAGCCATTTTCTGGCATTTCGGAGCAATGCTGGAATTCTTTGAAATGGACACAGCACAATATTATTTTGCTAGTATCTGTTGTTGCACTGTCTCGTGAATGCAACCCTATGATTTTGTACAGTTTAATCTCTTCCATTTTATGTGGTCCTAATCCAGTTAAGTGTTACTGTCCAAGAAAGAATTTGCAGCCATTACAGGTGTGTTAATACAGCTGGAATTTAATCAAAACGATATGTGTTCAGAGATGTTGCTGTGCAGATGTCTGAATTATTCCATGGGCTATTTTTGATCCTAGAGTGAAACTGGAAGTAGTAAGGCCCCTGAATGCTGTGTTTGAGATTCAAAGGGGATAACTTCAGTGCTGTGGATTCTCCTTAGCTAAGTGTAAATTAACTGTCCATATACCGCTTCAAATCATTAATTTGAAGTTCTGAAGCCTTTCCTTAGTAAGGGAGGAAGCTTTGTAATCTAGTTAAAAATATGCTAAATCCAGGTAAATACTAAATTTTGCCAGTATGGGCTCTTATATTTTCACGTAAAGAATCTACGAAGATGTCGATTCCTTGAACAGATAGTGCTGGCTGTGTCAAAACAGGTGCAAGTCAAACTGTACCTTTCTCTCCTGATCAGCGTTGTACTGGAAATAGCTCTAAGGGCCATAACAGTCATGTTTGTTTAATTCTGAAGTATGAATAGGCTTTTTTCTCTGGTGCTTGGCTGATGACTAGGAATGCAGAACGGCTGGCTGTGTACAGTTATATTGTGTGGTGTTATCAGACCTCTTTTCTTCTTGTTACTAGATTACAAAGAAAGGACTGCTGGAACTGCTCTGGCCTGAAGCACAGAAGTCAGCATATGTGACTTGAGTTTGCACACATAAATTATACATAAGTTATGTTCCAGGATTAAGGAGATCTGAGTTTTAGAAGTTTTAAAGAGAGGAGTCATAAAGGCTTAAAAATCAGTTTCTACCAAGTTCCTTTGCAGAGGAACTCAATGCTGAGGCAAGCAATGGAGAAAAAATCCATAAAAACAGAACTTCAGAACTGGAGACGAGTGTGATTCAAACATCCTGAGGCACTGTTCATCTGAAGTAGACTCGTTCAAAATATTTGGAGTTTTCCTAGTGCATTCTAATACATAGTTTGTGCCATCTTTCACCTATTTGAGAGTTTTAGGTGCTTACAGTGTACTGTTTCTAGGAGGAAATAATTTCCAATCAAGTTTTAATGTTAAATTCCAAACTACTTCTTTCATATGAGAGAACAGAAATCAAATGGTGATCTAGCTAAGTGTTGAACTCCGCTGTGAATCACTCACTCTAAAAGGCAGGCGCTTTTGAAAGAGGCAGACGTTCTCCAGAGGAACGTGGCAACCTTGGGGATTTTCCAGTGCCGCCTGGATGTGGTCCTGGGCAACCAGCTCGGGGTGACCCAGCTGGAGCAGAGGCATGGGACAAGGCCTTGAGAGGTCTCTTTCAACCCTGGCTGTTCTGTGACTCTCTGATATTTTATTAATTGAGCCCCTGATTCAATTCTCAGACCAATGCTTTATTCTAACCTTATTTAATGATGCATTTGCTTAATTAGGTGCACTGAAAAGTCAAGGTTCATTTGAAAAACAAGACTTTTCCCTTTGCATCTTTTTAAACAAAAGCAAATAAAAGCAGAGAATTCTTCCATGAATTGTGTGATTTGTGTTTGCGTTGTTGGTAATGAGCTGAGAAATTAGTGCATGGAACAGTCAAGAAGTTGGGGTGTTGCTTTGAAGGCAATATTAGCAGATGAGAAACTTAAGTCAAGCCAAACAGAAATTCAATATCAACATTATTATTTATATTTTTTTCAATCTGGGTAGTGATGTGCACAATATGAGACTCTAAAGAGCAGCCCTTGAGCACAAGCTCCCATCCTAGATGTAACAGCTCTTCACTTAGCCTAATGGGAACCGCTGCAATTAAACCAGCAGCAGCCCACTGAAAGAAAACCTGGGCTCATGGCTGAGAAGCCATTTTGTAGGATGAAATCCAGCAGTTTTTCAAAAGATTGAGGGATGTGTCTGTGCATCTATCATAACAGAATCTACAGCAACTTCAGTGGGCTGTGGCTTGTCTTTCCAGCATGCATAAACACGGCTCTTTGTGCGTAGTTCTTAAATGAACTACTGTTCAGCATGGTTGGTGTGGTGGCCTTCCCCCTATCACTGAGTGCATCTCTAACAAGGTCTCACAACGTTGGGGAACCTTACAGCTTTTCACGTGCTTTAGGTGCTGGTGGCTGTGCAACAGTGGCCGTATTCAAAACCCATGGAATGGAATCTGACAACGCACCAGGAGGGCCTAAATGATGCAGTGTAAGGCAGTGTCCCCATGCTGTCTCACCTTACTTCTAATGAAAGTTCTGACTTTTTGTCAGAAGAGGTTTGCCCTTCTATCAAAACAATTCATTTGCAAAGGTTTGATCACAGCTACTTGGTTGTGGAGTTTGAAGCTGCTGGTGGGACTTGTAACTGTGGTGCTGTTTGTTTCAAAACATAACGATTGGTCCAGATAGTTTTGTGCTGTAGGATTATGAAGTGATCCCCTCGTTGTTAATGGGTGTATTTCAAATCACACTGATTTCTTGACCAAACTCCAGTCCATTTCCTTCCAAAGCTGCAAGGAACAATTTAAATTGCTGAATAACATTCCTTGAGAAGTCAGTTACGCTGCTCCTCTAAAATAGGATATTTTGCTTATTAAAATGCTACTGGTAAAATGGAAGCTTGCAAAAGATTATATTCTTCTGTATCATTCTGTTGTATATTGTTCTGTTAATTAGTTGGTTTTTTAAGTATATCCTCTATTTTCTTTTGGTGTTAGAACTTCAGATTCAATTTTGATAGTATATAAGGACTTTGTAGACAGATCTATAATTATAGATTTGTTTATTTGATGATGCACATTTTCTATTATGACTGCTTTGTAAATTAGAGGTGAAGAACCAGACTTTACATATTTGTAAGTAAGCAGGGACTTAAATAAGTAGGATAGAAACAGCGTGATGTGAAATACATAATATAGTCTTTGTGCTAGACTGGTGAATTTCCTTTATTAGGGTTAGGGAGAGGTCATCTAGCCCAGACTTGTAATTTGCTGAAAATCTGTAAGTACTTTATAATGACTGTGTAGAGTGATGCTCGTGTTGGTACAAACTTAGAACTTAAAAACAAATGAGCAATAAATGCTAATTGACTCAGAAATCCCCAGACAGCAATTCTGAAGAGCCCATTCCCAAACACAGAGCAGCCCTTTTCCCAAACACCCTGGGCTCTGCCTGTTACACTGCTGGCCTCAGGGCTTCACAAACTGTTGCTGAGGCAGGTGAAAGCAGCAGTGGGGAAAGCCGAGAGAGTTCTTGGTGAAGGAACACAGATCTTGTTTGTATACAGAAGTGTGGGCTGTGCACTTAGTTGTTTTGTTGTTTTTCCACTGGGCTGGCTGACCTAGATAGGATTAGATCTCACAGCTTGTGGTCGGAAGTCTCACAGGTAGTGAGGGGATGAATTCTGAGTTATGGGATGGAGCTCCAAGCCACTGTAACTTTTCTCTAGCTAGAACAGTCCAGAGGTTGGTGTTGGACTTTTCCTGCTGTGTCTGTTTTCTGTCTAACAACAAAAACATAAGAATAGAATCTTTTCAAAGAGATGTTAACATGTTACTTCCAAAGTTTTCTCTTGTGCTAATTATGTGGGTGAGCTGCCAGAACTGATGTTTTGTTTGCCCATTTATTTTATATCTGTAAAAGTGCAGATCTTCTCGAGGCAGCAGCCGTAACACGCTGCAGGTTGGAGCAGGGATGACCACGTGCTTGTGCCTGCTCAGTGTAAGTAATGTGTCACTGTTCTGCTGGGCGTACCAGACAATTGCAAGTTCTTTAGATTAAAACAGGCTGTTGGAAAACTTGCAGGGGTTGAGTTTCTTTGCTCAACTACTTGTAAACCCATTTTTTTTTTTTTTTTTTATCATGTTTAACTGGCACAGTGGTCACTCACTTCACTAGGAGAGGGTGTGGGAGGAGCTGGGCTGCACTGATGTGATATATCCCTTCATCCATGGGAACTCCTGATGGTTTTGACTGTTGCCTTGAACATCTGTCTTCCCTTTTGCAAAGCCAATGCTCAAAGGGGGCTGCTGCCTTCTGCTCTCTCTCAGGGTTTTGTGTACTGGAGTACATCCTGTTTTCCACAAATATGGTCATTTAAGTAAGGTGTGGTGCTTTAATCACTGCTAAGTTACAGATTTTTATTTTCCATTGTTGTTTATGACAGGATATCTGTGATAATTTTGTTAATTGCCACTTGGAAGGATCCAATTTTTTTTTCCCTATATGTATTCCACATATAAAAATGTCATTCAGCTTTACACCCATTTGCATGAAATGCTACTGCTGCTTTGTTGGAGGATTAGCTGGAACTGCTTGACAGGAGAGTGTGTTTCTATAATATGTAGTATTCATGACTATAAATACATTCAAACAGCAGAGCTGAGCTACTGGTGATGGAGAACTATCTGCAGGAGTCAGCAGGCTGCTCTGAAGCTCGTAGGATGGATGTGAGTGACAGCACATTCGAGCCCCCTGAAACTGGCAGCTTTGGGGACCACCCTGGCTGCTCTGGGTGGGGACCGCAGGAGGATGCGGTTCTGTGCTGTGTTCTTCGAGCTTTTTAGCTGGTATAAAGGAATCATGTTGGCAAAAGTTGGAGGGATGGAGAATTAGGATCCTGTGCTTCCCCTTTTCTTTCCCCACAATGTTGGTTAGAGAAACAGAGATGGTAGCGAATGCATATACAATTAACCTTCTGCTTCTTAATCTTGAGGGGGCTTAGAGTTGACAGCAACAAGAAAAAGTGCAATTGTAAGCTTATTTACTACATTTGTTAACCATCTGGGATATAAAACCTTCCAAAGTGAAGGAGCTGTCAGATTTCATTCTAGTTAACCCTCTGGAAGCAAATGATTTTAATTTGTTTTCATCAGGCATTCAGTTCAGTAAAAGCCTTGGACAAAAAGCAGTACTGATGCAATGATTGCCTTTACATCCATGTTGTCATAGAAGCTGATGACTGACAGAAATCACCAGTGGTCAGCAGGACTTCTGCTGGAAACAGGGGAAGAGGTCACCAGAGGGTGATAAATACCTCCCTGACTCACGCTGTCAGGTGTTATCAAAGGTGAAGCATCCGTAGCTTGAAGGTGGATAACTAGGCCAGATGCGATGCTCTCCTTCTCCAGTTAGGGGACTACAGCAAGCAAGTTTGGTCTGGTGGGTTATGTGGATTTTCTGCAGCAGAATGAATTTATTTTAATGGCTGTGGTAGATGGAAAGTAAGATGCTAAAGTGGCCTGTTGAAGTTGAGAGAAAGGAATGAACTCGGAGACCTCAGGAGGCTGCAGGATGTACTGAAGGTGCTGTGGTGCCCTGCAGCATGTTGTCAGCTCTCTTAGAATTCGCACAGAGAGAATGGCCAGGATCCATCTGCAGTTTCATAAATAAGAATGTAAGAAGAACCAGCACAAACTGTAACAGTTTAAGGTACTAGAAATACTACAATAAATAATGTAATGGGGATAGTACGCTTTGCTTTATAGTAGTGAAAAGTGCTCTGCTTTTGTTGCATGGTTGTGGGAACTGGGCTGAGCCCTTTTTTTTTTATTATTATTTTTCTTGCTTGTTTAGACCTGTACTAGCAACGTTGAAAATTGGTGCTGCTTTCCCCTTGGACACTAGTGATCAAAAGTAAAGAAATTAAGGAAGAGAAGTGACTCAATGGAAAAAACAAATAAAAGCAGCTCACAGCAGGGAGCCAAATTTTGCACTGTAGCAACCTTGGCTTCAGTGGAGAAATCCAGTTCCGATGAGAGAATTTGTCCCTGGATTCTGAAGAAAGCGAGGAGAAAGATTCTCCAGTACAGATTAGAGGAGAAAAAGCCAGCATCAAGGATTGGGATGCAGGACATGGGATTACATAAAGCAGCTGTAGGAATTCCCTGTAAGGTCCATGCCTTAGTAGGAATCTCTTTAGTGATGCACATACTTTCTGGCCTTGAGTTCTTGCTGGTCCTTGCTCAATTACCTTTCAGGAATGTGCATGAGATAGCAAGAGGTGTGGTTGCTCCAGGAGAAGTGAATAGGGGAAACTGCAGCCCTTTTGCTGTCTGGGAGTTCAGTGTTCTGCACTACTGAGAGTTGGGTTGCTCTGGTGCCAAAATATGGATTTAGTTGCTTAAAATTAAGTCTGCCTGTGTCCCAGTTTCCCCATCTGTAAAATGTATTACAGCAATTTCAGCTAATCCTATTAAATTGTAGTACTAGTGTTTCACTATTAATATATCTCCAACGACATGCATCATGGTAAATTTACCCCATGGTGGCTGAAATGTCTGTGGTAGCACAGCATAAAATAACCAGAGCCTCTGGGACTCCAGAGCTCTCCTTTATTTTTAATTGGTTGACTGGAAAGAAATTATGCCAATTTTCTCCAAGCAAAGATTTGGCCTATCCTCGCCATGAGGGAGGGATAGCAACCTATTTTTCAGACTAAGATATTTTTACTTCCTCTACCCTGCTGTTTTAGAGTATCAAGCAAGCCGTATTTGATGAGAAAGCTTTGTCTTTTCTTTGCACATTAAACTTCAGATTTTTTTTCCATCTGACACTGTGCAAGGAAGGACTCAGGTGCCTTCAAAATGCAAAGACTGTGTGTAATGAAAAGACTTCCTGCTAGGCAAGGAAAAAGCTTCAGAGGTAATTATATCTGAGTTTCTTCAGCATTTTGTTCCATTTAGTGTTTTATTAAACCTCTCACCTGATCTTTGGTGTGTGTATGATAAAAGGAAGTTTGTAGTGCAGCCACCTCTGATAGATGATATAATCCTTCTAGCAGGCAGGATGTAAAATAGGTCCCACAACGCATCGGGATTACCTCAGAAATCCCTGGCAAGGCTAATTATTTTTTTCCTAGCCACTGAGCAATTGCTAACTCTCCCACAGTTACTAAGTGCTTCTGACCTTCGATATTTCTTCTACACTTGTGCACAGATTGCACCTAGAATCCCTCAAGGACACAGCACCTGGAGTACTGATGCTTCCAAACAGCTCGCCATGAAGGACATAGTTTTTGACTGATGCAGTTTCTGCTTGCTTGGTATATTCCCTGAAGACAGCGACGTAACTTATGTTTCCATAAGAGGGGGGAAAAAAAAAGTCTGTCTATCTTAAGAGTCCATTATATTAATAGAAATCATTAATACCCTGTTGATTGCAGTGGCAGTGCAGTAATAACAATATATCCAAAATGTTGCTGTTAGACGGATTGTAGAGGAAGGTTACAGCATGAGATTGAATAAATCCCTAGATAAAGGGAAGGCAGTGTGGTCTAGAGACCAGTGTCCCAAATTCTGGTCAAAGATCCAGCCTGGTGCTGAAGGCACAGTAAGTGACTGCTGCCTGCCTCCTTTGTGGTGTCCCTAACATGAATTAAGAACCCAATGGTCACTTGCATTTTCATTGATTTAGGAGCTAGGCTTTAATTAGGGCAAGGATTTCAAATATTCACCAAGATGTGGGAACATTTTGGAGATCCAGGGTTTTTTTTTCAGGTATCTTTAGCTCTTCTGACTGCTTATGAATGTTTTGTAATGCTGCAAATTATTAAATAACTAAAAACAGAACTCACTGGTAAAAATGTGAGGCCTCACCTTCTTGAAATATTAGTTGGTTTAGAAAATTAGTTTGCTTTTATATATCTTTACTGTAATTACTTCAAGATTTCAGCCATGTACATAATTTAATGTGATGGGCAGGTGCTGAGAGTTTAAGACTCAGGTCATACATAATTTAGAAATGAATATTCTACCTCTTAATTTTTCTAAGTTAAATGTTACCTGTTGTGGTGCTGTACTGAAATCAGTTTCACTGGAGACCAGGTCAAAATCATTCACCTCATGGTGAATTCACCTCCAAACAAGTTTTCTCAGACTAGAAGGTTTCTCTCTTCATAATGTTCTTTTGCTTCAAACCCTGATGATGAATGGCTTCCCCTTCTCCCCCAGCTTCTCCAGACAGCAGCTGATGCCTTGGAGCAAAACACATGGGGTTCGCAGGCCTTCCCATAGGGAACGTGTAGGTTCCTTGTGAATGGGAAGTCAAGACTAAAAAGCCAGGCTGCTCACTGTCATAGGCACATTTGCTCTTGAAACATTACAGTGAAGTGTCTGATGGTACCATTTAAATAATCACCAGAGCCACATTTCCATTCAGATGACAGCCTGTTTCTTATCTCAGTAATTTTTATGGTTCCCCAGCCAGAGCTCAATACACCACATACACAAAATAATTGCCGTGAAGCCAAGAGTTCCTTTGCCTTCTTTGCTGGGTACATTTTTCAAATGTTCCCAAGGAGGGAGTAAAGCCCAGAACTTTTCAGCGCTGTTATAACTGTAACTGAAGCTGTAATTAGGCAATCAAATATTAAATCATTAATCAATGTTTTGTATTGCTGTTAAGTTAAACCAGGAACACCCAAAGTAAAAATAAATAACACGAGCTAAGTACATGATTGGTCAATCCCAAAACATATTTTTTTTACAGATCTGTCCCACTAGGTGTACAGGAGGCCTTAAATGAATTTCTTGCCACCAAACGTGGCAAGATTATAACATGAAACTACTGGGGGACAGCATGGAGAAGACAAAATCATTGCTGACTGCAGTGCCTTGCACAATACGGTCCTGTTCCCTGAGTGAAGACTACAGGCATTTTCTCATCTCACACTAATAATATACAGTGTCTGTAAAAAACACTTCTTAGCAGGGTAGAACAACTTCACAGATGCTCAGCTGCAGCAGACAGTGAATGGCTTGCTCAGAGGTGTACAGGAAACTTGAGCGCAAATGGCTTTCAAACCCAGCTCTCATCACTTCTAGAAATGTTCCAGAATCAAAGGGAGTATCTTTCTGTTACAGTGATTGTTATAATAAATACTGCACGTGATACTAAAAGAGCTGATTGCCTGAACTGTTCCAAAGGCATGTCTGGGGTCCTTGCTAAAATGGTATTTGAACATTGAACATCACCAAAAATGAAAATAAAGGCCCCAAACATATTTCCTGTCTAGCTGCTGAGTTGTCTGGTACATGCAACCAAGCTTATCTATGCATTCTAGAACACCTCTTATTTATAATTTGGTGTTTTTAACCTAATTGGGAAGTAAAGCTGAGCAGATTTTCCCAAGTATGACACCTTTCTTGACTACTTTTAAGGCCGTTATATTGCTGGAGTAGCACAGTAAAGCTCCTGCGTAATGAAAACCTGAGTCATTCAAACTATCATATTGCTTCTACCAGAGGTAATTTTTAAAAGCACAGATACACTCAGTAGGGCATGATCCTTGTGGCTAATGAGATCTTTCCCTTTCTTTGCATTTGCATGGGGTTTTGCATTTCTGAGACGTTTCTGCGAGCTCTCTGTAGAGCGCTGCTTTGCAGTCTTTTCACTGGAGACCCGAGCAGTCTGTGGTCTACCCCTGAGAAAAATTTGCTTTCATTATTATTTGTTGTGTGTTTGCTTTAAAGTAGGACTGAAAGTCTGTCTTCTCTTTTTGTAATGATTTAATGTTTGTGACTTCAAAACTTGTATTTCTGTCTAATTTTTGTCATGGCTTAAGCTCCCATTGCATTAGAAGTGAGGCAGAATGAATGGAGGCTTACTTCTCCCATCCCCTTCGCTTTCTGTGTGGTCACTGGTTGCACCTGGGCCCTCCGGTGGTCACTACATCTTGGAGGTACCCCTAGACTATCAATTTATAATTAAAAGCCAGCATTTTGCTCTCTATATATGCTGGTGATCTAACTCTAAAGAGCGATGCAGTTTGGAGTGTTCCAGCTGCTAAACAGGAATTATGTACTTGCTTCTCTTTCAGAGGCAGAGCAAAGCAGGCTCTGCAGGGATGCTGAAATTGCTTGCAGCAATATTTTTTGTAATATGAATCCAAATAACTGAAGAGGCAAAGCTTTCCACAAGGGTAAACAGCTCACAGGGAAGGAGTTCCTTTCTCAGGCTCCTATGATTCATTCCTGTAGCAGGGGAACTTAGGAGGAAGACTGAAAAATGAGGGTAGCCCAATCTCTGGTCTTGCTACAATCTCATATAGAGCCGACAGAGCCAGGTGCTGTTGTAGTCCCCTGCACAGGCAGCTCCCGGCAAATGGTGTCCTGTGATGGGGTTTCCAGAGAAGCTTCTAGGGGAAGGCAAATGTGGCTGGCTGGAATGCAGTTCCACACACAGGGGTGTGGGGTAGGCTTTCCCTGACTGTCCTTTATACAGGCAGTAGGATTTTCCTGTATCTAAGCAGTGTGAATGGGAGGCAAAGCCTCTGAGCGTTAGGTGGCAAAGATACAAACTTGTCCCCTATTAAGGTTTGTCCAGCTTGCTGCTTTGAATGCTTTAGGAGGACATGCAACTAATGCTAAATCCTGGGGATCTTTAACAGAGTACTTTAATGGGTCAAATGAATGTTAGGGGATACTGTCAAACATTCAGAATTCACTTTTTTTCAGTGATTTAACCTTTTTATATATCAGTGCAGGATAACTATGTGCCTGAGGTGGATCCTCTGCATCCTGGATCTAGACTTGCTACTGAAGTAACTGAGAAATAGTGGTAGATAGTCTTCACCATAAATCCCGTTTCCCATCTATACACTATCACAGACTGTTTTGGTCTGGAGTGCCGGGCTATGATCACTAAGAGTGAACTGTGGGAGTTAAACTGGAAGCTCATAAGATGAAGGAAATAGTCTCTCCCTGTGGTTTCAGCACCTACTGGTGTCAAAACCCATTTCTTCACCTCATCATTCAGGGGAAAGGGCAAGTAGCTCTCCTGAGCTCCTCTGTTAATTCTGGGCTCCTTCAATTCATAGCAAGGTGTCAGCAGAAAATTGTATTTCCTCAGTTGCGTGCCAGGTGTTGTATCTTTCTTTTGTCTTTCTTTTTGCAGCTGGTAAAATTGGATAATGTTTTATTTGCTGCTTATCTCATTGGGTAACCTATGACAGATATCCTAGAACAAGAGCCATTGAGCAAAGATGGTAATAATGCATGGTGTTTATCTGGCATGGTTGTGTCTTCAAAAGGCTTTATCAGCAGAAATTAAGGAATAGCAAATGAATGAGGAAAAATGCCCCAAATGTTCCAATTAGTCCCACACACACCAGCAGTGAAGTGGTCACATCATGGCTGACTGCATAACTGAGCTGACAAATGCCAGCCAAGTGCCACCAAGCGAGCTGTCCTGAGCAGAACCACAGCTGCACATCTGTCACCTTGTGCAGGGCTAAGGAGGATCAGTTCTGACAGAGAACGTGCCAGCCTTCTGGAGAATAATTGGGCTTGATAACTGGGCTGTGCAAATAGCTGCAAACGGTGCTCGGGCGGGCTTTTGGGAATGTGTGCTGTGCTGGGCTGCCTTCAGCACCCTTCTCCAAATGTATTTGCATTTTCACGTCAACAATGAATGTGGCAAGGATAGATTGTTTTTCAGGTGAGTGACTCACTTTTTACTCCCTTAAGTAGTAAACACCACCAATACCTACATCTGGTGGTATCTGCTGTCTGAAGAGATACCAGAGCTAGTTCTGGTACTAAAAACAGACTTGGGGTGGTAGCACAAAGGCCTGCATGGCCCTATTTGAGGCACATGCTTCCATGATCCAGCAGTGCAGCTGGTTTCGATATCAGTGTGTTGCTCTGAGTATGGGCCTATCTCCTGGGGCTTCTGTATATATGCAGTTAGGTTCTGTCTCTGTTATGTCAGCCCAGTCTCAGACTGTTGAAGAGATGAGGATGTTTTCTGTGCAATCAGAAAAGAGAAACAATGCGATTGAACTTCATATTTCACAGGCTTCATGCCACAGAGCTTGATTCATGCAGCTGGAAAGGCCAGTGCATGTCTTGGCATGGCAATTTGGACATGTGCTAGATCTCTGGGGAGGGAGTGCATCTGTTAGCTGTGTGTTTCATGTTGACCCTGTTGTAGTCGATGAGTAGCTCATCACATAGAAATTATTTGTGCAAAGGACAAGGACATCAATTTGTTGTAAAATACCCCCAAAGCAGTAAAATAATTCCCTTCTCTATTGTAATCAATCATTCTATAGAAATGTGTGTAACAAATATTGAACTGCAAAGTACTGTTATTGTTGCATCTAAGCTATCTGAAATTCTAGCTGGAGACATAATCATGAATCTATACAAATTATTTTATACTGTATTTCCTTTCAACATTAAAAATAAATAATAAAAAACCCTGAATAGTTTTTATCACTACTGGGTTGGGGAAGAGTGTTTAGGATATCTTTTTTAAACTAGTTTAATCATATATAACACAACTTAAAACCCTTTCACAAATAGTTTTTAGAAAGCAGATGCAAATTACCATTTAAATTACAGACCGTAAGAAGGAGTCTGGAATGTAACAGAAGTTCAGCTGAGAGTTTTGAGGCGACCTGTAGAGATGTTCCAAAGAAACGTGTAATTCAGAGGCTGCAATAGGACATTCCTTTTCAGTGTTTAGATATTCAGATCCTCACAATTTTCTATCTGATCCGCATTTTTCATACAGGAATTCTGAAGAAAGACCTTTTCTCTACATTTCAGCTTGTGGAACAGACCCCAAAACTCTTCTACACCTTGCTCCAGCTGTCAGGACCACTCCCGTCCTGGAGCACTCAGTGAGTACTGCTCTCCATGCATCTAGGTAACAGATTGTTATTCTGAGACCTACAGCACTGGGAAATGAGTACACCCTTCTGAAGTGGGCTACCACAAGATCTTTTTGTCTTAAATTCTGAAAATAGGGTCTCAAGTGCGTTATCCTGTACAGCAGGGAATTGCAATTCCTGAAGCACCAGCACCTCAGGTACAAGGGTGTTAGTGGATAGCAGAGCTCCTTTCTGCTAGTGGCTCTTCTGCTGTGTTTGTCACTGTTTAGGGTAACAGCTTATCCAAAGCCTCTAATTAGGCTACTCAGATGCTATTTTGCTGTCCAGCTACGAACGTATGTTTACAGATTCTATAAGTGTAAAGTGGAGACAGCTGACAGCTTAAAAATAACAGAAATAGTTTATCCATGCTGATTTTGAATTTTACACCAACTGGGAATAGTACTCACCATGTCATTTGGGGAAAAAGAAAGAAAGAAAGAAAGGGGTATGGGGAAAGACTGCCCAAACCTATTATGGTCTTCTCCCATAGTCTCTGCTGGGAAAACCTGTCAGCTGCACTCAAAATTTTTGTGAAGGAACTGTAGTTTGCTCCAGGTTAGAGCACATCTGCACATTTATGTGCAGGCTGGCCAACTGGGGCACTGCAGTGCAGTAGAGAGCAGCTGTGTGGATGTGCCAGGATGTTCTTGCAACTGTGGCTGCTCAAAGTGTTCAGTTCAGTTTATGGCTAACTGCAGCGTGGTAGGATCCTCTACACATTTTAATGCATGCAATGCCACTGCAATCCACTTTGCAATATGCACATGCGATACACTTTTCAGTTGAAGTCCAGGAATATCATAGTTATTAAAGAAAATTAGAGAGCAGAACACTGAACTCAATTTGTCATGCTCATTAGTGGAGGCAAACTAAGTGTGTTTAAGCTTAATCAAAATAAATTATTTCTGAGCTTGCCCCTCTTCCTTGTTAAACACTGGTTCAAAACCTGTTAGAAGCAGATCTGATACTTTGTGTTGTTCTGAAGTTGCATTGTCCATATAGCAATGGAACCCCACTCCTGAACTGCATTTCTTTTCCGATTACACCGTAATGGCCTCCTATTGAGGTACTAACATACTCAGATATCACAGTATTTTAGAGTATCTCTTCATTGTAGCCTAGCAGTTCTCAAATATTGCAAGCGGAATATTAGCGTGGACCAAGGCTGCCAGTTTCTGATACGGCTGAACAACCTGAGAAGTTGCTGCTGAATCACAATTCCCAGGAGATTTGTGTCTCTTGTTCTATGAGTTCCTAAGTCTGCAATTAACTTCCATTGGTACTTTATTCCTATGAGTAGCTTCCTGAACTAAAATGGCTGGAAGAAAAGTTCTATGGCCTTTGTTAAGAAGTTGTTCTGCGTTTGCATAGGTCAGATTTTGTTGTTTTGTGTGCATTCAGAGGAATAATTTCAGTTTAGAATCCCGCCAGAAGAAGAGTCAATACAAGCATAATCTATATAAAGCAATTCCATGAAATAGGCCATGACTATTTCCTGATACTTGCTGAATCTACGGTCCTTTGGCCTGCCAATATTTGTCCACTGGTATTGTCCAAATGCAGATGCTACATGTGCAACCACACAATATCTTTGGTCACCATTCCCACCTTGGCCTCCAGTCAAAAAATAAACAAGGTACATTACAGAGGGAGGAGGGCTGGTAGTGTTGCACGTTGCTGTTGCTTTCAAAGCCACTTTTTACTTTCCTGTATCTCTGGGGAAGTAAGGCTTCGCTATTGCACTAGGAAGCTTTGCCTTGCGAAGCCATTCTGTCTGAGGGCTTGCGAGGCCATCAGTGCCTTCCTGCTGCAGTTCCTTGGCAGGGAAACATCATTACTGTGGTGGCAGGGGACTGCTCAGTGTCTCCATGGAGCAGGCGATCAGAAAGCTCTCCTGTTTAATGCCATGCAAGGCTCAGCAAGCAGTGTCCCCCACTGGACTCTGCCCACACAGAGAGGCACAAATGATTCCTGGGTAGCTCATTTGCAATTAAACGATGTGTTTTGAGCAGCTCTCCCTCGCATGTAATTGCATCACATGGGCTTTGCAGTGGATGTGAGAGACATCAGCTGCTGGGATGGCATGCTACAATTATCTTAAACAGGCCTGCTAACAAGCGTTAACATTCTGTCTTCGGGCTATATGGGGATCTAGGCTGTATGGGAGCCAATATATCTCAATTCTATAGCTTTATACGGGAGTTCTGAAACTGTCTTGTATGGCACAATTTAGTTCCCTGTCAAACTGTCTGAAAAGAACTGGGAGGGAGGAATGGGGACCTGACATCATTTAAGAGCTGAGAAAATGCACAGACTGACTGTTCGTGGAAATGGTTTTGTTTATGCTGCTGGTTTTTATTTTTTTTCCCCAATTGATATGGTATTTTTATTTTAAAAAGATGCTTAGTCTGTACTATGTTATTCAAAATCTTGAACTTATGCTGTGTGGCTCACTTACGCTGAGCAACATAATACTATTCCTGCTTCCTGGCTGAATAAACATTGCACCTGTAACTCAATTGCAGGAGCCAAAGCTTGCAGAAAATACATTTTAGAATATACTCCGAGGAAATTGTAGAGTGTCTAATTTTTTTTTTCTTTTTTTGGAACAGGGGTAGTAGAAAAAATGAAAATAACAAGTGATCACACATCTTGGTGGAAAGGTTGGAGGCAAGCAATCATGAGCAACATAAATTTGTTTAAAGACCTGAATGATTTCTAATGAAAAGTGCTTCACGGTTGTTGTCTGGGCATACAAGTGTACAGGGGGTCTGCTCGTGCTCTTCTGGCAAAATGTGATAAAGGGCTTGGATTATTTTTGCATTTCCGTTCGGAAATAATCATAATCACTCTAGAAAGTATTTTGCAAATATTAAATTAGAAATTATCAAGATTCTCTTTTCAGGAAGAAAAGTTATTGCTGCCTCAAGAAATTGCTAGGTTAAATAACTTCTCTAAAGTCAATGGGAAAACAAAACAAAACAAGGCACAGACCAGATTCAGGATTGCAAAATGACAAAGTAAAACATTTAGAGTTGCAGTGAAGTTACTAGCCCTAAATTCCTGTGCTGTCCAGAAGGCTTGGGGCTTGATGCTAGCTTTGTCCCCAGGAAACAGTCTAAAGGGAAGGTCCGTAAGACTCTTGTCAGGGGAATGGCACAGCTGGTGCAAAGCAAAATCTGTTGCAGTGGAGTTTCATGACAAGACGACTACTCCGAGTGAAAAATCCTAATGGAGACACAGCACTGGGGTAGCTTTTACCAAGCCAAAGCAATTTGGGCTTGACCCCGTTTCTGCAAGCCAACTCCCACGGTTGCATTATGGTGGGAATCGCACAACTGTCTTCTCTAGGATTAAAAGTGGGAGATGTGGTGCCACTTACCCATAGGGATTTGATATTTTTGGCAGCAAAGATGCACGGAGGCTCTTGGGGGGTCTCAGCGGTAGCACTGGGTATAAATTAATAGGTTATGAGAGTCTGTTACAAAGCTGCCCAACGTTAATCTCATTGGATGTATCTGTATTTAGAATTAATTGTGTTTCTGCTGATACAGGCTCACATAGGAGCCGTGTTTGTGTGCCTCCTCATTTGCATGTTAATGGGGTTCTCCAGGGTTTTTCCTTGATCTTTAACAATAGGAAAGATTGGCTAATTGAAATTTGTTTGAAAAGGGTTTATTTGCCTCTTGGGTTAGGGACAATAGACTATGACAGCAGTGGAAAGCTGCAAAGCTCATGTTAGCAAGTTGGATTTTAATACCTGAGCATACCCACGCTGGCAGGATAAACTAACAAAGGGGGTGAATGGTTTACACTCATCCTTCTCGTGCTAACCACCCTAAATTGGTGTTGGTCCAGCCTGTTCATGGAGCGATTGCTTTGCAGCAGCTCAGGTGGGAAGCCCTGATATTGGTGAAACAAAGGACCCACGTGTAAAACTGGTCAGGGACAGTTGTACCCTCCTAACAGATGAATCTGGCTCAGGAATGTAGAAATTAGTGTGCAGACATCTGGCCCAGTCCCCATCACTCATACTCCCCCAAAATTGTGGATTTTAACCTGGGCATCTGAACTGTCCTTAAATGCGCTCCATTGAATCCTGCCTTGGCTTATTGTCTTGGACTCTCTAAACCACTCATTTCCCTTGCTGCTGGGGCAAGACATTTCTGTCTTGGGTCCTCAGATCCTTGTGATGCCTTGCATGCAGCCCCTATCAGAAGTGCTGGGAAGCTGTGGTGAAGCGTAGCAGTTGCTGGAGCGGATCGCCGCGCTCGGAGAATTACCTTCGGGCTGGGAATATTCTGATGGCTCAATTCATCAGCTGCCCCCTTTGCCAGCACCATCAGTCAAATAACTGGAGCTGGAGGTCAGGATTTCAGCGTGGAAATAACATTTTGGGTGAATGATGATGATTGTTTGTGGGGGGGAAGGGTTGTATATTTTTACTGCTTATTCTCTGCGGTCCGTGTTTTCAGCCAGCTGCAGCAGAGCTGTTCCGATGTGCACCTTCTGGGGTCTTCTAACAAATATTCTGGTTTGTTCCTGTCCAGTTAGTCACCGAGAAGCACTGCAGGGCCTGATTAACACTACACTAATCTCTGTGTCTTAGAACCTGCATGTGATTTAGCAGTCTCAGTCAATCTCTTTGCAAATATTTAACTACTGGGTCAAATATTGAGGGTTTTGATTATGAAGAGTTCATTATGTGGCAGATAGCACATTTACTGGTACAGAGCAGAGAATAATCACAGCTGAAGCACAGCTGTCAGAATAAAATAACCAAGTGCAGCTATTGCTGTAGTTGTTTACATACTCATTAGCTCTGAAAACTTCACAGGCCAGAGTGGTGCTGCTGCTGTGCTAAGCACCAGGCTGTTCCTCTTCTGTAACCGGAGCCCGGCTGCATTTTGGCTCTGTCCTGAGACAGCTGACAAATGTTTGAAGAGCGTGGAGTTCCCTGGGCTCTTCTGAGGCAAGGAGAAATAAATGTGACAGAATACAGCAAGGACGAGACTGTCATCCTGCCACAGGAGACAACAGCTAGTAATGGCTCAGGGCAATCAGTCTTAAGTAAGTTTAATTGTTACTTGAGGAAAATACTAGGTGCAACGTGGGTTAGGTTTTGGCTTTTTTCTCTAAAAGTTTTTGGTATGAAGACCAAAGAAGGGATTAGTCTACCATCTGTGCCTACTAGTGAGCAACTCAATTGGTTTTTGCAAGAGTCTGGGCTCCTAAAGCACCCTGCTCAGAGACAGAAGATTTGCATGGTTAGCAATTAATAAGAACTGCCAGGTCCCAACTATCTCAAAAGTTCAGGTCCTAGGATTGTCAGTAACTGACTGCATTACCAGTTGTCTTGGTCAGCTCTTTGGTGCAAGATGCACTGAAGCTGAGGTCAGTAAGCAAATTGCAAACCTGAGCCACTGGCCCTTGTGCGTCACAGCACAAACAGTGCAGTGTACAGAGAATGGCCCAGTGTTTGCTTGGTCAGGTGGGCTGTAAGCACCAAGAAAATGTTTTTCTGTTGGTTTGTTTCTCCTCCATGTGCGATAGAACAGAACGACAATGAAGCAGACTAGAAAGCAAATTCCCACTGAGGAGGAATGGTGAGCACATGGAATGGTGATTGCGTGTATTTGACTTCTAATAGTTCATTGGCATGAAGGAAAAAAAAGCAGGTGCTGGGATGGTTCAGACTGGCTGCAGACTTTGGCTTCATGCAAGCTACACTACTTTATTCTTAACAGCTATTTCATTCATTTTGGCCATACATCACAGCAATCATCCAGCCAGTCTTTGTAACATACAATGGAGGAAGCTCAGTCTTGCTGTAACTGGCAGCAGCAATAGAAAAGCAAGGCATGGCATGAGAAAGTCTTAATTCTCTTCAGGTGTAACTCCACTGTACCATATAAGCAAAGGAGGCTCAGATTATCTAGCAAGGAAATGCAAAATATGTTCTGAGGTGGATTTTACTCAGCTTTGCATCTGTTTGGGGAGCGTTCCTGCAGTTAACTGGAAATGGTGTTAAAGTAAGCAGCAGATGTGCATCCTGAAATATACTGAGAAGGTCTTAAATCAGTCTTTGTTTTCAAAGTATTTTGGAAAGCTGAGAGAGAGAAGTAGAATATTAATAGCTGAAATGGTTTGTAAAGTAAGCAAGCACTTCAGAAGTACCCTTCAAAGAAAAGATGTGGTAAACTTTAAATTGGTCCTAAGGGAGCTAGAGAGGACCATCATCAAATTGAGCACTTAAAACGTGTCAGGGATATTTTTGTAACCAGCTGCTGTTTGGAAGCATGACATTTTTCAGTTCCGTCCAGCAAGACCCATTCGCTCTGTACCATATACTGCAACTTACCTTTGTCATGTCTCTGTGGGCTTAAGCTGATAGGTGCTGGAGCTTACAGCTGCTGCAGTATCACTGTGTGCTGTAATGATTGCAGTGGCAGGTTATCCTCGGGTACCCAGCAGTGTCTCCTTTGCCCAGCAGCTCCCACACAAGGTCAGTTTTTGACTCCCACGTTGCCCATTAAAGCCAGCCCAAGTTTACTTGGGCCTTCAGCTCGTCAGGCTTTCATTCATACACTTTCTGCTTGCATGTTGCCTCCTTGTGCTTTACAAGGGTTTCTCACCAATTCTCAGAGTTTTCCTGGAACTCTTCAAATCCTTTTTGAAAGCTGTCTTTATGATGTTTTGTAAAACTCAGCATTTAGAAGGCCGCTGGACTGTCTCAGCACCGCATTCGCATGCTGGCAAAGGATTTGCCTGCCCGACGTGGGGTGAGTGGTGCAGAGATTTTCAAGCCTCTGTTAATGCAAGTGCCTGTGTGTGTTCACACAGTACAGCACCACACGGAGAAATGAATTTCCTCCCAGTCACAGCCTGAATGCTGTCTCCGCTAATAGGCCGTGGCTTTCTGCTGTATGCTGATTTTTTTTTTCTTGGAGTAGCAGCTCTGCTATGGGATCGAAATCTGTTGCTAATTTCTTTTTGTGATTTCTTGACTTAAATTAAAAGGTTTTGCTCTGTTTGTTTGGTGCATAACAGAAAATTTGGTCCTGCTTAATGACTGGAGGTTGGAGGCTGGCTGTAGGAAGCAATGTTAGTGAGGGGGGCTTCCCTGCCAGCCCCCATGTAAGAGTCTAGATATTGGAAACTACTGAAGCTGGATGTCAGTGTGAGCCCATGCAGGCACAAGGCTTAATTTCAGAATTTAGTTAATGATATGCTTTGTTATGTTTATTCCCCTTTAAAAAGAAAGAGGAGAAACAAGATTAATATTGCAGAGAAACTATTTCCTTTTACCATGGAGTTTTAATTAAGTACTGGTGAAAGAAACGTAGACTAAACTGATTTTGCTTGCCTGGAGTAATGGATCTGGAAGCTGAAATGAGTCTTTTTCTTGTCTCAATACATTATGAATAAATAGAGGATTGAAAGCAACAACAGTCCTTCATGTAAGCATTTCAAAAGCCTCGTAAGGATAAACCTTCAGAGGCATATCCTGCTACAAATTCTACTTTAAGTGTTTGTGCAACTGTTCTAATAGTTGATTTTTAATGTATGTTAGAGTTCATCTATTAAGCAATGGTTATTATGCATATTTGCACTTGGCAGACAGTGAAATAGAAAGTTTGACAGGCTTGCTGTGACTGATTAAATTCTTCTTCCACTTCCATTAGAGTTCTCAATCTCACCTTGAAAATCTCATCCCACACCCTTGATGTGATTTTAAAGTGGCATTTATGCTGTGCATGTGAAACACACTAACTTCTGTAAGCTCTGTGTTTAATAATGAGACTGAAAAAAATACTTACAGGTTGCTCCTAGGAAATGGTAATGAGATTCCCAACAGAAGCATCTAACACTGTCAGAAATTGCTGGTGGTGGGTCTGCTCTCTCGCCTGCATCTATGTGAGGTGCAGAGTGCTAGTTCAGCAGGATTATAAAACAGAAAAGACACCTTTTTTCAAAGCCATTTCATGGCTACGTATGCCTGGATCAGCCTTTCTGGTTCAAGTTCGTAGAACTTGATGAACTGAGCAAAGTGGAGTTGCAGATGTTTGGGAATAGCTGCTGGTGAGGCGCTCGCTCCTGCGGTGATTTCTGATGAGCAACGTGCACCGGGAGAGCTGGGGTTAAATACAGGATCAGAGTTGGGGATTTGCCAGGTGGAAGTGCAAGTTCCCAGGCTTCTCATCTGCTTTTGTGCAGTCATCACCTCCACTTCAGTTATCTCTTCTCTGAAAGAAAAGGCTGTGGCAGTAGTTCTGGGAAACAGCCTTCTGCAGAATGATGATTTATTTGGTTTAATGGTGTCCTGAAAAATTATAATAGAGGACAACTTTATGTGGAACAACTTGTTTGTTTGAAAACGAGGTGTATTTGTGTAATACCAAGATGAGCACGCTTTGACAGAAGTTCTGTAATGTGACTGCTGAGATACCAGTAAGACCATTCAAGCAGGTACATCCCTCCTGAACTGTGAATCCTGGACTGATCCCTGGGTTTTGAGGCGCCCATCTTCAGGATCCTAGGAACTGACGTTTGAAGAATGTACAGTCTAGACCATGAAGGTAGCTTTTTTGACTAGAAATGTCTATAGAACAAAGTGAACTGTTCTGGTCAGTCTGCAAATTAATGCATTTTCTGTTTTTTTTAAATTAAAGAAAAAAAAAATTTATATCTCCACCTCTAGGATAATCTTCCCCAATCAGAACATTTTTGTTGAACGTTTCCTTTTTTCTTTAAAATAGCTTTTCCTTGAAAAAATGTTTTTATTTTTTTTTGTTTTTTTTTTTTTTGATTAAAAGTACCATTAACTTCAAATTCTCCAACTTATATTTCTCCCACAATTTCAGCATACCCACAATTTAAATTCGTGTCAGATCCCAAGCAATTGGAGGTGAGGAGGAAGCAAAACATAAGAATTCAAAGCTGTTATTCACCCAAGCTTATCTGCAACTCCCCTCAAAAATCAAAGCAAAATTGAAATCGGAGACAGATGACAGGAAGCAATGGGGCAACCAGAAGGCAGTGAATCTCCGGGGAGTCTTTGGAAGGATGATGCCAACAGCTTTACGTGCACATGGTGACAAATTCTCATCCTTTGTCAACTGATGAAGCTCCACTGATTTCCCAGAGTCTGGCCAGGGACGTGCTTCTGAAGGCATGCGGCTGCTCCACCAGGAAGGCCCTGCTGAGCAGCCCAGGCAGGCAGGCTGCAAAGAGGCAGCGTCTGCAGCCTCTCCGTCTCTCACTCCCTGAAGGCACCCACTCACTTTTTTGTTCTAATTAGGATTTATTTTGATTGCATGACAGCAACTGATTTTCAGATGCTGCGGGCTTCTGGATGCGGAGGAGGAGGGAGACTTGTCCTGTGTAGGTCAGTGAAGGCCAGGAGCGGTGGGTCGAAGGCCCTTCTTAGGCTATTAATGCAGAAGGTGTTAGCTCCAGTTGACCTGTGCAGACGAGTGGCAGTATGCTTATACCCATCTTATGAGTGGCAGTAGGCTTATACCCAGTATCTCAGTAGCACGATGGCAGCATTTGGTGGTGTTCTTACTAGAACAAAAGCTATGGAAGGCAGAGGAAAGAACCAGAAGTGTATTCCCTCATTCTCAGCCGAGCATTGCAGGTAGAATTTTCCTTTCCCACCCTCTTTTGAAGACCTGCTGGAGATTTTTGTTTAACCATAACAGTGCAATGGCTGGTTTCAGGCTTAACTGTTGTACATCTAGCTGGTTTTAATAAGACCTTGTTACTGATTCAAAGGTCAGTTGTTCCTCCACTCTCCCTTGACAACATGCTTGAATAAAATTCAACCCTCTGCTCTTTCAAAATTTGAAGTGGGAGAAAATGCAGATGTTATATTTATTTCCAGTAGTTTTTTACTCCTGTTCAGGGAGACTGGAAAACACATCAGTGTGCAAAATGTGCCTGAAGCTACAGTTCTTTCATTTCCCTGCACAGTGCCCATAAGAATTATTAAACATGATTTTCACAAAGGCAGGCATTTGTTTTTTAAATCAGGATTGTAAGATACACTGGGGTTTAAGAGATTTATGTGCTATTGCTTCTTTTATAATTGTTGCTGTAAATGGATGTGAAAGTTGAATCACTTAGCATCATTTGCTTTTCTGGAGAAAAGCAACGAATTTTAAACTGAGCTTATTTTCATAGCCAGGCAAGTGATCTGTTATTCCTGAGAATGCCTTGGTGTTAGGGTTTATTGTTGCATGTGTATTGCTGCCTTTCCCAGGTGGAAAAGGGGAAAAAATATATATGTGTATAAAAACAGTAGATCATTCTGTCAAAACCAGGATGTCTAAATGTCTTTGAAAATGTGCATTTTTCTGTACCTGAGTAAGATTGATATTCACAAAGGATGTTCAAATCCTCAGCTCTTACCAATTTCACCAGCTCAGTTCATTTCACTGGTGCCAATTTAACTTGCACCAGCTGTGAAAATCTGGATCCTGGATGTGTGTGCCTGAAAGACAGCAACTTCTTGCACAACTATCTGTAATCGAAAGTGTACGTGTGTATGCATATATATATGTATTCATTTATGAAATCTGCAGTTTATCTCAACTATTTTATTGCCTCTTCGCCTGTTTTTGTATACATTATATCACTATTATGTATATAAACTACTACATACATGTGTATAAGCTAGTATGTACACATATGTGCATGTGTGTGTATACACACAAATAAAAAGCAAACTGCTAGAAAAGAGAAAACTACAGAAATTCAGTGCTGTGCCCTCTGAGTGAAGCAAGGCCGCCCCGTAGCTGTTAGATGTTTGTCCAGAAATAGACTTGTGGATTCAAGCTTCTGTATTCAGACGGAGTTTGTGTTAAGGTCAGCTGAGACCTCATTAAATCTGCATCCCAGTTCAAAGTATTTGCACTAGTGCAGTTTTCCCCACTTAAGAGTCCTGAGGAGCTGTTCAGAGGCAGATCCACAATTACAGGTGTGGATTAAGAATGACCTGCTGCAGGACTTCCTCAGGGCAATGCCAAATTTTCTTTTTTTTGCCAGCTCTTACGAGCAGAGATGTGCATCTGATTCACATCTTGGAAAGGGCCGTTCAGGCTGGCAGGAAGAGAGCAGGATGAAGCTCACTTAATTTTGTCTGTGTAAGGAACAACATTAAGGAATGCTGCTCAGCTCATATTGCTGCTACAGGTGATGTAGTAGATGATTTTTGTGTGAGTGCAGCACCGAAACTGCACTAAAAATTAAATGTAGAGTGTGGCATGCTGAGATGAGAGTAGTCACATAATTACCTTCTTGCTCTGTCATTGCAAGTGGAAAGAACCTGACTTTCAGATGGAGCCTTTTCTGTTGTTTTTAAATGTTTACCGATGTGAAACACTCGTTTTTTGTGATGCTGAGACCTGTTGGAGTGCATTTTTGCATTATTCATGATGTGGCCGAACTCTCCCACAGACTGGCAGTGTGGTTTCACTCAGGAGTCCATATGCAAAAGTTGAGCATACCTTTAGGTCAGACTTACTCAAGTAGTTTTGCTCATTATCTAAATATTTATAACTGGAAATTAAAGATGCAATTTTTCTTCCAACAGAGAATGAAATCTTACTTTAGGGACACATAATGCAGTCAATGCTATTAATTTTGCGTGTAAAGATAAATAGAAATTTTAAATAATTAACATTAGGGTTTTTACACATTTGTCCCTGTGAAAGAGAATTAGTTTAAGATACAGAGCAAAATACATTATTCATAATTTCATGGTAGAAATAAGAAAATTGATATGAGGATATTTGGCATGGACTATAAAATCTCATTAGCAGCAGTGTTCTGATTGCTTTTGTGAGACTTGCAGATATTAGTTGTGTTTCCTCTTGAAATGAATAGTGCACAATGAGCAAGGTTCCAGAGTAAGTCATTCTGCAAAACGGCTTACAGACTTAAGCTGCTGAGTAAGCAGACATTTTCCTGTACTATTTTTTACTCTGTCTTTGTTCGGAGCTTGACTAAATGAAATACTGTGGTCTGAAGTACTGGCCAGCTCCTAACCCATGGCTGCATACAGTTACAAGTCTTGGCAGTGTTTTCTCAACAATCTTCTCGGAGAAACTTTGCTTCCTTAGTCCCAAGAAAAGCTTGTTTCAGTGTATGCAGATAGGCGATGTTTGAAATGTTGAGGTTGCCCTCCTCGGAACCTGCAGGCACTTCCCCGGCAGAAAGATAATTACGGCATTAAGATCAGCATTAAATATTCTTGTAATCTCCCAGTAAAATAATTAACTCTAGTTTGGCAGTTTGATACAGGGCTGAAGGTCTGTTTGAAGAACACGGTGTCACTAATTACTTTTTGTGATTGCGTGTATTGATATTCTGGTACGGAGTCAGAAGGCAGGGATCTGTCAATGAACTGTGTTTCTGGCAGATGACTGGGGTGAAGTCCCAGGCCCACTGAAGTCTGCAGTAAAAAAACCCTTCCACGGACCCAGAGCTAACGTGCTTGGGCGGTGGCATGCTCTCCTTTGGCAGAACTCTGTACCTTGAGCTAAATGCTGGAGACATCATGAGAAGCTACACTGACAGCAAGCACTGATAGTCCTTGGAAATGATCAGGGGAATATAAGGAACAAAGGAACAAGGAATAAAACTGATAATAAGTGTTTTAACTGAGCAATAATAGATACAGCTGAGGCAAAGGCAACCCCTAGGCCTTACCTCACTTGCTTTTCAAGGCAATATAACCAGCACATTCTCAGCACATGCCTTTAGTACCGGTTTGGCATCACTGCTTTCCCTACAGCTGATATCCCTTTAATCCGCTCCCCGATGCGCAGTGGTCGTGTCACCGAGGACATCGCTAGTTCAGTGGGAATTGTTCAATTAATGTCTGAACTTGTTCTGACCCCTTTGAGTGCACTATTGCACGAGGGCGGATAACTTGGAGTGCCTAATGAAATACTAGAAAATAATTTATTTATTTTTAGCAGTTTCTTGCTCTAGAGACTTGTCTTCTGAGGTCAAGTAGCATCTTGTTTTCAGAAAGCACTGAGAATATGGTCAAAAATTCATACAGCATCATGAAAAGCATTAAAAAGGCTTCATTTTCATAAAAATAGTCTTCAGAGGTTGTTTATGTTAGTAGTTCTTATTCTTATTTAAAACAGCACTGTGAGACTACTCAGAATCAGATAACTGCTATTTATTTATTTTTTCCAATAGGCTCTTAGCTTACTCGTAGGTTATTCTGTAGAGCAGAGGTTATTTAAAGTTGCCTGTTTGTTTTTGTGGTACCCAGGGCAGCAGAAGTGTGTTCCTGATGAGCTCTCTTAGAGATTCTATTATAAAAGAAACTGCAATCTCACTAAAACTAATCTTTAAACATCGTTTCTACTTCATATGTCATAATTTTAATTTTAAGCTATTGAGTCCTGCTCTCACTCTCTCTCCTTGTGTACTTGTGCACTTCTCATAACCTCTTAAAAAAGCTTCATGTAATGGCCATTAACATCGGCAAGGAATGCTGCAGGTAAACATGACAGCATACGTTTAAAAACAACATGGTTTTGTAAGAGTGGAAGGGAAAATTCCCCTCTTTGCTAATGATTGATGAGGATCTATCTGACTCTGGTAGATGTACTTGCATTCCAATTATATGGAGGACCAATTACATGTGCTCACTATAGCACAGCAGGCACGTCATCTATTTTATTAAACTTGCAGCATCTAGCTTAAATGTTTTGGAAGTCCAGAAGTCTCTAGGTAGTTCAAATGATAGGAGATACCTTCAGAGATGTAATTCAGGTTAGGTGTACGCTGGTTAACCCCTTCTCTAGGTCTGCAGAATGGCAGTTTTGTTGCAAACATCTTGTTGGCTTGCTTGCTTAGGAGTTTTAAATGTTGGGTGAAAGATTTCCACTACTAGGTGAAAAGATTTGTTTGCATGCTAAAACCGCATCGCAGAAGCAAGAAACTAAAGATTTTAGACACATCCAGAAAGGCGTAGGGTGCCTGGTCTCCAGAGAAGGATCCAAGAGTGAGTGTTAGGGGGTGATGTGTGATTTGGAAGTGTCAGCCAAGAGGTTTCTTAGTTTTGGGGCATAGGCTACTGCATCTTCCACAACTCAGCTATGTAAAGAGCACCTGATTCCTCAACATCTAACACTAGTAATTTTGGAATAGAATAGGTTAGTTTGGTTGAAGAGGACTTAGAGCCACTAGAGTACCCCTGCCTCATGCCTTAAGGGCTAACCAGAAGACAAAACCTAATATTAAAGGTTTTATCCAACTGCCTCGTGAACATTGACAGGCATGGGGCATCAGCCACCTTGATAGGAAGCCTCTTCCACCCTCAAAGTAAAGATTGTTTTCTAATATCTAGTCTGTATTTCTAAAGAAATGTTTCATAATATCTAGTCTGAACCTCCCTGGTGCAGGAGGTGCCATTCCCATGCATCCTATCAAACCTTGAGAAGAGAGATTGTAACATACAGATAGATAGATCCAGCTGGAAAATCAGCCATAAAATCTACACATTAAATTCAGAGGAAAATGCATGCTGTCTTTTTCTGCAGGAAAATCTTTATAATCTGAAATGCTTTGTGCTTACTGTAAACCTTGACAGGTTTTCTCTCTCTCTAATACATACACATGCATGAGAAACAGAAATGCCAGGAACATGAGTACTATATGCACTGGAGAGACCAAAAAAAAAGGTTGGGAGGGTCAAAAGAAGTTTCTCCATCTAAAGAAATCAGTTCCTAAGGTGGGATCTATAGGTAGCTGGTTAAGGCTGCTCTGTGCTCCTGGGCAGTCCTGAGACTGATCCTTGTTACTACCCTAGAAATCTGAGCCTTACATTTAAAGCCTTTCCTTTGGAAGATGTAGGCGTCAGTCTCATTATTCAATCATTCGTATTTTTAAACAGAGGGAACTATTCCATGGTGCTTTTTTCCTTTGCTGATTTGGTATTTGTAGCCTGTTAAAAATTTGCATGTAATTGACACTCAAATGCAAGGCTGTCTAAACCAAAATAATCATTTAGATAAGCTGTGTCCTCAAAACATTTTTTCCCTTCTATTAAGAAAGCAGCTATTTGAATATTGCCATGTTCCTGCCTGACACATCCCTTTCAGCAGCTTGCTCAGAAGCACAGTAGACACAACACAGTAAAAGCGGAGCAGCAGTTTTGCCATTTTTCATCATTGACAATGTAGCTAAACCTTCCATGAAAGCTCCGTCTCTGGAAGAACAGGTGCCTGACAGAGAAACTGCTCCCGACTGAAATGAACAGAATTGCTTTCTCAGATCTGTGGACTTTTATTAGGACAAAAATTCAATTTCCAGACGTTTGCCCAGGGATCCTTCATAGGCCTTCCAGTGCTCAGTGGCCATAAAGAAGCCTGTAGCGTATGGGTAAAAGCAGCACTCGTGATTGACAACTACCCATGAGCCTTCCTTTTAATTTAGGATGCACAGTGCTGGAATATGATTCCTGCATGCACTGTCGCTTAAGAATTGTTCTTTCAAAATGAAGGTCTTACGTGACCATAAAGTGGAAGAATTTCGTTGTGCCTATAGCATTCCATGTACATTTTATGAGCCAGGGGAGGTAAACAGGAGAAAGGTGCCCAAGTCGTGTTCTGTTCTTTGAATGTGGAAGAGTGCTCCCTGCCTTTCAGGAACACAAGCACGTGTTGGGGCTGAGAGTGGGAGCAGATGAAAATGAGATGCGCGGCGAGCGTGTGAGCACCAGAGGCATATCAACTGCCAGTGTTTACAGAAGGAACTGGTGTTCAGCTTAATGTCGGTGGTTAGAAATAACTTCTCTAAATCTCTAAACAGGGGGTTTCGGAGAAGTCACTTCGGTACGTTTGGCAGGTCCTTGATCTTGTAATCCTAATGTATTAGCTGTGACAGAGAAAGGGAAGAGGCTGCACGGGCATGGATCTAGTAAAGTACCTGCGCTGTCATGCATGAACATGAGGCCAGGGTCCCCGCAGCACTAAGTGTGCTCAGCATCTTTCAAGAGCAGACCCTTTTAGTGCCATCCGAGTTTATAGCTGTTAGCTAGCTAAATTATATAAATAACTACAAGTTACAGCCCTGTACGACACTAACTGTCCATCTCAGGTTGCTAAAGGCACTCAGTTCCTGTTGACCTCCAGCTGAACTAAATAAAAGCTGATGTCAAAGGGAGTTAAAAGCACTCAAAACACTTCCTTCTCTTCGGGAATAATTTGAGCCATAAGACAAGCTCTTATATCAGGAACCTGGTCTATTTTTTCTTCTTCTTTACTTCTTGAGTTTTGTTTATATATGTGAATAGGCGTGTACGGGTCATATGTGTACACATAAAACAGAGAAAGAATCAACACCAGAAGAGTGAACAAATGGAGAAAAATTGTATCTGACAAAAAGTAAATGTTTTTGTAGGGAAACTGCTCATTGGAAATTACATGCTCAACTCGGAGAAAGTTCAAATTACCTAATGTGTATATCATTGATTTTCTTCCTGAGGCACAGCTCTGTAATCTAGATGTTAACACAGCAAGATTTGTGTGTTCGGTAGCATGGTTTGGTGTGATTTTGCTCATGGGAATGTGTGCAGAGGCTTCCCCCCAGCAAGTGTGAGGACAGTCTCCTAACAAGGAGCCTGCAGTTTGAGCTGGGTCTGTAACTGCTGTTCTCATCCCACTGCTGCAGTCTGCCGTGTTCTGGGGACAGTGGTTGCTGGACAGGAGAAAAAGTCCAGTGGGTAACGGCCAAACCCACAGAGATCAGCAGTCACAAGCTACGTGTTTGCTGAGGGTGGACAAGGTTTAGAGGCTGAGCCCTCGAGGCGCCCTCAGGTGAGGGTTTGCCATCCAAAAGCTAGAAGCGAGCAGGCTCAGGTAACAAATGTGCTGGGCACCTGCAGCTCTGGCGCTCTTGTTCCAACACCCAGCTGGGTGTGTTTGCTGACCTGAGGGATTCTAAAGAGTAGTGATACAGATGCTTAGGACCTCGCTTTGTGGGGCATGATGTGTTAAAGTGGAGAAGTACGGCAGGAATCTCTTGAGAGAGCTGTGTTGTAAGCCTCCCAGTACCAGCCTTGGTGTCACTCGGTGTGGGCCAACTTCTACATGTGAAAACTCTTCCTTGCTGAAGGGCTGGTGTGGGGCTGTCAGTTGGCTCACAAGGGTCCTGCATCATGTACACAATTAGCTCTTCTGGTGCTTCCCAGGCACTGATAACAACCCTGGTCTGGGGTGCATCTGTGTATGCAATGGACATCTCAGGCAGCTCAGCTGCCAAAAGATTTAGAGCATCAGGTCATGGTGGTATGTTTGGGTGTCCAGAGTGCTGGGCTGATGGGGTCAGTTCCTTTCAGACAGGCTGAGCACTTTCATTTCTAACAGAAAATTCTTTGCCTTGGAACATGGGGTTTTCCCTGTCTGTTTCTGTGTTGTAGTCACGTATTGTGGTTTCTTTGTTTATGCCAATTCAAAGGTTATATTGCTGTTATTGCACCTTTTTAATGCTGGTTTCCTGGATTCACTTAGTATTTCCAACTGCTGTTCCTAAAGCCCTTGTTGTTTAGATAACAGAATGATTTAATCTTTTCTGCTTACACAATGTGGGTTGTTTTATGTTTTTTTTTTTTTTTTTTTTTTTTTTTTGTTGTTGTTGTTGTTTGTTTGTTTTTTTTTTGGCTCAGTCCCATATAATTATCACTCTACCCACATTAAAAAGGGTACATTTCGGAGTTCATAATTTCAGAATATGTCACCACCAACAAAAATCTGCTGTTGAAATATGCTTTTACTTGGAAAAAAAGTCATCTGCCTCCCACTATGTAGGCAGCAGTACACTTACAGCAGGGAAGATGCTGTGGTAGAGCTAGACAGATGCTCCCAGTAATGTCTTCAATAGCTGCAACTCTAAGTGCAAAACAGAATGCACTAAAATAACCAAATTTAGTGAGCACTAAAAAGAAATCCTTCAACCCGGTAGCACAGAACCCAGTATTTAGCAAATCTGCAAAACGTAAGATCTCTGGAGGAAGCAAAAGACCTTCTAAGCAGATGAGCTGAAGCAGGCTTTATTGCTGCATTGGAGTTCTGTAAGTGCTGGGCAGTGCTGGACCCACCCATGCTGGAGCTGCAGCGTGCTTGCACAGGGGGTGATCTGCCACCATGCTATTGATGTGGTGGCAGTAGTCCTGCTGTGGCTGTCCCTTCACCCCATGCTAGGAGCCACTTCCTCCTCATTGCTTTCTTGAAGGGTTTTTAATGTTTCCTAATAAACTGAGGATACCTTTCCCATAGTCACATTTCTGATATTACAAACTGCTTCTCTGTTAGAGCCTTTTCTTTATCATGCTGTTTTTTTCATTTTTTTTTTTTTTTTTTTTTTTTTTTTTTTTATGAGTTTGCACTGTGCTTTGTATTTGTGGGCCATTAATTTTGAATGCGGTCAGGGATTTCTTAGGCTCATTTCACTTTGGTAAGGTAATCTGCTACTGTGATGGTCTTGCCAGGTGTCTACTAGATAAAAACGATTCTGAAGCTTTGGTTTCTTTGTTTTTGTAGCTATTCCTTTTAAATCTTCTGTTCTTTGTGTATATCTTGGTATGTATTACAAGGTCTTGTGAATGCACCCCTCAGTCTTTGGAAGATGATGCTGTGCCATTTGTTGGAGTCATGATGGTTTGGGAGACTTTGTTGTGGAATGTAATGTGCCTTGAAATAGCACCTGCCTTTGATTCCAGCCAGCTGCTCCTCACAACTAGATCACCAAATGAATCATAGCAGGTGCTTTTAGTCTGAGTAGCAGAGATCAGTGTCCTATATAGTACATGGAGAAAACTATCATGAATCTCTATTCAATTTGCCTTCTTTTCTATGTTGTTTGATTGCCCTATGAAACTGAAACAGTGTGGAGAAAGATGGTGATGTTCTTACCCTGAGTTTTCTTGCATGCATTCACTAATGGTGCTCTTGATCACAGGAAAACACACCTTTCTATTAAAAGCTCAAGGATTACAACACTTCTGAGGTGTTATTTCTGTTCATATGATCTCAGCTAAGTATAAAAGGCAACTTTTTCCTCTGGTGATGAAAAGCATAATCTTTTCCTCAATCTCTCTACAGGTAGGCTGTAGATATGAGATAATGCATGTTCTCTAAGGTGTTGGGAGGCTGAAGTATTGAAAGGGAAGATATTGGCATAAGTTCAAGCTCTTAACAGTTCTCAGAATGAAAGTGAAAAATCAGGGAGCCCTTGCATGTAATAACCTCCTAAGGATTGAGGAGTAGAGTCGTAGATAGGTCTTTGAAAAACAGCGGTTAGTATGAGTAATGGATCGGTATGCCTTTAATTACAGGTTGTGAAACAAGAAATAAATGCAAAATTAGTTAACATTTTGAGTGACACCTTGTATTGATTGGCACGTTCTCTTTATCTTTTCTTTTTCCAGTCTAACCAAAGTCTTTGTAACAGTTCAGTAATGACTGCATACACACCGAGACTGGGAAAAATTCTAAGGAATCTAAGAAGCTGTGGGGCAAGAAGTAAATCTGTCACTGATCAGATAGTGGTAAATGGTTCAAACAAAATTAGACACGCTGTATTAGTGAAGCAAAGGAAATAATCTTTGAAATGTCCTTTTCTATGGTGCTAGAGGATGAATGAATTACCTATTGGTCATCTTTAGCTGGTGAAAGAATAGAATAACCGAAGCAGGCATGGGGATAGACAGCACATAATCCAGGGAGTGTTCTTAATCTTCTGAGCTATAGTTTGCTGCACTTATAAAGGATAAAAAAGACAATATGGAATTATATTAGAAGGCAGTAGAGAACGTCCAACATGCGTGTGTTTAAAGATATATATGTATGTTAAGATATCTGTGGCTCTTGGTTGTATCTTCTCCAGTGCCAACTGGCAGCATGTGACTGTTTAGCTTCTATTAACTGTCTCAAAAGTGCAGTGAAAGCTGTCCAGTATCTTTAATATAAGAAAAAGTTTTAAAATGGGTCACAAATTTGCACTTGAAAATTGACTCCTTGGCTGAAAATACATTCATAATGTTCAGGAAGCCTTGGGCAGAAGAGAGCAGATGAGGAGGGGGAAAAAAAAAAAAAGTGAATGCATTCCAATTCATATGTTTAACTTCCAATTTTCTTAAATTCTTCTATTCAGTATGTTTCACTGAGAATCCACCCATTGAAAATACTTCAATTTTAAATGTTTTGAAAGAATTGCTCTGAGGGAAAAAAAAAAAAAAAAAAAACAGCAGAAATTGCTCAAGGAAATACATCTTAATCTCGTTTTAGTCATTGATAGTTTAAACATTTAAGAGCAGGAGGAATAAGATTACTTGATAAAAATAATTAATCTTTCTTCCATTTAAGACTCGTAGAAATTGATTTTCATAAAAAGTAAAAATAAAAAATGTGTACTGTTGTAACTTGTTAATTCCAAAATGTCATTTTTACAGAAAGACGCCAAGTATGACTTAAACTGGTTTATTTAGAGATCTGGAGAATTCTTCAATTCCTAACACATTTTCAGTTAGGAAGAGAAGTTCATGGACACATAGTCCTAAAGTCTCAAAGGGATGCTGAAATCAATATTTTTTCACAGTGAAATAAAGTGAATATATGGTACTTACCTGTGTAGTAAAGTGACTTTTTATGTGCCATTAATTATTAGTTTCTGAAAGTAGGCGAGGAATGTTTTAGATGCTTAGATTATCTGTCTGGGATGCTCTCGCCCACAGTACTTGGGTATGATTTATCTCCTTTCAGCCAGGGAAAAAAATTTCTTTAAGATTAAATGCTAAATTTCCGTGTAAACTTTGTGAAGAAACTGTTACATCCTACATTTCTCCCGTGTCCCTTTGTGTTCTGCAGTGCCCTCCTAAGGTATGACATAAATATTGCTCAGCAACTTCTTTTCAGCCATAATTCATTTGAAATGTTTCACTTTCAGCACACAGAAATACAAACAAACACCAAAAGGAAGGGATGTTTCAAGGGTGATTAATATTTAGGAAAGGTTATTTTTATGTAGTGAGGAATTTCTTCTGTTGCTTTGCACATGTGGTCTTTGCAGCAGTGGCGACCTACAGCCCTTTTTCTTCTGCTCAAAATTACATTTCAAGTCCAACCATGCAAAATCAATATATTTCAGTCAATCACATTTAAAGCTTTACTTGATAGCACATGTTCTTCCTATAATATACTGGGTTATCGCCTTCAAAATTTGAGAGAGCCAAGGCTTTGGGCTGAGATAAAAAATATTATTGCGGCGTGCAGTTGAAACAAATCAATGCAGTACTCGGCCCCGAACGAGCAGAGTAAACAGTTGATTCTCATTTGACATGCAGCAGTCCCAGTACTTAGCTTGGCCACAGTTCCTGCAATTTGTTTTCATTTATGTTCAACCACTGAAGTCTTTTGCGCTGCCATTAGCACTTTGGAAGCATTAAGAAGGAAAGTGAGATGGATTCAAATCCATATAGGTGAAAAATCAAAGTAATCTTCTTTTGTAGCTGAAAGTGAAACTCTGAGAAGCTCAGAATTCTTCAAAGTCGCTTCTCCAAATTCATTGTTGAAATCATCAAAGCACTGTTTTTCTGCTTTATCTTGGTCTGAAAAGGAGAACTTACTTTTCCTGACAAGGCAGTGTGTTTTATATTCCAAATACAATCCAGTGTTTGCTCAAACTGAACTTATTTATTCCTCGGAGTTATAGATGGGAGAAAAATACATTGTCCACAAAATGACTACATAAAATAGCATCTGTGGGACAGCAGAATATGGCTAACAGATCTATCATTTACCACAGAAATATAATTAAATCTTTCTTTAAAATAAAGAGATTTTCCTGGGGTCGGCAGGAAACCCCACTGAATTCTCTGTCCTGTTTGGCTTTCTGCGCATGTTGTCAAGCTTGGTAAATTTTTTAGCAGCTGTCAAAGTAAATTTATTACAGAAGAGGTCTAAGTTCTTGTGTAATCCAGAAGGGAAAAGCTCTGCTGACTGGTTTTACTTCATCTTTTGTCTTTACAACGCTTTAAAAGCCTCATGTAGTTAAGATTCAGGAACAGCACTAGTTGAACAAAATTTTCCATCTGCTAGAGAGGAGCGTATTTGTGTGCAAAATATGTCTATATTTAAAAGTAATTTCCTAGTGGCCTACTCTGGAATGGGTCTGTTTAAAGCATGTATGTTTGCAACTAATGACGTGCACTTGGAAAGCTGCAATGGGCACGCTGTAAACTGAACTGCTTGGAAACAGTGAATTTTTATTGATGGTTGGCTGAGGGAACTGAAACCTGGACGAGGGAGGAGAGTTGGGAGGTTCCCGATCAAAGGACCCAAGGCTGTGTTATCTGGGGGCTGTACTGCAGGAACTGGGCAGGGGGTCTGGGGGGACACGCTGGATGTCAGCAGTGCGGAGAGACCTCTTAGAGAACCATGTGCAATGTGAGAGCAAGCCAAATCAAGAAAAAATTACTGTGTCATCAGAGGTATTTACATTTATTAAATATCCTGGCACTGGAACCTACACTTCATTCATGAATTTGTATGCTCAGAGGCAGGCAAGGACCGTGGGACTCTCGCTCTCCTTCCTGCTCCAGCCTTGTTTGAGGTGCAGCCAGCTGGTCTGTGTCTGCCGAGCCACTTCTGTGCTGCTCGGCGAGGCTGGGTCACTGGCAAAGAAAGCACTTTGGTGTTGTCACTCTAAAGAAATTGAAGTTAAGCAAGCAGTGCAGCACTTAGGAGGGAGCAGTCAAAACGATGATGAATAGCAAGTAACAGGAGGAGGCAAGAAGAAATGGGAGAGGTTTAGTTTTTCAATTCACTTCTACAGGAAAGTGAAGAACAGTTTTCTTAACAACCTTCACTTAGATGAGCATGTCTGTGTCCCTGCCAGTCAATTTCACCTCAAAAAAAAAAAAAAAAAGAAAAAAAAAAGAAGATACCTAGATTTTACTTAAAGCTAAAGAAATACATTTAAAAAAAAAAAAAAGAAAGAAAAGAAAAACCCATAAAATTACATAAATAGAATAATTTGAACTCAAGGAATGATGAACTCAAGGAATGATGGCTCTCAACATGGTGCTGAGCTTCTGAGAAGAATGGCTGGCTGGGTGTGTGGACAACTACAACTTCGTTTTCAGTAGAGTCACAGAATATGGAAATTTGCTGGCCTTAACTGAAAGCTTTTATCTTTGTGATTACTCTTTGAACATCTGGGTTCTTTCTTGGCATTTTTTAAACCGTTGATCAGTATTAGTCTTTCAGAACCTGAAACACGTAATTTCCCCCTTGAATCTGTGTCTATCTGTGAACCTCATGCCTGGATGACTTGAGGCTTGCCAATTCAGTTTTACAGCAGGTTTAATTTAACTGAAAGAAGGTCAATACAATCAATCTGCCTCAAACTAATTTTATTTTATTTTTTATTTTTCTCAGCAGGAGGTATAAATGAATGAGGGGAGGGAAGATTGGGAAGATTAATTCTCTGTGAAAGGTTGTATAATTTGCTACCCAACTCTGCTAATGAGACTATTGTTATCATCTTTATGGTGTTTACTACATCAGTTCTTTATGAACAGTGAAATAATACGGTTTCAGGTTAGTTTTTAATAGTCACTGTTATTACATTTTGGGGAAAATTTTTATTTGCATAATACTGTGGTTTTTTATTCCTTGTCTGTGTCTTCCCTGTTTGCCATGTCTTGCATAACTAATACTCCTGGCATGTGAAATTGACCTACATTTGCTAAAGATTTTACCTTGATACGTGTTTTAGAATAATTTATGTGTTTGCAAAGTATTTACTCTTTAGGAGATGTAAATACAGAAAAATACCCCTATTTGCACAGTTTCTAAAAGAAATGTATAGTTCTTAGAAAGACAGTGTAATGTAGCTTTTATTGGTCTCAATAGACTTAAACTGTGACTATTTTATTTTTTTAAACTTTTTACAAATGTGTGAATTTGTTAAAGACTTCAACAGTGACCTAACTCTCTTCCCTCTGAAGTCAATGGAAAATAGTAATTGATTTCAGCAGAAGCAGAGCAGAGCGAGGCCAACAGTAGGTAATTATGAAAATCATACCCTAGTGGGAGTAGTCTTAAGTTAAATATTCCAAAACACCTAAGTGACTTAGGACCTCAAGTTCCATTGATTTTCATTAAGGGTAAATATCTTATCTGGAATTCTGCATGCTGCTAGCATAAGGCTTGAAACTGCATTTCATTATTTTAGGATTAGGTCGCCTTTCAGATGAGTTTATGAAACTGATTTGAGGAAAAGTCATTTTTTCTCTGTTCAGCTTTCAAGTTCAGTGTGTGGCCCATCTGGGAAGTGGGTCATACAAACATACATCCTCGTGATTTAGAGGTTCATACTAAGTTCAATGACACTTCGGCAAGTAAGTGCTGCCCAATATGAGTAAGAGCATCAGCATAATTGGTATTGCTACTTTTCACAATGCCATAAATTGGAAGTTGAAGGCAAAGTGGGGTGTAAAAGGTGATAAAAATAAATTGTGCATCAGCTGAAACTGCAGCCTCAAATTTTCTAATCTTTCAGGCTGTAACCTGCAATTTCTTCCAATTCAAAATTCACGGTGAAGTCACTGGGTCTATTTCACTTCCTGAGCAACTCCACTGACTGTCATTATCGATGCTTATATCCAAACTGACACCTGAGCTACCAGTTCTGATTGGCATGAAGCCCTTTTACGTGGCCTAAGTGGTTAAAGAGCGGTGGAGTTAGGACACACAACATTTATGTCTTTATTCGGATCTCTGAAAAGGAAGGAGAATGGGAATCAGATGTGAATAAGAATCAGCAGCATTCTGATCACAGTATGGCCAGTTTCAGGATTTTGTTCACATAGCTGCTACTGTAAATTTTATCTTCTGCTTCAGTTTTTTAGCATCTGACTTAAAGTTCTTGTGGTTTTCTCTGTGACCTTGTTACCTCCAGGATCTCTGTATTAAATTTGCAGAACCGCTGTTCCTAAGTTTCTCTAAATATTATAGATTTGGGCTCTGTTCTGATTTCATTGTCTTACTCACGTTTGCTTCTACTTTTCAGTCTTCTGCATCATGATCTGTATGTTCCAGTTATTAACATTCAAAGTGTGTATGGGCGAGGGGGTAGGAGTGTCATGATCACTCCTGGGGCATCCACCTGTCAGCTCTGTGAATCTCAGATTGCCTCTACACCAAGTACTTTTTTGTGTCTCAGAGAGTTTGGAATGGAAGATGTCTGCAGTTCTTCCTTTTAAAAGGCTCAGTTCCTCCTTAAATAAGATGTGTGTTTGTGTAATGCTGTTTTGTTTGTTTGTTTGTTTGTTTTTGTCTCAGGCAGGGATCCTGTGGACATTAGTTCATTGCATAATATTCTTGTAAAGTAAATAAAATATAATCCTCAATTTACAGATAGGAAAACCTGGGAAAAAGCTAAGGCTTTCTAAGATAATGTTGGAAATTTGCAAGCATCTCGCATTTGAACTCTGCTACATGAATTCTCATCAGATCATATTGCTTCCTTAATTATAATTCTAGTTAATCATAGATCTCTAGTTTATCAGCCCAGCAGGACTAAATTAAAGAGAACCATAAGTTCCTGTGGCTTTCCAGCAGTACCTACCTTTAATTTATTATATTCGTGGAAGGCTTCAGAGATGCATTTGTTATCACTAAGGCTGTGTAGTTAGGAGCTTTATAATGTTACCTTATGTTAATGTGATTAATAATTAACATCTTTTTGTTAATTAAACATTGCGAATATATTTAGGCAGCTAAAGCACTTTTTCTAGGGATGCTAAGTAAAACATCCCTTGATGCTGGCTAGGAAGGCATAACTAGTTGAAGACATTACTTAGGGGCTAGGTAAATCCCGTTATGAATGGAGCCGTGTTGTGTTGTCCCCCCCCTGGTACATTGATTTATTTCATGTTTGGTTTGGTTTGGTTGTGAACTTTACTTGAGGAAGATTTCCTGTGTGATTTCCTAGCTCCTTGCAGCCAACGGCAAAACTTCATCTCCCTTCAAATGCATGAGAAGAGGAATGTCTTTGAGGACGTGATTAACAAGCATTGATAAACTGCTGCCAGAAAAATAAATTAATGTTACTTAATGTTAAGTAACCTCTATTGCCTGGCACTCGTGAATCCACACAAGACAGAGCACTGGCCTGGCCCTGCAAGCACTGCTTGAGTAACAAGGGGACAGGCTCCTGTTCCTAGATGATATATTAATAAAAGATGTTGTGACATGGAATTGAAAATCTTGGTACCAGGCATTTAAATTGTGGCTTCAGATTATGCAAAACACTTGGATATAGCAGTGACCACATTTTTATACCTATGTTCATGAAGAATCAATCAAGTAAGTCTAGCACTGTAAGGTTAGGATCCAACCTATCAAACGAATCAGTCATGTTAATTGTACCGTGCTGTACATGCCACCCTTCTCTTGCCAAGCTTAATCCTTTCCTAAGCATGCCTCTGAAGAACTAAAACAATCAAGAGATACCTTGAGGTAGAGCATTATTTCATGTATTTTTAACGGTAAATGTCACTCATTTTCCATTTATCACTGAGAGAAGAGTGGAAACAGCTCCACTCTGCCTTTTTACTCGGAAGAGATTATGTCAGACCTGAAGAGAAATTTGGTTGGCAAAGTTACTCTGCTGTTCTTTATTATTTATTTATTTATTTATTTTTAGATTAGCTATTTTAATACTGAATTGTCAATATTCCTTTAACTTTGTGACTTGCAAATATAGGAAAGTTCTTAAAATGAAGATCAAAACCATAGCTAAAGCCTTCCCAGTTGATCAAAATTCTTGGCATAATGTTGAAAGCCCCTTGACACAGCTAGAGGAAAACTAGCTTTGTTTTTCCGTTGTTGAAACACCGTCACAATTTTCCTTGAGTCTTAAGGTGACCGCATCAACTCAAGCTCTGTGATGCCACGATATGTTAAAAGAAAACTGCTTTCTTCTTGGAGAAGAGCACAGTTTTGATTGACAATGCAATGTTTTTAATAATTTCTCCTAGAAAGTAGACTTGTAATAGGCTTTTCTTTCAGCCAATGAAGAGAGATAAAGAAAAATATTCTAGCTACAGAAGTCTGTAGGCTGACTTCAGCAGTTTATAACAAATATTTTATTCTGTGATATTTTAGGAATCTCTACATATTCCCAATGCAGCATCTTTTTTTTTCCATAGCTGTACCATTTGTACAAACAATTTGTAAACAGGGAAATAGCAAAATTGATCAAATAAATTATTCACAAAGGAATTATTCACTCAGCTCAAGTATTTCTTTTAAACAACAGTAAAAGCTGTCAGCTCATATGTCTTGTTATAACAATTGAAACAGTGTTTTATTTAAAAGAGCTCTTTATGACAAAATAGAAAAAAAGGAAAACAATCTATACGACTGAACTGTAGAGCATGCTGGTTTTTAGCTGGTTTGGGGTATCAACTTTTAAATTACATAAAATACAAAGCACAATACAAAAAAAGTATCCCATTAACGGGATTCAAATTTTATTGTCCTTTCTCTGTATCTTGACTATAAATTCACATAAAATTTTGAGAAGCAACTATGTGAGTTAGAAAAATATGTTTCTTGGAGATATGGTCTCCTTAAATAGTGGTTCATTCAAGAAATATTCCCTCATAGGCTAGGTAACAATCCCGCAGTTGAAAGAAGTAAAATGTCTTTCTAATTGTAACAGATTTTATCTATAGTTCTGTAATCTATTGAAAAAGAAGATTTAAACTAGTCCTTACTTAAAGGCTCTTTACAGAAATCTTTTTCAATATTCCAAGAATCTTTTAACAACTTGGTGTAGATTTGTTTTACCAGTTCTCCCAAATTGTTTGTATGATGACTGCCTTTATCTAGTTTGGAACTTGGAAGCAAAGTCAAAGCTTCTTACTTGTTCTGCAAACTTCTAGTAGATGGTGATTACTGGTGAAAGGTTTATTTAATTAAGCATTTAATTACTTTATATCATTCCTAGGAATTAGCCTATCTTGTTTTTTCTTCTTAGAGCTTTTAGAACACGATTACGAACCATACCTGAACTTATGCAAAATGAATTATTACCTAAAAATGAAAATAAGAGGAGCAAAGCACATCAGAGACACATTGAAAATTCTTTTATACTTTCTGTCCCAGAGGCAGATAAAACTAGGTTTTCTCCTGCATGGATTTTTTGACCTCTTTTTGGCAAACACTAAGTGCTTAGCTGTTATTGGAGCATAGAGGGGAAACTACTGAAGTAATTTACTGCCCTGTCATTTTGCCTGAGGGTTACTCCAGCGTATTCACTCAATAACCTGTTTTGTTTATTACCTCTACCATATTCTGAAGCATTTTTCCCTCTTTCACCATTACTTGCACATCAAATTTTTATGTGAGGTGGCATATTGGAGCAAGCTACAGGCTGTGAATACAGGCTTTGCAGTATATTGTGAATAAATTACTGGTATCATTCGTGAATACTCACACAAACATGAAAGAAGTAAATATTTTGTAAAAGTAGAGGAAACGTATGTGTAATAATGCTGAAGATGTAGGTTAACATAGTGTTTCAATGAATTTATTGACTTAAAAGCCATGCATATGTTAAAAGAAAAAAAATAATCTTAAATTAGCATTTTAATACCACCCTGCCTACTGATGTCATCACATGAAGTCAAACATTTACACCTCTAAAGAAGAACCTCTGATATTTGTGTGGTATGTAAAACAGGATTACGTGTATTGGCTGATTTTCTCATTTTGTTTTGAAACAAGTTAATTTAGTAAATAACTGCTCAGCAAATAATAGTCACCCCCCTGCCCCTCCCAGCATATTAAACGTTAGGAATTTTAAAGGAACAATTGAAGGTTTTTTTTGGTTTGAGGGAGTAAACTGAGGGAATTAAATTTCTTTACCTACTCCTGTATTGGTAAATGCTTAACTAAAGAATTTTGTGGAAGACTGGGTGGATAATATGTAGAACTAACTTGGGATACACATATATATCTTTAATTTTCCTTTCCCTACCAGCTTTCAATATATAAGTTCAATGTAAAATATTTTTCTACAAAGCAAAGGCACAACATGTGAAGATCCCTATGGTGCTACGCAGTGCTTTTATTCAAAGAGTTTTAAGCAAAACGCTTTTTTTAAAAAATAAATTTAAAGAAAATTTTTAAACAACTAGAAAATCTAATCAATAAGAAAATTTAATAAAAATGATATATTAACAACTAAATAGTCTTTGATTTTAATGGTTTGTAAAATGAAAATATAATAACGTGAGACAATTTTTATGATCTCTCATTTCTTCTAAATTGTAGTACATCTGATCATGGAATTATGACTCCTTGATTATGGAGTTATGATTAGTCTATTAGCTTGAAAATTATATGAACTTAGCTATTGTAACATGATGCACAGTCTTCAAATGATAAAGCTCAATTCCATTCCTTCCTTGAATTGCTTAGGCATTGCACCTGCTACATAGGGACTCACATTGACTTGATCTGTTGTCACAATGATGGGTGGGCTTTGTGTGTTGAAACTTGTTAACAGTATGTGAAGAGATAAAGCATTTTGATGGAGGAGAAACATTAGGTTTTATTAATTCTGCCAAGTTCTAATGCATCAGATGCTCTGGGTGAACCAAGAGGAAGATTGAGTTGCAAAGAGTTGATAGCATGAGTATATTACTACATTTTGGTGGCTGATTCAAGCCTTGTCATTCCAGTTGCCTAAAGTTGTCTTTTTTTTTTTTTTTTATTTTTTAGTTTGCTCCTTCTTGTTTATAAAGAGTCAACAGGTGCATATCCAGATCCTGTTACCGTTTGCGTTCACATACGCGTTTGTTGAATAGCCAGTCACATCAGAGTGTCAAACAGAATTCCAAAGAATTGGTTTCTGCTTATAAGGAAAAATAGGTACTATCAAAGCTGGAGTTTTAAGTTGTTTTACTCAATAGTTTTATTGTGCAGACTTTTAAATCTTTATTATTCTTTTCATTTTAACTTTACTGTAGTATTGCTATGCCTTCCTGATAACCTTATCTTCATTACAAAGGGCCTGTGGGAATGTATCACCAAGATAAAAATTAGCTGCTTCAGTAAGTTTAGAGAACTCTTTGATATATTTCTACTGAGATGCAGTTGACAGTGAAGGAGCAATACATGTATAGAAAAAACTGGTGTGATTATTATTTTGCAGTTAGGACCCTCACTTTTTTTCTTGGTTTTGCATAAATATGTTAATTATACTTAACCTGACACACGGATCAGAAATGAATTCTTCATAGGTGGGGCAATCAGTCTGCTTTTCTGCACAGCATAACAAGTAACTGTTTTGGCATGTACACTGGGTGTCCTGACACAGAAAAATACCCACTTTCTTTTTTTCCAATTATTCTTGCTGGCTAATTCATATCTACAGTAGCTGTAGTTTTTTATTTAGCTTACTGTCTAGCTGAATTCAGTGAAAACTGTACATGGTATTCTGTGATCAGTTCCTGCAAAATGCATATTGATTTGAGGGTCATGGAGTTCACTTAAAATTAGGTTGCCTAAAGCAATTAATTTGTCAATATTTTAATAATTGGATATATTACTATTTGTCTAGCAGTTATAGGCATGATTTTTTAGAGACTTGCAATTAAGTCAATTCTGCCTTAATTTCTTTGTGGAGTGCTCGGCCCGGCAAGATCAGAAGGGGCAGTACCCGGCCTGGTCCTGGAGCTAGTGTGTTAGCAAATTCTCAGGACTCTTCAGTTGCAGGTTTATGTTTGAATTAGGACCACACTGTTTCCATGGAAATTGAACAACTTTGCAAATACTTAGAAAGCCTTGAAGCGGATTAAAAATTGTTAGTTATGGAAATGAATTTATTAACAGAAAGTATTTTAGGTCAAATACATCAAACTTGGAGCAGTAGATGAAAAGTGTATGATAGTTTAGTGGTCCTGTATAGAAAAGTTATTCTAGATGTAAGAAAGAACCTGTGGGGGTTGCTCAGCTCTGCCACAGTACTGGGAGGCCTCATGGCGGCCTGCAGCTCCCTCAGGGGGGATTGGAAGGGCAGGTGCTGAGCTCTGCTCTCTGGGGACAGTGACAGGGCCAGAGGGAACGGCATGGAGCTGGGACAGGGGAGGGTCAGGCTGGGGGTTAGGGAGAGGTTCTGCACCCAGAGGGTGATCGGGCACTGAGACAGGCTCCCCAGGGCCGTGGTCACGGCACTGTGCCTGCTGGAGTTGAAGTTTGGACGGCGCTGTCAGACATGTTGTCTGATTTCTTGGGGACCCTGTGTGGAGCCAGGAGTTAGACTCGATGACCTTGTGGGCTCCTTCCAAGTTAGGATATTCTATGATTGTACGTTATTGATTGGACAGAAGCATGGCAGCACTTCAGGGGTCTGCGCCTAAGCACGTGCCTTGGATCAATGCCACTTGGAACAGAGCTGAAAAAAATGGAGAATTGCCTGTCTGAGTGCGGAGCAGCCACTAAAGCAGAGGTGAGGTAAGGAGTTAACAGCAGGTCATGGAGTGTGTTAGCAGGCACAGTAACTGTAAGTAAACATCAAATGAGCTGCTCATGATCTACTGCCAACATAGCTAATTTGTTTTTCCAGAGGCAGAGTGGAGGACATTTGCAGCCTGTGTAAAGCTGCATCTCTTGTCAGGATGAGGCATGGTGCATGGTTTGCTCCACTATCTTTAGTGATAGAATGATGTTTTAAAATCACTGGCAGGATTTTTAAATACAAAAGGGCAAGACAGATAAAGTTCCAAAAGAGGATGATATCTATTAAGTGTGTAGTAAAAGTGGGATAGAGTAATAGAAAGTAATGAGTCTTGGCATGCATCTTTCTGTTTGTAGCAGCCGAATCAAGGCCTACACCGATGGAATCCTTGCATGGCAAACCAGAACTGTGGGGATTCCATGAACGAGGAAGTATTTCCTGATCAAATGTACTTTTCACTCTGAAATAGGTAAAACTATTTTTTGTTTGCTGTACTCCATAGCCTTGTAATTTGTTAGCAGCTCTTTGGGCTTAGGTTCAACAGAGCAATTAAATCTAGTTTGGACCCAGCAAAGTCCTTAAGAATTAGAGACTCTGCGTGCAATTTCTGGCTAAAAGTTAGTGGAATTTTATGCATTTTTTGAAATCAGGTTTTCATAATTAGTCTCTTCCCTGTGCTCTGGAAAGAGAGCACTAAAGACCAGTAAAGATGATTTCTATGTAGAAAGTATGAATTTCTTTGTGCTTCAGAATCCATCTTTATCATACACGTTACTGCCTGAATGTGTCCACCTGAAACAGGGGCCTATCTGCCACTAAATTCCCTTGTTTTAGGAAACAGAATTGAATGGGATCCATTCTAGGGGCATATGGGTGTCACATGTGCTGAAAGGATGCTAGTGATAAGAAAAGTTATTAGTGTTTTGAGTTCATTTCTGAAACTGAAAACATCTGAAATTCATAGTTTCCCCCCCCCTTTTTTTTTTGACTTACTGTAATGCATCATACCTAATCAAAGGGCACAGGGCTGTTCTTTAAGCTGTACACAAAAAATAGACAGAAACATGATTAGTGAAATGTTCATTTTTATGGACTTCTCTGTAGGATGTGTTCCCTAAGCTGATCACGAAAGCATTCACAGATGCAAGATGTTACTACTATATCTAAGCCTCCTGCTAATGGATCTTAAATTTTTCTATAGCACCCATCACTGTTATATATAAGCCCTGAATCTAGATTTCTTAAGAACAGCATATTGAGTTTGATGACTGCTAAGCTCCTGAAGGGAGATGTTTAATGGCTTTTGTACCATACCTACTTTACTACATTAAAATGTTTAATTATATAGAAATATTGCTTTTGGTTGTTCTGATCTTAATGACTCACATCTGTGGAGGCAGATGATACCTGGGAAAATAAAGCTGGCACACAAAGGGGCCAATTTCCTGCAGCAAGAAAAGAGCTTCTCATATCTGATTGTAAAGAGCAGGTTAACTACTTGCTGCTTCTGCTGTGAGGGACTTTCATTCTTACACTTAACAGAAGCCCAGGATTAGAAGAAATATTATTTACAAAGCTTTTTTTTTTTTTTTTTTTTCCTGTTAATAGAAATTGCTCTGATGTCTAGACTGATTTGTCTTACGAGCTAAAAGAAAAATTAATCGAGCAAAAGGTGTCTGTAGAGGTAAAAGAAAGCCTGGTTGAAGTGTATAAGGGATGGTGTAGGTAGAATACAATGGAAAAGAAATCATGTGGACGTAGAGTGTTCCCGTTAGCTTAATGCACCTCTATGGCACAGGGTTTTATTTTTATTTTTTAATGGGATCTATATAGTTCTTTTAAGTTTTCTTCCTTTATGGGTTACCCACAGACACACTGAAGTGCTCAGTTGTGATCACTGTGTTATTAGCCAATGAAACCATCTCAAGAAATTGCTTGTGGTCACATACTTTATCCTTCGTGGTTTTTAGAGGCTTTGGTGTCTTTCCAAACCGCAGAGGTGTCACGGTGCCAAACTAGAGCAATACTGTGAGGATTCCAGCCTCCCCTCTTTTTCAGTTAATCTAGGTTAGAGGTAGACCCAGTGCCTTGAAAGTTTTTTAAGCATCTTAATTTCTTTAAATTCAGATGTATCTCTAGCACATTAATGGTATCAGATTGAGAACTTCCAGAGGCAAAAAGTTCTACTTCCTCTTGAAATACATGTGTCTGCATATACACGTGTGTATATATATGTGCATATATATACAAGATATTTAGATACATCCATACATAAGCCTGAAGGGGCAAAAATTGCAGGTGATAAGTAGGCCATATTTGAAGGAGAGAGGCTGGTCTTACCAGCCTTCGCAAAATTAGTAAACCAGCTTGGAGAGGTTCCCAAACTGAAATGATACAGTCGGGCCTGTGTTTTCAGCCTTGCCTTTAAAAAAGGAGTATCCAAGGAGTAAATCCTATTGCCAGAGAGCTCCGGGAGAGCTTTAGCACTGAATTTTGGATCATGAATTGGGCCTGAAGCAAAACATAAGCATATGTACCTCTGTTGCTGGAGATTGCAATCTTGGTGGCCAGTCCTTTTCTGAAAGCTATGGGCTTTATAGGCAGCACATCCCAAATGCTGCTTTACTTTGCTGTCTTTTTTTCTTTGCATTGTGTGGCAGATAACTGAATACCTATTACTAGGGAGAAGGTGCGTGTACCTGTAGAGAGTTAGTGACCTGCAGTCAATATTCATTCAGGATTTTTTGCTGGAATTGTTGTTCTCTGATTGTATTTTCTCCTATTTTCAAAATGTTTTTAACTGTGTGATCTTTTAGCCTATTAGAGAACTTGGGAGGAAAAAAATAGTTGTAACAAAAATAGAAAATTCCTCAGTCAGTTGATCTGTCTTCCACTTGCTGTATTGGTGCTTCATTGCTTGATCAGCCACCTGATAACTCATGCCCCTGTTAACTTTCCAGGGTCTGTTATTGCTAAGGGTCAACTAAATAATCCATGAAGATCAGACAGCTGCTGATGTTGATCTTCAGTTGTTCATATATCACCTTGCAATAAGAGTTTACAGGCAACGCTTACAGTTCTGTTGGCTGTTCTTTTTTCAAAGTTGGCTCTGCATGGAAATGTAGGCTGAAAGGAAAAAGCTTTCTCTAATGGAGGTTTTTCTAAATCACCTTTTATTTTTGCAGTTGTGCATATCAGTGTTAAGCAATATAAATGCCTGCTGCTTGTGTAACTGGAGAATTTTCATTTTCTAGAACTTGCACAAAGAAAATGCCTGAAAAAGCTGCAAAACAAATGAAAATCAATGTTCCAACTTTTGTTCTGACCTAAGGAGATTTTTAAATTGTGTATAAATTTTCATATGATTTTGATACTTGGAAGGAAGCAATGTTTTAAAAGATAGAAAAATATTCTGACATCATTCATATTTCAGTTCCTTTGTAAAAATAATTGTGTGGCTTTTCACTTTGCAAATGAGCTTTTCTTTAAACAGCTGAAAAATAAGCTTCTGCTACCTCAGAAGCTCAGAAGCTTTCTTCATGGTCTTGAATCAGAAATGGGGTGTGTTGCTTTTATGGTATTAGGCCTTCTATTAGCAGGGGAAAATACTATAAGAAATACGTAACGTTATAAAGAAGACACTGCAGTTTAATACTATAAGAAATACGTAACGTTATAAAGAAGACACTGCAGTTTTTATGAAATCACTTCTAGTTTCCTCCAAACACAGATAACCCGTGACACAATTATTTGGTAAGGTCTTGTTTATTGTTGTGCTCTTCATGCAGTTACCAATTAGAAACAAAGTCCTAGGTACTTGCCATGAGCCTTGAGCTTGCTTTGGGTTTGTTGCTACCGCTATTAAGAAGCCCAGACTTCCACTAGCTCTGGTGAGAACTTATACGGAGAGCGTGGGGTGCTGGGGTGTCTGTGTATCCCCGTGCACTGCCACACTCGGTGGCACAGCTCTGGTTTCATTAATGCTGTAGATACTCGATGAAGCTGTCATAAGTGAGCAAGCTGGCTTCTCCCTCCCTTCCTCTCTAAAAATTTCTGATGAACTGATGTATGCTGACCCTGAAGAGACCTGAAGCGTATTTGAAAGGAGTACTCCAAGTGTGATCAGTGAATACAATCCTGTCTTTCAATTTCCTTATGAATACTATAGGATAAAAGGAAGCGTGTTTTTTTTTCTTTCCCTTTTCTTTCCATAACAGCAATTCTTTGACTTGAGGAAGTGAAGCTCAAACTTATTTTATGCATTGCTTTCATCATCTGTGTAGCACCAGTCATTTTAAATGTGCTAGATTTACATCTCATGTAAATGCATAAAAATAGGAGACTATATCCAAAGCTCGATAGAAATTCCATTTCTTACAAATCAAACTATATAATTTTTCAAAAGGGTTAGACACAAAATGATAGTGGCATTCTTATCTTAGTAATTTAACAAGCTATTCTTTTCCCACCCTCTCTGTCAGGTGGCCACCTCATTGACACTCAGGGTGTGATTACGCTGGGAGCAGGACCACAGGCACGAGACTTCTCCAGCAAGAGGAGTGTTACTAGAGAGGATTTAAAGCTTTGGATGGCTGCAGATCAGGAGAGAAAGGGGAATATACCTTATATAAACCCACCAACACCACTACTCTAAGATACGTGCTTGCGATAATCATATGATCCCTTTGGTGCCAAGTACAAGTCATTGTTTTTAGCGGCCTTTGGATCAGGCCCTAAACCCCACAGCAAAGGAATTGCAATTTGACCGTTCATACCAAATGAGTAATTCCAGCTCATTAACATTATTTTATTCAGTCAGAATCGCTGATATGTACCAGCTGCTTTGCACCACTCTGCAGACACAAAGCAAATATAAACCTGGTGAGGTTGGGTTTATGGCTGCAGCCTGTTGGCAGGATAATAGAACCCAGCCAAAGCATGCAGGTAGATGTGACTTGCTGTTAATTGAGAGAGAGCGGTAATCAAAGGTGTTTACGCTTATTCTTCTCATGGGGATGTAACTTCCAACTAATAGTTTTTGGGAAACATTGTGCAAAAATGGTGAAAAGACAGTTGAAATCTTGTACCTTGCCTATTGAATTTGAGTTAATTGTGGCAAGATTATACCATGAATTGATGCACGCAGAAGCAGTGATGGAAATGCAGATCTGGTCAAATGCCCCAACTGCCAGTTAAAACTGACAGCCAGTTCTTCAAACAGTTGCTTTTCTGCCTAGGGCTTTACATGTGACAGACTTTCTGTGTCCAGCCTGAGACAGACACTTGTGATTGAGCCTTAAATTTCAAAAGACAGCATACTTTCTTCCATGAGGCTTCCTCAGGTGTTGGTATTGGTCCCCTAGTTTCTTGCAAACTTCCTGGTGGGTTATTGAGTTCTGGGACATTATGGACATTATCCATTCTTTTGGGAGCCAAAACAAGACTGCATAGAAGTTCTTCAAAACTTGATGCAGCAAATCTAATAATGTGTAATGCAGGAATGGGGCTATACCTGCAAGCAGTGCAGATGTCTCACCTAGTGTGTGGATATGTAGAAAAACTTTTCAGAGGTTTAAAACTTTCATTTCTCACTATTTATCTTTTGGCTATTCCATTTTTCATCCTGTGATCATTCATGGGTGAAATACTAAGCTTCTCTCTAGATCAAATAGTTACATATATATCATCCATAAAATAAGAGACAATATTGTTCTGCTGACTGCAGTCTTGAATGCACAGAAACGTGTGCTAATTGTGAGGATTCTGGAGTCCTGGTGTGGAAGTTGATTCTCTAGAAATCGAAATAAGAGCTTGCTTGAAGGAAGAGCTTGTTCTTGCTGAGAGAGAAATCACTTCTTGGTTTTGGCCTAATATATTGAGAGGCAGGATAACAGCGTGAAGTGGGAAAGGTATGCTATTCGTATATGATGTATTGCAGATGGCAAGGCTTTGGAAGATTTCTTTTTCACTTTCAAAACTTGTCTCTCTTCATTTTGGCCCACTCTCATGTTAGTAGGTATATTGACTGACACAGTGGGTGTCCACCAAGAGAAATCAGGTAGCTTAATTTTCTGGTGTCAGTGGTTACAAGTTAAAAGCATATTTTTCAGCCCCCTGGAAGTCATTTTGTAATGTGATATTGAAGGAACACAAGATCTACAGGTATTCCTGCAACTAATTTTGGCAGAGAAATAGAACAGAGGAAGCAAGCTGTCCTTAGAGCACATCATACTAGGTTGAAAATGTGGGAGTCACAAAGGATATAAAATCTCTGAGTGTGGGTAAAATCCCAATGGGTGTTGATACAGGAACTCTTTGGGGACTGACTTAAGTTATTCTTCTCCACCTACTGTTCCATAGAAGATACTAACCTCATGCAGATTTTTGTGTTAGTAGTATTTGTAATAACTTACCTTGTCCAGAAAAAAAAAAAACAAAAAAAAAAACAACAAAACATTTCATTAGCAAGAAGCATAATTCTGTGCACCTTTCTCAAACAATGTTCCCATTAATTTAATGTGGAATATGGAGTTAAATCTTCATGTTTAAGAAATGCTGTCTTTTGAGGTACCTCTGCCTCCAGTTGACTCCCACATGTGCAAAATAAAATGCAAACCAAGGGGGACTGAACACCTAAACAGGATGTGTAAGATAGTGAAGGGCTCTTACTTTGACAAGAATTCTTCCTACAACTCTGTCAAAGTTTTTCTCACTATAGATGTGGATTTTCAAGACACAAACGAGGAAAACTCAAGTTTTATGGAAAGAGGTTTCTTCATGATTCAGGTTCTGATTCAGATGACCTTTGAAAGGAAAGAATGGTCTAGGTTGAAATCTGGCATGTTAGGCAGAGGGAGGAGAACTTCTTAGTCACTCGACACTACAAGAATATTTCACGTGCTTTAGAATAACGCTGTAACATTGGTGCCTTTCTAATGGCTGGAGGACCTGTCTTATACTTGATATGAAACAGTATGTGAGCACCACCACACTGCAGACTTAAATATAGTTACATTTCACAGAGATAACTGACTTCTGGCTTGGGAAAAAGGAAACGTTTCTTCTGAATGCAGTTCCTACAGCAGCCTGGATCCTGAGTTTTTCTTTCTGGAAATGTCTGCACAGCTGGGAAAGGTCACTTAGGATGTGAGGCATGTCTCTGAAATCCTGCACATTGTTTAAAAATTCTGCCACTTGTGACTTATCTGGGAGTTGCATTCCGTCTGGGGGGAGAAAGAAGCAAATATCATCCTTTTGAATAGAACATGTCCTTTTCATATTAGATTCTATAATACATTGGAAGCTTTAGGTTTTAGAGTAGTAGTCTTGCAAGGAATAATAAACCATCCAAAAGAGACAAACCATTCCAATTTAGGGAAAATATGATGTGTTAAAAGTAATTCTGTTAAAAGGTGCTCAATCTGTTTTATTGTAAGTTTCATTTCATTATTGTTTAAACCTTCGTATATAGGTTTATATATATTTTCTGTCCCAATTTTCACAGAAACAGATGGTATATGTTGGACAATCGATCTGTTCTGAAGTGGCAGAGTAAAACACTTTTATTATAGCAAAAATTATTTAGAAAACTCCTGAGCTCACCCTTTTGTGTACAAAATTGACTTTTGGTGCAAAGCAAGTTTTATTGCTGCTTAAACTAGTATTGATCAAACTATCAAAGATTGTGTTATGGTTTGAGTGGTTGTTCTCAGAGTACCTACAAGAATGATTTTTTCTATCTGAATTCTGCAATCAATCCTGATTCTGTTGAATATCTTTTTTTTTTTTTTTTTTTTTAAACTAATTTTAAACATGGTTACTT